>NC_081755.1:3067708-3378750 GCF_963082965.1 Carassius carassius | reverse complement strand
ACAGCTGCTTCAAACAGAGACTTGTTATTTCCCAAAGTATAAAAATCGTTTCATATCTGTTTCATATTTGCTCTGTATTCCAGAAAACCTCATTAATTTATATTCAAACTAAAAAACAAAAACATTACTTATAAATGTGTTTTTTTTATTAACCGTTTTTGCAAAAACAGGAATCAGAAGAAATTAACCACAATTGCTTTTTGAAAGTTGGTATTCACAAGCACAGTTTACACAATCATTTTTAAAATAAATTTATTTTTCTCCACAAATATTGCCCGCAATCACTGTTAGCTTTTTGAAAGAACGAACCTGTTAACAAAAGAGAAGATTCACAGCCGAGTTGTTTTTTAAATTATACACAAGAATAAAACAACGTAGAGTAAACTCTGTTTTGAGTGTTTGTGTTTCACAACCTACAAGGTAATAAAAATATTCAACAGATTGCTATATAATTAACAAAACTGATTTAATTCAAGCCAACAAACGTGATATCGATGACTGGCGGTGTGTTAAAAATGTGATTATTAATGAGCTTGCTGCAAACGAAGAGCCTTTGAGGTGTTAAAGTGCTCACTAAAATGATGCATACGTAGAATAACAGTACAAAAACCTGCTAGCAATTAATGTCTTCTATTATTTTTCAACCCCCCACCCCCAAAGGAATGCTTTCAAAAATAATGTCCAAAAAGATCTGGCTGTTTATAGAAATCATTTCAGCCCTCCACCCTTTCAGCTTTTGTAAGTACTTTAAAACAGAAACAAACGATAAAAAATGACAGCACAACATAAATATATATCAAACAGCTAATTAAAAATGAACACGTTTTAGTTTAAAAAAGAAAGGATTAACCGAAGAGATTCTGAATGAAGCTAATGCTTCCTGAATATTCATTGGTCCCGATCCTGGAGCATCCGGCAGTCCTCACAGAGGATTTCTGCTGGCTCTTCAAATTCATCACGTTTACCACCAACCGTCAATGTCCTGATGTGTCGAAAAATCAGCAGGCACAAACCCCTTCAGCTAGCGCTGTCCTTTATTGGTGAACGTGATTTCACAAGAGTGCAAAATGTTCCTTGATCAACGTCCTCATTGATCCTGGAACAAGATTTCCAGCAACCAATCAGAAATGAGGGATAAATTTACAGAAAACGTCAGATTTAGCCTTACAACCAGAGTAAGGTGCTTCTACACCGTTGTTATTCAACTATCATTTCCTTCTAATTTTGGGGTAAATTATGGGTAGGGTTAGGTTTAGTGGTAGGGCTAAAGTTGGGACAATAATGTTGATCCATGAATAGGGTTGAGTATCATTTAAATTTGATCAATTCCAATTCTCAGCAATGTGGTGGAAAAAAAATGAAGTCCAACATTTAGATACCAAACATATTCTTTTTACAAAACATTGAATCGCTGCTAAATCCCATGAACAAAAATCAGCCAGCTACATAAAACTGGTCTCGACTAAGAGCTGTTTGTGTGCAAAATAGAGCGGCACGATTCTGGACAAATTTAGTGGGTTTTTTAGTTCTCTCACAATTCTGAAGAAAAAAATGACAACTAAACAAAATCTAATCTAATTTATGAATGGAACGATTCAACGACTCACTCAAGATTCACTTGTTTCATTACTGGATTTTGATTTTGTTTTGAACGAATCTCTTGAATGAATGACTCAAAGACAAATAGCTACATTTTCAACAGCCCCTTTTTGCCCCAAAAAAGAAAAATGTGCACACAGGAATTGGTAAGGTGAATTTCAATTGAAATCAGAAGTATACGATTCCTGACCTTAATTATCAGATTCTGGAATCGGAATTGCTTTTTGATTCCCAACCCCATGCAGGAATGTGTCTTATTTGGCAAAATCACGGTGACCTTCTTTCATAATAGTAAGGGACAAAGCATGGAGTGCCGGGCCTCACGGCCTGGATAATGTGGTGTAAACCGGCTGATCCCAGCTGGTGGAGGGACTGTGGGAGGGCGGGATGGACAGGCCGTTGAGGATGTTACTCCCGTATGGCCTCCGTGAGGAATGGAAGTAGGGGTACTGGTAGAGACCGGATGGGTAGCTGGCGTATGGGCCGTAGTAGCCGGAGCTCTGAAGGTCTGTATAGTCGCTGGCGAACGAGGCGGAGGCGGCCGAGGACCCGTGAGTGCTGTAAACGGCATACTCGGGCGAGTGCTCGCTGTAGTGGCTCGGGCTCAGCTGCTCAGTTTTAATGCGAGCTCTGTGCTGGCTGGCTTCGCTCGTGCCGGGCGGCGAGGACGCCACGGGCCCCTTGCGGCTCCAGGAGACCCCGCTGCTGGCAGGGTGGCTGTAGGGCGAGGCGTAGGAGCTGGTGCTCTGTCCGTCTGGAGCGGCTCCGGCGTGGCCGCTCGGAGGCAGGTACTGGTCGAACTCGTGCACGTCGAAGGCCTCCATGTTGCTGATGACGTCCGTGCTGAGCTCTGAGATGTCAACGTTGCTGAAGTCGATGTTCTGTCGCGTGCCGTCAAGCAGACGTCTGCCTTCATGCTTGGGGTCTGGCTTTCCTCCGTGATGGAGGTCCGTTTTGGGTGTTGTAGGGGGCGTCGGGGGTCCATGAGGCTGGCCTGAGGATGAAAATGAAACTCGAGTTACACAGTTGCTTGTATCACACAGAGTCTTTCGTTCTCTGTCAACAGTGTTTTTGAGTGACCATCGATCAAGATTAACTATTATATTTATCAGATTATATGTAAGTTATATTTTTTGCCTTTCTGACTTTATTTGATTGGAAAGTTAGGAAAGAGACAAAAACAACTGCAGAAGAGATATGTCAGAGTGCTGCCCACTAAATGCTGTCAGTATTTACATAGAATTAGGGTTGCAAAAGATGGAAAATTTTCAGTAAAGTTAGGAATTTTGTAAAATTTCCTGGATTTTGGGGAATATTCCAGGGATTTTTGGAACGTTTCAGGAAATTGTCCACCCTTTTGCAACCATACACAGAATATGAATGAATTACACAAAAATATGATGAAATATAACTGATTTCAGACATTGAGACTAAAAGATATACAATATTTTACAGAAAGTATAAATATTGCCTAATATCACGTCCAAAGTTTACCCAGACCAAATGCATGAAAATGTGTAAATATTTAATTTGATCAATTCTAAGTAATAATGCATTTTGGACTTGTCGCATGTACTTACTATTATAATAACAACAACAATTACATGCAAGCAACGACGAACCAAGCCCTATTCCTAACCATATAGTAAGTACATGTAGTTAATTAATATTTGCATGCATCACACAGAGAGTGTGTATCTCACCTGTATGATCGGTGATGTGATCCGATGGACCCGGCAATCGGCCCATCCCAACTTCAGCTTTATACATGTGTGGGGTCAGATCTGCGCCGGGCTCAGGCTCGCTCTGACCGGGCTTCACACTCTTTCGTCGCCTCGGCTGGTATTTGTAATCCGGGTGATCTTTCTTGTGCTGAACTCTCAGTCTTTCGGCTTCCTCCACAAACGGCCTCTTTTCATTCTCCGTCAACAGCCTGTTGAGTGAGCATCGGTCAAGATTCACTTTCACTCAGAGTGAGATTTATCAATGCATTCAGGTTTATATATATATGTATATGCATGTAGAAAACCCCAATATATATATATTAGTTGAGCTTTTCTACCTTTATTTGATAGGAACTACAGAGGAGAAATGGGAATTTGATCAGAAATGTGTTGGAGTGCTGCCCACTATTTTACACACAAAATATGACTAAATATAACTTTAGACTTTAAGAGCAAAGATACTGAAGATACTGAATAATTTACAAAAAGTATAAATAAAGAGTTCAGATAAAAAAAGCCTCTAAGTGCTGTTTGAAATATTCTTCAAAAATTTGTATTTTTTCATACTCCTATGTGTAGGTTCAGTAGTTTCACTTTAATAGCAAAGAATATGTTCATTTCATTCAGACTAAAGTGAAATAACTGAACATAAACTAAGGAACATGAAAAATGATCATTTAAGGAAAAAAGTCAGATGGGACTTAAAGGTTTTTGCATTTGAACTATTCACATATTGCTTAATATTAAGTCCAAATATTACATTAAGTAAATGCATTTAAATATGTACATATTTAATTTTATAATTCCTAATAAATAATGCATCTCGTGATGGAACTCAGAATACTTGCAGAAAATTTGGTGACACTTTATTTGAAGGTGTCTTTGTTACACATGTACTTACAATTATAATAACAATCAATTATGCATAATTACACAATTACAACTAACCCTAATCATATCTCTAAAGTTAGTGCATGTCTTTAATTAATATCACTCGGTAATTCATTGTATAATTACACCTCAAAATAGAGTGTAACCAAAAATTTACATTTCAAACTTAAGATTTTTTAGTTCATTATTTAATTATTAATTATATGCAATTATGCATCATTATGCTTGTTTATTTGAGAGCATTTACATCCGAGTTTTTCTTGTAATATTAAAATGCATTATTAATAATAATTTTGCGCTTGTGTTTATGTATGTTTATATGTATAATAAGAGTGACCGAAGTGATCTCTCACCTCCAGAGTTTCCCGAGGGTCTTGCTGAGCTCGGCGTTGTGCAGGTGCGGATACTGATCCGCCAGTTTCCTGCGCGCGGCTTGAGCCCACACCATGAACGCGTTCATGGGTCTCTTGACGTGCGGCTTGCTCTTGATCGCGCCGCTGCCCCGCGCAGGCATGGGCACCAGGGACCAGTCGTAGCCCTTCAGCACCTGGGACACCGCGTCCCGGATGCACACGGGGAAGCGCTCGTCCTCGCGCTCCAGCTTCGTGATCATGAGCGCCGCGGGGGATGCGGGCGCGTCAGAGTCGGACTCCTCCGGGGACATGGAGCTGCATGAGCCGGCTGGACTGCACGGCGGCTCCGCGCCGGACTTCTCCTGCTCCTCCGTCATGATCGCCGCTTCAGCTGCTTCAGTGAGGTTTCCCGCAGCCCGAGAGTTTCAGACACTGCTGCAGTCCATCCAGGAGCACAGAGGCGCACTGACGGAGCTCACGACGGTCAGCCGGACTTTGAGCCGCCTCCACACGCGGATGAAGAGCAGCTCCTCCCGCAGACTCTCGTTGGTGGACTCTCCAGCCCTGATCAGCTCCGATTGGTCAAGCGCACTTCACAAATAATAAGGTCATCTGATACGTTTCATCCAGGCAAGCTGTGTAGGGTGAATTCAGGTAAAGTGCATTGGCCACTTAAATTGATGTTAAACTTGAAATTTAGATACCCAGTTCTCTTTTCTTTTCAAGAATTTCATTATACACAGGTAAAACACTTTGCCCGCCAGCATTTTTGAAAAAGGTTGCCAGGCACTGACAGTGATTTTGATGATCTTCACTAAAAATGTATGGTCTTCAGTATATTTTGAATAAAATAAAGATCAGCGCCTCTACTTTAAAAAACAAAACAAAAAACAATCAGCTTTATTCCAGCTTAAAGCATTCTATTTTTTTATCAGCACATGAATAATAGTAGGTTTCATAAAAATGTATCGTTTTGAGCCAAAAAGGCGAGAAAAGCACATTTTAATCAAAAACTACATCTGGATAATATTCAGTATGATTATCGAAGCATAAATCCAGTAAATCGCTTCCATCGACACCTCCAAAGCTTACACAGACATATACCACTTCCTGGATCAACATTTTACTTCATAACAGTATGCAGTTTTCATTTATATGCTGTCACTTGCTGCTGATGTTTACATAAGAGATTGCTAGTTTTTCCGTCCTGTTTTTTCGCGAAGTTTTGTATTCGTTCAGAAGATGTGTAATAGCACCCTTGAGTGTATAACAGTGAAAACAAGAAAAGCGATTAAATCAAATCGATACCCAGCCCTATCCTGTTTCTTAGTTGCTCAGTGGTAGAGCATTGCGTTAGCAGCGCAAAAGGTCATGGGTTCAATTCCCAGGGAACACACATACTGGTAAAAAATAAAATATTTATATCCAGAATGCACTGTAACTTTGGATAAAAGCATCTGCTAAATGCGTAAATGTTCAACTGATAGACCATAGTGTTGACCAGTGTTGGGGCTTATGCATTGCAAGTGATGTAATCAGATTACTTTAAGTAACGGATTACTTTTTGATTTAGGAGATGTCAGAGTTACTTTTTCAAATAAGTAAGGCCAGTTACTTTATTGTCCCATTTATTGACTGACAGCTCTCGTGTTGCCATGTTGAGAGAAATCAGGAGTAAGTGCAGAGGTGCTGTGTGCACTGTGTGAACATGAAGCTTACTGTAGTTCTAGACCAGGGCCAGCACCAGGGAACATCAGTCGGGTCCGATGCCGGTTTTACTTTGATAACCACAATATGCATTATAGCATTAATATAGCATTAATATAGCATATATATAGCATTAATATAGCATGAAAAGAGTTTGTAACCCAATTAAAGCACAGGATGAAAAACAGTGAGTGAGTCTGGTAAACCATGAATTAGCTGTCTTCATCAAAGCTCGTGCAGCTCGCGCTGGAGAAACTGCTATGACTGTAACCCGCATTTGCGCGCGAATCGCTCTTGTGTTAGCCTACTGATGGGCTAGCTACACTACAATCAGATGCTGATTGATCTGCTCAAATTGAACACAACATTATGCGCTCTGCAGCAGTTATGCCCATGCTCCTTCAATTCCTTAAAATGATTAAAAACAGTCAAATGCAAACTATTATACAAATCAGCGATAACTTAATATATTTAAATAAGACAAATATAATTCATGCATTTAATCCCAAAATACTTACCAATGTCTTTGCTTTTGACCTTCGGTGATGCAGTTCAACCAAACAAGTTTTTTATTTTTGTTATTGCTGAATAGCGTTGAACTTTCTTCTCCTGCTTTATATTCTTCTTGCGATTTGTTTGAGCTGCGCCCTCTACTGTACAGACGTGAATTTACATTTCCTTCAGCCTGAGGCATATTTATATCACTTTCGGTGTGAAAAGTCTTTTACATTTCTAAAAGAAGAACTTTTTATAATAAAAACAAACAAGCAAGCCCTGCCCCAAAAGAACTAAATTGCCACAAAAAAAAAATAACTAAGTAATGTAATTAGTTACTTTATTAGGGAGTAATGCAATATTGTAATGCAACTTTCCCAACACTGGTGTTGACATTAAATTTGACTAAATCTGACAAAGTATTGCTGAAAATTATATCTATAATACCTTAGAAATGTGACGCATACACATGCAACAACAAATAGGCTCCCAAAACTGATAAGAGCATTTAAAATATTAACATTTTGAAAACTTTTTTTCAGCCTAAAAACACTAAATTAACTTCATTTGTGATATTTTGAAGCTTTATACTCTGCATCCTTATTTTGCTCCTCTCATCCCAGTTTTTCAATCCAGATTCAATATCATAACTCATCTCTCTTTCTTCTCTCTCTGTTTCTATGATAGCGGGGTTGCATCCACAAAATGAGCAAAAGAATATTACTCTTCCAAAGGAATGAGGTTACCTTCAAGTCTATGATATGAAAGGCTTTTAAAACTCCAGTTTTTCCTAAAGAAAGTTTAAATCTGACAAATGATTGTTTGATATAATGAAATGCACACTTATGAAACTGGTGCTTAATACTATGTGTATTGTGAGAGACGTGCAGATAATAGCGGAGGCTGAATCACTGTCTTTGTGCCAGTGTATTGCAAATTATTTTATCAAGCATCTTTCTCATGGAAAGACAATGCCTTGCTTGTCCGACATTTGAGTATGCACTGAGCCACAACGAGCGTTTGAGTATGGGAGCAGAATGAGACTTCTGGATTTATTCATTTGCAGACATTAATTGGAGATTGCTTGAAGTGTGGTAAGTGGGTTTTTGTACTGTTGTAAATCTGATATCATTGCACACGATAGAGAAGAAAACAAATCTTTTCTTATTGTGGCAGTGTTGACCAAAGCAAGTGATGCAATGAATGAACCATCTTGAGTGTTTATTTATGTCTATGGTGAGAGACGTGTGTTTAACAGGTTTTGTTTTCTGTGAGATGGGACTATTGTGTTGTATTTGGCTGGTCATCATTTTTATATACAGTTTAATATATGTAGAAAGGGAGCAATAAAAGACAATGAGAGTTGCTCTCTAGCTTACCATGAAAATGCAGCACAGTTTCTATCACCCCATTAGCTGGTCTTTTGACAAGTTGTCCAATTTATTGTTGTTCATTTGTTTAATTTATAGACATGTCTTAAAACTTGCAAAACTAAATATTAAAATATATTTAAATGAATCTTCTGAGGACTCACCAGAATAAGTTACATCATCCTAAACAGTTAAATTATTTCCTTGAACCATTGGATATGCCTTATAATAACCCATTAGTATAAGGGTTAGATCCCATTCCTTCAAGAGCATCAGAGCATTTAAAATTTCCAGATAAATCCACTAAAAGTCCCAGATGCAAAGACAGTTGGTCCATTTCAGAACACAAAAGACAATCATCACAACTAAAGAAATGTTGCAATAGCTTAAGAAACAATGAATGCAAATTGGGACTCAAAAACAGATTTTCAGATGATTTATGTATTTTCAGTGGCATGTATGTTTAAGAAAATACATATTCATTATGTGTGCATGAGCTACTGAACTGTTATTATAGAGTACAACCAAAAAAGTAGAAGTTTTTTTCTGCAGCATGAGCAGCGTGCTTGTAAAGTCAATTCATGTTCACACATATTTATATTCAAACACAGGAGGAAAAAAGAAAGAATATTCAGCTTCAGCTCAAGAGTCTTGGAAATGAAAGGAAACACTGGCCACAGCTGGTTTCACTCGATGACAAGCGCTGGAACTGGTTTGAAAGCGTCTGAGAGTACGAGTGTCAACAGAGGTTACACATGAGACAACAATGAATCCAGCCGTCACTGCGCTCTGTATTGTGGGGAATAGTTCTGCTTTATTGTTGTAATATGAGAAAAAAGAAAGAAAGAAAGAGTAACAGATGAGGAAAAGAGGAGTGCATGAACTTACCGTGTCCCAGTGAGACAGAAGGGTTTCATTTCTCAGGGGATGGTCTTGGTTTTGTGTCTGCCAGCTATATGTCTTTGTCCTGACCAGTTCCTGTCAGACCCCGACAATCAAAACCATTTTCAGTCAGTGGATGGAAGTGTTTATCTTGCAGTTACTCTTTTGTTCAGAAAGTTATGTTTCTGCTTTTTGCAGAGATTAAACTAATATTTAACCCCACAATTAAACATATATCATTCAAAACACATACCGTATTTTCCGGACTATAAGTCTCACTTTTTTTTCATAGTTTGGCTAGTCCTGCGACTTATAGTCAGGTGCAACTTTTTTATCAAAATTAATTTGACATAAACGAAGAGACAAGAACCAAGAGAAAACATTACCGTCTCCAGCCGCGAGAGGGCGCTCTATGCTGCTCAGTGCTCCTGTAGACTACACTGAAAACATAGAGCGCCCTCTCGCAGCTGGAGACGGTAATGTTTTCTCTTGGTTCTTGGGTCTAAATAAATGCTACTTATAGTCCAGTGCTAGTTATATATGTTTTTTTCCTCATCATGGCGTATTTTTGGACTGATGCGACTTATACTCAGGTGCGACTTATAGTCCGAAAATTACGGTAAGTGGCTATTCACACAGAACATGTTTCCATTCCACTGCACTACTTTACCATTGTTTTTCAATGTAAACTTTTTAAACAGACGTGCTTGTCTGTTGCGTCCCACGTCTTTTGCAGTGTCTCACATGAGTACCACATTTTTAAGCACAACCAATGAGAAAACGCATTGCATGCTTTTGTTTACAGCAAGGAAACCATTCCTAAACACTATACTGCTAAATGCATAAATAAATGTAAATGTAAGATTTGCGCAAAACTTTGGCGATATTTTATAAATGTCGGTAAAAAAGTATTGCGGAATGATGGTGTTTCCATTAACCAATGTTATCTGACTAAAACTTAACCTTTTGTCTCTCGTGATAAGTTATGGCAACGGATTTTGAAGAAGGCGTATGGATGTATCTTTGTAGAAGCAGCACAGAGAGCCACTTCAGAAACGTGAGAAGCTCGGCTAGAATAAACACAAGCATTGACTAGAGTGGCTGAGATCAACTTCGGTGGCCCAATCAGATCCATCAGATGCACCACAGATATGTGCCAGGTAAGTTGTCTATGCATTAATGGTAGGGAAAGCCCCTTATACTGGAGAGTGGCCGTGTATGAAGTGTTTTTAGGACGTTATAGTACATAGAGAAATTATCATATGACCTTTTACATACGCCTATGACCTGTAAATGCGGAAAAAAAAAAAAACGTTTCCATTGCAGTTTTCAAATGATTCCTTTTTCGCATTGCCTGAAAAAAACCCTTACATGAGCGTAAAAACTTTTTTGTGATATATGGGCGTTTTTGTGAAATTGACGGATTTCCATTAGGCATATTTTCAATTCAGTTTGCGCAATTTCAAGAGTAATGACTGAATAAAATAAAATAATGACTGAAAGTAACGTTACAGTAAGTATTTGAGAACGGGTTTCTCAAGCCAGGTGGTGCATTAGACCAGGGGCTCATCTCCTGTTTCCAAAATGCATCACAAACTGCTTGAGAAAGCTGTAAACAAATTCCACATTGCACAAGGTGCAAACACCCTTATGCCTGTTTCACACGTAATCCGTCTGCAGTGCGTATGCGTTGCGTAATTTTTTTACGCACCCATGTTAACGGATTCCAGCGTTCATGCGGTTGCGGTCCGTCAGTGCGTTCCAGGAACAGTGCGTCTGCAGCAATGGTTTACGATAGCAGACTGCAGCGGACTGCAAATGTGTTCTGTGTGAAAGCACAATGAGTATGAGTCCATGCTGCTTCTGCACCACATTTGTAACGCACACGGACTGCATACGCACTGCAGACGGAGTATGTGTGAAACAGGCGTGCGTCTTGTCGAGGTTTCCATTGGGAAGCTTCTTTTAAAAAAAATAAAAATTCCCTGAAGCAAACCCGGCGGCATCTTAGCTGCATCCATGTTAGCACGTCACGTTTGATGTGGTAATTTCACAGTAGGCATACACACAGGTTTAAAGACTCGTTCTCGCCCCCTACAGTGCAATTCGGTTAGGCATACATCCACGCTAAAATATCAAGGTGAAAGTCATCATAGCTCGCCTAGTATAGACCCAGCTCCCAACCCAACTTTGAGAATAGATTAACGGCCATATTTTTTTATTGCCCGATAAGAATCCCACCACTATAATTTAGTTGATAAACTTTGACTAAAATGTATTTAAATGTAGCTAAAATAAATTGATTGCAACCACTTACCATAAAACATTTTTGTAAATTCAATTAATCATTTTTTTCAGTGTACTGCCTACCGTCAGACAAGAGAGAGTAGGTTTCTTCTGGTATAAAACAAAGTCTCAGCTTTAAAATATTGTCATTTTTTAAGAGATTTAAACAAATAACATTTTGTGGCTCTTTAATGTGACTTTTAATACGTCGGATCGCTGTAGCACCTCAGTTCAAGCGGCACATGAACCGATCATCTCTTTCTCCTTACTAGTTAAAGCATGAAGTAAACATGAATAAACATATGAAGGTATCTTGTTTCAACCTAAATAAAACACATTTTTATTGATAGTTCTTGGTTACTTGATGGTTCCTGGTTACTGTATACTTTCACTGTATGGAAAAGAGAAATAAGAACGTTCTGCTGAATTTCTCATTTTGTGTTCTTTGATTGCTTTCTTTTTGTTTAGAGAACCTTAAAGCCTGTATTATAATTTTAGCATGAGCAATCTAAAGGAGTACATGGACAGCACGGATTCGGATTTGTATTTATACTACCGAAAGCGTACGCTGATGGTACGCTCCGCAACAAACATCTGAACAAACAATTGCCCAGAATAATTTGCCTGTACATGTGCAATTGTGCTTTTGAAGACCACTGACGAACTTGTCTGCGTGGTCACAAAAAAATGGGAGGCAAGCGGATGTCCGCTCAGAGCCTCCGCGTACACTCTCCGATGACAATTTTTACATCACACATACCATAGTGGACATTAGCGGACGCGGAAAGTATAACACAAGCATTAGTGCATGCATGTGTAAGCATGTGCATGTGCATCTGCATTGATAGTATATAAACACAAAGGTTTGTGACATAACTAAGTCACTGTTGCTCTTTCAGGCCAAACCGCATCATTTGAGGTCACCCGTTCTTGAGGTTTTTCTGTCTTTTCCTCTCTATTCTTTTACTCTATTCTTTTAGGTCATAGTCTGTAATGTGAAACCCTCATGTATGTCCATTTTGAAAAGATTCTCATATATAAATCATTTTTATCATTGCTTACTACCTACAGTTTCATTTTTCTGTATAAAAAAGTCTAGAATACAGTACATAGTGCCCAAAATATAGTAAGTCGTGTGTCTGACCCTCACACTGCTCTCTGACCTCACACTAACCTAAAATCATTCGTCTCAATGAAAGGTTTACTGTTCTAATTAGAGGCTTTGTTTAAGCATATTAGTGAGAGACTTTAAGAGGAGCGGGAGGGGATTGAGGATTCAGACTGAAGGAAACAATTAGTGTGAACGGGCTTCAAGCCATTTTACTTTACTAACCACTTCCAGATTTTATTGGTTGAATGTGTTTATTCCCAGATACTTCACTGTCTTGTTTGTTCAAGCTCATGCTGAAGGGATCATGTTCAGCCACAGGTCAGATTACTCAGATCAATAACTGAGAATTGACGGAAAGACGTCTGCAGACACGTTCTCTTTCTTTACTAATGAAACTTTTGCACATTGCGTTGACATCCAGTCGGCAGTTTTCATTTGATTTTCCGATATCTGAAAGATGTTTGGCCTCCGCTCTATTTTCCAACTGTTACAGGTTAAGTCCTTGAAAGAGTGTAGTAAATTCAGCATCGGTGGGACAGCTAAGGACACATATTATCATCAACCCCCCCCCACTCCATATGGTCTGGATAAAAGTTGCGGCATCCTCCGTCTTCCAACTCGTCTGTTTTTTTGATCTCATATTCTCATAAATCAACTTCCTAATTTTCATGTTGAATTTAATTTGCATGGGACGTTTGTTTCCGAGCACTGCGATCCACCCCTGTGCTTTTTACGGGAAACGGGATGTCTCCGCACAAACACACGATCACAGGGGACCGCTGGGTTTTCCAGAGGCTTGTCTTGTTCCATCGCAAACCCAGCACTCCCATCAACAGCCTTATCAGCAGCCTTACGCTAAACTAAAATACGAATGTATTAAATAGAAGAAGAAGGAGAAACTTAGCGATTAGTTGAAGCATGCTTGAGCAATTAATTCTGAATATGACAGGAGAAGCTTACCTGGATTTTGGGGTATTCTTTTCTGTTGATCTTAAGCTCTGTCCAGTTGGATGAAGTCTCTCCAGAGAAGTTGGACTGGGTTCTTCTTGAGGTCTTTCACAGAGTTGTCCCAATGCCACTCTTGCATTGTGTGAGCCGTGTGCTTGGGGACAATATGTCAGTACATGTTTGGATATTTAAAAATATACTTACTATGGAATAAATGTTATTTAAATATATCACAAGGCATGACTTTATGAAATGGATATTAATGTGGAAAAATAAAGGCTGCAACAGAAAATCTTTCTCAACACATTGTACCTTTAACAACGAATTCTTTATATCTATAATGTGATCCAAAAAAGAGCTCTATGTATAAATGTGTTTTATATCTTCTAGTGGAGGGCTAATGGACTTTCACTACTTTTCGAGTTTATTCCTTGGGTGTAGTTAGACCACTTTGGTCCTAGACACACTTCCTGCTTGAATGATCACGTATTGTTTGTTCCTCTTCTGTGTGCGTCTGCATCAGGGATAGTTAAATGTGTCAGTTAGTTCAAACGGTATACTGCTGCTCTTACTTCACTATTTTGAACTGCTGACGGTCGCTCTCACTGGATGCAAATCTTTACCTGAAACATATGCGTGTGTGTCACAGCGTGTCTTCAGTATTCAAAGCATTTACCAGTTGACTCATACTGAATCACAAATTCTGCTTTTCACCTTTTATGGAAAAAAGAAATTGGCACATGTTTTTGGAGAGACCATTAAGGCATCGAGGAATTTTCATTAGGGCCTGAAAAGTGTGTGTGAGAGACGTCTTCTGTCTATTTCTGACATTATTATGAGCCTTCTTAAGAGTGATTTTAAAGTCTTTTGATGAAGCATGGTGTGTGTGTGTGTGTGTGTGTGTGTGTGTGTGTGTGTGTGTGTGTGTGTGTGACTGGCAGCAGCCCAGTCCAGCTGACATGTGTGGGAGAGATGTCACTTCCTGGACATTTCCTGTGAGCTGCTAGGAGGTGAGATGAATACAAGGGACAAACAACGTGTTTTCTGATTCATCCACATTGTCTTCAATATCATTTCATGCTTTTAAATGTCTGCATTTTTCAGTACCAGTTATCTTTCATTTTGTGCACTATTTTGTAAACACTTCTAGTCAGTCAGTTTGTGACCAAGACTTCATTTGTGATTTTGAAAGTGAAGAAACCAATACATTAAATCAATTTAATGCTGGGTTAAAGTTAGATTTTCAGAGTACACTTGGATTAACTGTATTGATGAACAAACTTTTTTAATTGAAGATGTCAGAATACGGATCAATTTAACCCATCTTTGTGACAACAATGGTTTAGAAGAATAAATGTAAAGTCACTAAAGACTACACTCCCAACTGAGCTACTGCCACACATCATGAGGTCCAATTCTCACTATTAACAAACCATTGACTATGACTTTTGCCTTGTGTAGTTAGTAGCAGTATTATGTGTAGTTAGGACACGGTGTAATAGTAAGAATTGGTCCTTTTACTAAAGTGTTTTTGATATAAAAAATCATGATGGACGGCCCATTTATGAGATCATTCTTGCCTGTTTCTTGGGGAAATCCTATTAAAAGCAAAAGGTATGGAAGATTTTTAGTCACTAATCCAGCAGGTTTGTTGCGTCCCATTCATTGTTACCCATATAAACATTCATAGCACTATCTAGATAACCAACAGGCTTACGATTCTTAGATTTTGGTCAAATAAAGGCGATTTTAGCTGTGCTCAATATGTACAGTAATGCATTAAATGCATTAAATGGTTATCCATATACATAAATAACTGTAATAGCAGGGGAAAGCAATATAGATTTTGTTGGATAAACAAATAAAACTTTACAGAAATAGCCAAGGTTCTCTTCTCTGCCAAGTTTATGGCCCACCCAACTGACGTATCAAAATTATGTCTGAGTTTATGGCTTTATGGCCATTCATGTCCAATTTCTAACTGAGAAACTCATATTTGTGGTTGGTGTAAATTGCCATAAAGGTACAGTTCACCAAAAAAAACAAAACATGAAAAGCCAGTCATGATTTACTCACTCTGGTGTTCTTCCAATGTTAAATGTGACCCTGGAGCACAAAACCAATCATAAGTCACATGGGTATATTTGTAGCATATAGCCATTTTATGGGTCAAAATTATTGACTTTTCTTTTATGCCAAAAATCATTAGGATATTAAGTAAAGATCATGTTGCATGAAGATATTTTGTAAATTTCAATATCACAACTTAATTTTTGATTAGTAATATGCATTTCTAATAACTTAATTTGGACAACTTTAAAGGAGATTTTCTCAGATTTTCAAATAGTTGTATCTTGGCCAAGTATTGTCCGAATCCTAAACAAACCATGATTTGTTGAGCAGGTATTTGTAATTTGTAACAAGATACTTTTTAAGGCATTTGTGTCAGTAGAGTAATAACATGTGGTCGCATAACCTAACCCACACACACTCACAGGTTGTTACACTCTATGAAGGTTCAGGTTTGGTCACCTTACATATTGTAGGCCACATTCAGAAAATTTGACTAAAGTGCAGCAAACAGGCTGCTCAGCTATTTCTGCCTTGGTCACATTTGCAAACGTGCTTTGCATGCTGCTGGAGGAACACAGGTTTGAATATTTGTCATCTGCATGTGAAATTATGTGCAGCACTTTTTTTCAGTTACTTGGATATGTCCGTTAGTTTGGCCCTCTGCATAAAGCTCATGTAACAGGTGTGTGTGTGTGTTAGGCATAAGGGTATGTGTTCATGAAGGACAGTCAGTGTAAAATCAGTGAAGAAGGCAAGATGAGCCGTTTCTGCCTCTCTGTGTTTCCTCTGCGCCTTGTGTCCACTCAGGACGGATTACAAAGACATGCTTTGTGAGCGGCTGCAGCTGCTGAAATGCGACAAGATCCAGCTGAAGAGAGATGGGAGCAGGTGGGTCAACAACACGACCCCTCCGTTCCCAGAATATCAGAATGCACTCACACACGCACACACACATACACACACACCTACTATGGTGTAACAAACGTGCAGTGGAACAGAATAGCACGTTAACTGAGTTATCTAAATGAGGACACCTATTGTTTACATATAAAGCTATTTATAATGACTACATACTGACTCATTCCAAAACCCAATGCCCTAGAGAAGGAGAAGAAAAAAACTGGCTCAATTTTTTTTTTTTACCCAAGATGTTCCCAAATGAAGGCTACAGTATGGCATATTTAGCTACATGTAGTAAACACACACATGCATCATTTTGAGTCTACAGAAGAAACCACATTTGTTTCTTTTGATCTTAAATGCTTTTTTTTTAATCTTAAAGGGATAGTCCACCCAAAAATATAAATTCTGTCATTAATTACCCTCATGTCATTGCAAATCCATAAGACCTTCGTTCAGCTTCGGAACATCATTGGTTCAAATATTCTCGCTGATTTTTAAACTTACAGTTGAGCCACTGATGTCACATGGACTATTTTAATTATGTCTTTGCTACCTTTCTAGGCCTTAAACATGTCAGTTGCATTGATATCTATGGAGGGTCAGAGAGCTCTCGGTTTTCATCAAAAATATCTTTATTTGTGTTCTGAAGATGAACAAAGGTTGTACAGGTCTGGAACGACATGAGGGTGAGTAATTAATAACAGAATGTTCAATTTTGGGTGAACTAATCCTTTAAGTCTCACGTTAAAATGTTTGGAATCAGTAAAAAAGAAGCTTGTTTTAATTCCAGAATTAAAAAAGGATTAAAGGCACAGTTCACCCAAAATTTTATTCTTTTTCATTCTTACTCTCAAGCCATTCTAGACATGTATGAGTTTCTTCTGTTTAACACAAATTATATTTTGAGTGTTGGTGGCCAAACAAGTGATGGTAGCCACTAGGGAAGTCAATGGCTACCATCAACAGTTTGGTTACCCACATTCTTCACTTTATCATTGCACTGAGGAAAACTGCAGTCACTGCTGTGTATCTGCACTCGTTTGCAGTAAGTCCCAGCAAATAACTCTAGTTTTCGGAGTAGCAGTGAAAACAGTCCGTCAGGTGAATTTGGCATGTTAACAAGTTACAGGGTTGCACAGAGACGAGAGATGGCTAACATGAGCTTCATCCGGCTTTGAAGGATTGGACAGAAATGTATTGTGAAATAAAGTATTACATATCTATTCATAGTCTATGAATCATTGTCACAGTGAAGCAATTACCCTTTTTTTCTTCCTTCACACAGTCTGAAACAACAGGAGATGCCGTCAAAGGAGTACATGAGACAGGGACAGTTGTTCCCATTTAACACAGATATTCTGCACTTTGTAGCCATGTTTCATAAGCCGGTTCTTTGATAATTATAAAAGCCAATGGAAATGAGGAACAGGGAAAGTGGCTAGGGGATATTTAACCATTCACCAGTTACCAGTGTAAGTGTCTCTGCCGCTGGCCGTGAGCAATTCCTCACAGTGTTTTCACAGCTCGGCCTTTTTTGTTGCATCTGTGATGAGAGCGGGCTTCTGTCATCACTTCTGCTTGCTCACATTATGGCTGAGCGACGTCCCCTGCCCAGCGGTTCCTGTGGGTCCTGAAAGACTCCAGTGTTTTCGGCACACTTAGTATTCTCGCAGGGGTATGTAGGCCGCATCCTCAACACCCGTACGCACACATGCTTTAATGATGAAGCCTATAAACAGAAACGGCTTCAGTAGAACGGTAGGATCAAAGGGGAGTTAGGTGATGACCAGAAGAAAAACTTAACTGCGGTTGTTGAGACATGAGCAAAAAAGTACTTTTTATGGAGCCACCTAAGGGCAAAATTTAATTTTGTTAAAGATAGAAATTGTCGCAATATTAAAGAATATTAATATTCCACACCCCAGCAATAACGATAAAGGCACAGGGAAACGATATCGTTGGAATCGCTTTCAGAGTGCACTTTTTTTACGAGCTCAAGAATTTAAAGCTGCAGACGACTGTGTGCTTAGAAGAAACAGACAATATCGTCTCTGCTAGTGCGGATGCTAATATCGTTATCTTTATAGTTATCGTCTTTGGTGTGAATGGGGCTTAAACATACAAGGTGTAATGGTTAGCTCAGGTCTTTCGGATCAGTACGCATGCTTTTACAGGACATTCAAATAATAAATGCCATTTTGCCACTCTTTGATGTGGCATGACAAATCGCTGTATAAATGCGTTTTAACATGAAATCAACATGAATGATCATCTCTCGACTAGGATGCTAATTTTAACCAGTTAACCATAAACCGACTATAAGAATTTTAACTGATTATTACAATCAGTTAAATTGGGTTTAAAGGTGGGTTTTTTTAAGTAGACCTAGAGAGTCTCTCATTCGACAAAATCTAATTAAAGTCACAGATAAAGATAATCGGAATTGTGTACATTCACATTAAAAACAAAACTTTGTGTTTTGGTAAAATAGGCCTAAAGTAAAATATGATGCTGCTTTCTGTCGTCTTGGTTTCCTTTCGCGCAGCACAAAAATGAACCGAAACTCTGCATACTGGGCTATTAGTTGCACAGGTTTTCTTTTGCTTTCTGGTAAATGAAGAATTGCCAAGAACTGATGTCGGTCAAAGCTTATTAAATGCATGGTCCGAGGAGAGTGAGTGGAGAGTTGGTGAAGTGTCCTGGTGAGTTGCTATCATTTAGCATCGCAGCAATGAGCACTGGAGCTAGTCTACGAGCAGCAGTGCACAATAACGACACACACATATATATATATATATATATATATATTTACTGTCATTGAATAGCACCGAGTGAAAAAAATCTACGTTTTCTTTATATCTAGTGGCAGTGATCATGACATTAGTTCAGATAAGTACCTGTAACCTTTGTCATAGTGTCGTAGAACTGGTAAACGTTGTCTTTGTCATCTAGAAATAGAAGGCATCATGCTAGCTATATGGACGTTTCTAAGCGTTTATCTCTTCCTCCGGTGAAAATGTTGTTGCAAACGTAGCCGCGTGTGTGTCGCTGTGTTTGGCAGGAGTTTGTGTGGGTGCTGTCCCATGGAAACTGCGCTGAAAAGCTTGTGCTGTAGGGAAGTGAGTGCGTTTGGGTCGCTGTTGGTTGATACCTATCTATATGTCTAGTCTATCTATCTATATATATTTATGTATTTATCTATTTATCTATAATCTGCGCTATCTGAATACTCTCGTCTACTACTCGTCTCTCTCTAGTCACTCTCAATGCTCTCAAGGCGGGCTTTGGTAAATTCTCTCCCCAACGTGACGTGATGCAATGCATTGTGGGGGAAAGGAGAATTGTTTCAAACCACTGTAAGGTAGTACATACTTTTTCGTATTATATTGCGTTTTGTGATACCCAACAACATAAAATACAATGGATAACAGTTTAAATGTTTATTACCAGCAAGCAAATTGCACAAATTCGCAACACGGCCTTTAAGCCCGATGTGATATGATATGACCATGTGAATCCTCATGTTCTGTTGTTTACTGCTTTTTGCACATGTAAAATTAATCCCTGGAAAACAAATGTTAGCATTTTTAACTAGTCACAGACACTTATCCTTTCTAATTGAATTAGAAAGTAATAATCGGTTAATGAGTGTCGGCTAGGAGAAATAACAGAAATGAACATCTCTACTCTTGACTCATGTAATTACTTAATCAGTGCTTCAACCGCAGAAATACATCCATAAAACAGCTTGTAAACTTAATATCAAGTAGCATTTCAGTTACCTCAGGGCGAAGTCATCAGTGTCTACAGCTTCACTAGAGAAATGAAGTCTAGAGAAGAGCATTTCGCAAAAATCTGACTATACTCATTATATTTCACTTGTCCTGTTAATAATTTCTTCATTAATTAACGTATGTTTAAATAAATCTGTTTTGAAACAACTTATGACAGCCACTCTGTAAATGAATATTTTTCAACAACAAATAGAAATGTTATAATTTAGTAGTTAATTTTAAAAACTTCATCATGTTCAAATTACATGTTTGGATAAAATGCTTGTATGCAGTGTTGACTTAATTAAGTTTAGGCTCTGCACCTCTAGTCAAGACGTACATTTGTGCATCTAAGCAGTGGGCTGTGGTTTGTTTTCATGTCTCCTTCCTTTTTTTGAGTTAACTTATGGATTTCTATGGGACTGCAAAGCTAGTGGCTCAGTTCACAAAATGACATGAAACTGTCACTGATGATACAGTCTGATGATAATGATTGGGAGCAAGTGGAGACACTTTGCATGGACAAATGACGGGCCGCGCAAGGCTGTCTATGACTGTGTGATAAGCTCAAGTGAAAATAGGGCTCATTTGTTATTCAAAGCTGCTCCGTTTTCTCCACTCCCAGGAGCCCTTGCCGGGGAAGTTATCCCAGCCATCAAGGATGTTTTGGATGCAAAGTGACATGCAAAAAGTGAAAGATTTGCATATTTGCTTTCATGCCACCTGTTAGTCATGCGGTGTTGTTATTATTGCTTTTACAGCGCCATAAAACTTGTCATATACAACATATTCTGCTTTTTATAGTGTATAGATAAGCACTGCAAATATGAAAAGATTTTATTAGTATTTTTGCCTTTTTTTCCATTAAAAATGTCTAAACATTCACGAATCAAGAAGCATTTACTTTATAAGCAAAATAACCCTTACGTCTTGTTTACTTAAAAATGATTGAAATTTAGTTTTTGCTTAAAACAAGAAAAATATCTGCCGATGGACATTAAAAAAAAAAATCTTATTTTGCCTTTGAATTTAGATATCATTAACAAATTTTATCTGGTTTTAAGCAAAAGTGAAACATTTATATAAAAAAAAAATTCAGAAAACAGGACGATGTCATTTCGCGACTCAAGTTGCAACTTAATTCAAGAACATTTAGAGGAAAACAAGACAAAAATACTAAGCTATTTTTTAAGTATATGAAATCATTGCAGTCTGTCATTATTTGAATTACACATCATTTGCTATTTATTTCCCCCAGCAATTCTAGCGATGGACAACATGATTGCTTGTAATGTAGTAACGCTTTAGTCTTTTCATAACTTGCATTGCACACTTTAGCAATGTTGTATTTTACAGTACAGAATAATCTAACATTTTATAAACAAGGAAATTGCAGTGTTATTGCTGTGAGCTGAGTGGTTGTGAACTCTTGAACTTTTAATAATGGTCGTCAGCCTGGCACGAACAGAGTGTTATTTTTATTCCTATCCTATTCATGTTCTTCATGGGGATCTTTTAGGGTTTGCTGTAAAATTTAGTTTGAGAGAGCAACGAGACTTGTGTGATTACATAATGTGCAAAGCGTCTTACTGCTGAGCTCAGTTCTTGCGTGATATGGTTTTCATGCAAATTCTCTGCTCAGGATTATGGGTAGTGTGGTTCTTCATAGGGAATTTGGCTCAGTTTTTAAAAAGGAAGCTGAAATCACCCTTTCCCATAAACATATATTATCACCTAATTTTAAAAGTCCCTGCTTGGTGTGTTTTAAAGCCCCATGTCAATTTAGACAATGTTTTTTTTTTTTTGGAAATGCTTTTGTGTTCTGCTACATCACTGTATTTCTTGATCCTGTCATAGTATACAGTTATCATTCCAGGTTTCCAAATTCCTTATTCAGAACAATGGGAAAATTCAATGGAATAGTGAATTCTATGGAATCAGATAAATTATAATACAAAATAAAATATAATTCATTAAATGGATTATCAAAAAAAATAATGCAATGTTGAGTTTATGAAGCATATATGGCTAGTGTGAACTTCATTAAGAAAAATACAAATTTTATGTTCAAATCAGATGGCTGCTGGCCTTCTATTTACCACATCTCAGAAATCTGCATGTTATTATTATGGGGATTAGTGTTTCCTTTAATTTTGAATTCAGTTCAAATAGTCAACATTTAATAAAAGATTTCCATTGGTTATTGTATAAGTAACAAGTTTTGCAACAAATAAAAACTAAGATGACATTAGATATAATGTTGGCTACTTATGGGTGGTGACAGAAGTCATCATAAAGTGGCCTGATTCACTGATCCCATCTAAAGTAAAATCACTGTTGTTGACTGTGTTGTTATTTGTCTTTATTAATCCCTATAACTTTTGCACCATCACCCAAGATATTTCAATGTGAGATCCAGCAGCAATCAGTTATTCTTTAGGATTTTATAAATGAAACTCAACAGTGGTGACAATCATTAAAAAGCTTCATGCATGATTGCGTGCGTGCATGATTTAAAACTCATCCATGACACCCAGCATGAAGTGCAACATGAATAAATTATCCAGATAAATCGTCTTACACGCTAAGAAAATAAAATGTGCAAAAAATAAACCAGTTTGTCACTGGTGCAGCACTCTCAAAGAAAAATTTTTGGGGGCGTTTTCGTAGCTTGTTTTGTAATGTGCATCTGATTTGTATAACATTTTGTTTTATTTTTTAAATGTAAACTTTTTGATCGGCAATATTTTTGAGGCATGTTGAGTGTTAAAATGTGTCTCAGTGTCTAGTTGAACATTCTTGCTCCAAAACATTTTTGTATCTTTGAAAGATGATTTTAGCAGATGATAGCAGCTACATTTTTTATAATTCAATAATACAGTAATACAACCTCACTGCTACTTTGTTCTGCTTCTTAATTTTAATTCAATATAAGTCAAATGTCTTACGTTTAAGAAGCAATCACCATAAATGGGACTTCAAATGAAATTATCAATAAAACATCAACACTACTCACTACAGCTAAACCTCTGTTAAAATGTAAAACGCATTTCTCAGAACTAAGTTCACTGTGAAAAGTGTGCTTGTAATATGTTTCTGTAAAGATGAATGACACTTGTTTTATTGTATTGCAGCTTCAGAAATCAACAAGTGTGACTGCAAGGTTTAAATCATTTCTAGGGTCACTATAGACACACCTCCAAGGGTCTGGGGTTTTCTCAATTCCTCCCTGACATCTGAATCTGCTCGGGATTTCTTGTGCTTGGCGATCCCCTCAACCATGCTTTCCTGCTGTTGCATCATCAATAAACCTCTGCATTTCCTCTCATTCCTGCCTACTCTTTCAGTCCATTGTGACCCCAATCTGGGATTAGCTCCAGCATGTATGGAGGACGCCTCAGATCTGAACTATCATAAGGGAAGTGCTTGAAATCCCCAGAAGGAGTTGATGTTCTGTTGATAAAGGGTTAGGTTCTCCACTGTTCTGGACCACACAGCCTGAGAAAGTCCTGCTGCAGGACCCAGCCCTGATGGAGTGGGTGTAGAAGATGACACCACGATCAAACTAAACACCAAACACTGAAACGACACCAATATTAAGCTTGAGGCAAAGCTTATGTTTTGTTCGCATATCATAGCAGTTATCGCTGGTATCTTCTCACATTAAAAAACCCTGCCAGAACTGATCTACTGATATTTTTGAAAAGGTCCTGATCTCAACAAAGAATGTTACCAACACCTACATAAGAAACAGGACTTTAGCATTATTGTGCTCTGAGGAGATTAATCAAAGGTGGAGTTGTTTGGCCACAATTATATTTACAAAAACTAAGCACTGTAATTGCAAAAATAAAAAGACCACATACCAAATATTAAAAGCTAAATTTGCCACATAAGTGTATTGAAGAAAGGATTTATTTGCACAACACCAATCATTTAAAAGCAGCTTTACAGAATATATTAAGTTTCTACATTATATTTAAGAGTAATTATTAGTGGTGGCTAAGGCAGAAACGTACAGTAAGAATCATGCAGTTAGTTACAAATAACACATAATCAAGACTATAAACACTATTGACTGCTATGATTATATATTGTGATTAAACTTCGTGATTGGGATTATATGTTGTTCTAGGGAGGTCTTCTCCTGGAGATTGACCTTCATGCAGACCTTAGTCCCAACCCTACACCTGTCTGAGATTATCAAGCGACCCTGAAGACTGGTCCAGATGTGTTTCCTTTAACTCTGCAGGACAGTAGCGCTCCAGGAGTAGGGATGAAGACCCCTGGGATGAATTTACGCCCCTGCTTATCCCTCAACAAGGATGTTGATCCAGGAACATTTTGCACTCTGTGAAATCACGTTCACTGGCCAGGGACCCGATCTTCGTACATCGCTACACAGCCAAGATGATATCATCACGCTAATCAGGATCTGGCTAATTCGGTTCTTCGAACGCACCTGTTGTTGATGTTTAGTATGGCTGGATTGAGTTATCGGAGATAACTGCGTGTTCATGGGTTGGTTTAAAAGGGGCGATGTATCAATAGTAGAGTAACTGATCAGCAACGCTGTTATTGACTGTTCATTCAAGAGCTTTTACTGGAAAAGACTTTTACCAAACCTTACTTAAAACGCCAGGGAACACCTCAAAAAATGTAAAAGCAAGAGGAAAGAGGTCTGGCAAAAAGTCCTGCTGGCCGTCCACCGACCCATTGTTGAGGGCATCCCTGGGGGTAGCTCTTCCTTGGTGCACTGGTAAATTAGCTTTTATCTGTCTTTGTACACTGTACAATAATTGGTTGCTGCCTTACATTAAGTGAAATCCAAATGTCTGTTTCAACTATGTTAAAATCTTCAGTAGCCTAGTGTTTAATTGCAATGATATCAAATTAACTGCCAACCATATTTTGGGTGAAAGTGTTCCCATTATTTTTAGACTGTGTAATTTATTATAATGACATTGGGCCTCATTAATGAAGTTGGTACTAAAAACTAGTTGGTACGAAAGAAATGCACACCTGCTCCCTACCACGTGTAAATGGTGCGTAAAACCTCCTGTGTTCTTTTTGGCAAACTGAAAACACAAAAAAATAGCCCTGTCCCCCTTTTTTTTTGATAACTGTAAAACAACGCTCATCACTGTGACTATTTACTCTGCAGTACGGACAGCTGTGGCCTAATAGTTAGAGAGTTGGATTTGTAACCTGAAGGTTGCTGGTTCAGGTCTGGGTGTTGGCAGGAGTTGTAGGTGGGGGGGAGTGAATGAACAGTGCTCTCTTCCACCCTCAATACCCATGACTGAAGTGCCCTTGAGCAAGGCACTGAACCCCCAGTTGCCCCCTGTGCGCTGGACATATAGCTGCCCACTGCTCCGGGTGTGTGTTCACGGTGTGTTCACTTCTCACTGCTGTGTGTGTGTGCACTTGGATGGGTTAAATGCAGAGCACCAATTCTGAGTATGGGTTACTATACTTGACAAATGTCATGACTTTAACTTTTAAATAGAGGACAGATGGGACAAATAGCTACCAGCCATTCTGCTTGTACAACAACTGCCTACAACAATGAAGAATTCCATGTTACTGCTTTTTATATTTAGTGAAATTCTTTAAGATGAGATACTATAGTAATACATTGTAGCCATGGATATTCCAAATCATAGCAACTAAAGCGTCTCAGCTGGAAAAACACTGTGCCACGAAAGCATTCTCAAGCGCCATCCGCTGATCGTTTACAGAAGAGCGCCTGACATTTTTTCAGCTGGCTAAAAACTCTTTGGTGGACACACGTTATTGAATATTTATTGTTAGGCATGTTTAAGCTATCCAAACAATCCAAGATCATGCCAAATCGTCAACAATCAAATCCAGCTAACAGAGTTAGTGACATATGAAGAATGGGCCGCAGGTCACCACAGACCGCTGTCTGTGCAAGGACAACTAGATGAGCCCCAGAGACAGATCCACAGTCAAGACTGCTCAATGTACTGAAAATATACTTTAATATCATTTAACAACACACTTAAGTGTGAAGTAAGTGTAATGTGTTCAACCACCTACATGAATATTATTTGTAGTTGATTTCATATACCACAGTTTAAATTTATATTAAATAAAGTTAGTTCAACATAAGAGTGATTTTTTTTTAACCCATGTAAGTGTGACTTTAATCTTTCTATTTACTTTATTAAATATGATTAAGGTGTACTTCTAAAAAAGAATGAAAAGCAATTAAAGTGAATTAAAATATAACGAATTGCTATCAAACAAAAACCGCAATGCTTTCGCTGAAAGTTTGTAGTTAAAATTATGAACCCAACAATATTATTGCAACATTAAAATGAAGGAAAGTGAACTTTTTTATTTCACATAAACTAAATAAATGTCCCAAAAAATTAATAAATGAATAACGATAAATAAAGTGAGAAAAAAACCCAAAAACAAATACAAACAAAATCTTAAGAGTGGAATATTTAAAAATTACAACTAGTTTACTAAACTTACACAGTTTCATCCCTTAGGAAAAATTTTTCAAAGTTACAGTATGAATTTTACATTTTAACATCAGACAGAACTACTAACATTACAAACAACAAATACAGAACTGCAGTGCATGAACTACCCCTCTGGTAGGTCTCTTGAGTCTATTACATAAAGCTCTGTTAATTCTTATCGTAACCTTTAACACCACTTAACTGATGTTTTTTTGCATAGCTCTCATTGTTACACTTCTGCCTAAGCAGAGCCCTGACTTGAGATGGAGTTGTCCCTTAAAAATGAGCAATCACAGCATCTGTGAACACAAAAATAATCACTTTTTATGCTATGATAATCACTGTTTTCTGATTTAAGAAGCTCCACTGGTTTATCTACAGCATCAATTTGTAAATCAAAGAAATATGGAATCAATATTGCTTTCATTTGTTAAATGTCATGTTCTGTGTTTAGTTAAACAGTAATAGATGGGTTACCATCCATACAATTTGTAAGCAGATTGTTGATTTAGCATTACAAAATGCACAAAATCACATCTATAAATGTTCAGAAAAACTGCATACATGTGCACATAATAGATAATGGAAAGACTTTTCCCTGAAAGTTAAAACTAAATGTCAAGTTAAGGACTATGACTAACACTTTCATATGTTAATATGTTAACATATGAAGTATATCTGTGCATGTGTATCCATACCATTTCTGGTTGTGGTGATACTACTTCTGTACATTGCACTTCACTTGATGAGGCTGGAGCCACCTTCATGGCCGCCACTATTTCTTTCAGTGTTTTCACTACGTTTGGCAACTCTAGTAATACAAACCTGCTTTGTCAGAGTCTTATCACTACAAAGTAAGAATTTTTTGAATCCATTAATGATAAGAATACCTTACCCATAAATGCAAAAGCAGTCAGAAGTCTAAACAAGATTACATAACAACAAAGATGTTTCACTCCTATAATTATGAATGGGAGTCCCGCCTTCTAAATGAAAGAGACACTTGCTGATTGGTAAAGTCATTGCATCACTGCAGTGGTCGTTAGAAGCAGAGGTTGGAACTATGTGAAAAATAAAATTCATTAATTAATGACAGATCTTGTTGAGTCTTTCTTGTGTGCCTGCTTTGGCTCAGTGGATGAATCCATCATACACACATGAACACACACATCAGGCACAAAAATGCACATAACTTCGCAGATTTTTTTGGATTAGTTTGTAGGTTAGTGGCTTCCATGCGTGAAGTTTTGAAGAGAACCTTAATTAGAAGTGGTTGAAATGCTAACATAATGCACCAGAATGCTTTGTCTTGGATCAAAGTTTCTGATTACTAATGCAAATTATGCAATAATGCAATTTAATGTTCAGTGATGTGTCATTTCTTTACATTTCACATCCGTATGTTCTTTGTAAGCAGTGCTAAACACAGTATGTCTGCTAAAGTAAAAAAAAAAGAACATGCTGTCATTTTACATTGTTTTTCAACTGCTTACATTTTTACAACTTTGCCTCTTTTTTTCCAAACTTTATATGCAAAAACAAGATCTGCACACACAAAATGCAAAATACCTCACATCTCTTGCAAAATGAAGCACTGCATGCAAAATCACAAACGCATCTCAAAAGCGAACATTTGCCATAATATTAATTCTTGTTAGATTTTTGTGTTAGGCCTATATTGCGTGTTATGTTTTGCAAAAAGTGTTTTATATAATTGAAAACTGACTCAAAGACTGAGCATTAGTGTATGACTTTGCAGATTTGGTGTGTGCTGCTGTTTGAATGTTTTCATAAATGTCGTGATGTGTAAGCAGTTAAAAAAATCGGATAAATGTACTCATTCCTATAAAACAAATTTGCTCTACACTAATAGAATTATTGCTATGTTTTTAAAATCCAATATATTCATATTACGATTAGGGCTACTCTCTGAAATAACCTTAACCTTAGAGATGGTACACACCTTCTAATACACAAACACAACATTAACTTAAGCACTCACTTTAACACACTTCTTAAATGTCTAGTTATCAGCTGTACTTCAGTAGAATATGTTTGTGGCCCACTTCTTAAATGTTTGCCATAAGTTCTGAAAATAGCTAAATACATGATACTACAAGGAACTATGCGGAGGAGGAGATAGGAATATCTAAAAGATAGGATTAAAACATTTCACTAACCTTTCCTTTCCTCTGTGTCTTGCTCATTATGTCGAAACAGTTTAACGTTACTGGTTTGCCACAGTTGTCTGGAAATCAAGTCGATATTGAGCATGGTATTGAGCATGTCGTCACAGCTCAAAGAAATTCTTGAAAATCAAAGTTCAACTTTGTCAAGGCAGACTGCAGCTGAGAAAGATGATGTAAATGACATACACGGCGGAGCTGAATACAGAAAATTGAGAGAAAATGGCCGATTAGGTGAATGTGATATAAGTTTACTGTGGAATTGTGATGGAATTCATATTTTCAGAAACTCAAATTACCAGGTGTGGCCCATTCGATTGTTAGGGCATAGACCTACAGCCAAAGGACAGAAAAAACTATATCTGTGTGCCTTGTATTTGGTTTGGTGAAAGAAAACCTATTATGTCTGTGCCGCTAACCCCTTTTGTGAATGAGCTGTGTTCTCTTGAGAGGAAAGGGTTAATTTGGAAAAACTCACAGAATGTAGAGTGCATTTCCAAGGTGTATGCACTAATATGTAGCTCTGATTCAGTTGCCCAGATCTCACTCCTTAAACACAAAACATTTCAATGGACAATATGTATAAAGGTAAATCAATAGCAAAACTCGAGAGGTTGAAGATCTGATTGTGAGAACTTGTCATATTAATATTTGTATTTGTAAGTTAAAATTTACACTCACAGCTCTGATGTGAAAAGCTGAATCTTTCAATTTGCACACACAGACAATGATCAAAACACCCGTGTTTTGAATTGGAAGTTGTAGATAAATAGTCACAAATGTGTAGAATGACATTCACACAAAGAAAATGACATACACATGTTTACGACATATTTACTTTTGCACTTTACTTCAGTTTCGCTGCACAACGTCAAGTCGGCACTTACAACCTGTCAGATCTGGAAGTACAAGTTCAAATCCTAGCGCTCTGACTTTTGCTACTATTTTTGCGGTAATCTGTTGCAAAACTCACTTTTGCACTTGTATATGCAGATGTGAGAGAGCAGAGCTGGGGGCGGGGCTTTGGTGCGAATGAAGACATTTTATTGGTCGATGCCCGACCAATGAACAACGCCAATTGTTTTCACTGAATATCCTTAGCTGTTAACTTTTTTAACGTGACTGACACTGAATCAGAATAAACCAATATCCCGGAGTAATTAATTTACTCAAACAGTACACTGACTGAACTGCTGTGTAGACCGAACTGAAGATGAACACCGAGCCGAGCCAGATGACGAACGAACACGCCCTCTGCTGGAGCAGTTCTCGTTCTCGAGTCAAGAGCCGGTTGCATCGGTGTTCGGATCACCAGTACACTGAACTGAGAATCGTTTCTGTCGGACGCGTCCGATTTGAGAACCGATGAACTGATGCTACTGCGCATGCGTGTAAAGTATTTCGGAAAGTGTGATAAAAGATCTATATACATTTTTGTTATTATTATTATTATTATTTTTTTAAGATGAATGTTTCTAATCTGTATATTGTAGATTATGAATAGGCCAGAGGGGGTTTCAGGGAAGTTGGACAATAATTAAGACTCTAAAGACTCTATGTTTAATAGGAATAAGGGATGATTTATGAAATATGTGTACTGTATTTATAGTTAATGATGACACATTCACAAATTGAGTTTGTAGTAAACAGAACATGAACACGAGTAGAGCAGCTGATGATACTGAACTGCAGCACGTGCTGGTTAGAGTGATTCTCGTTCTCGAGTCAAGAACCGGTTGCATTGGTTTTCGGATCATCAGTACACTGAACCAAAACCGTTTCTTTCGGACGTGTCCGTTTTGAGAACAGAGGAGCTGATGATACTGCGCATGCGTGATTCAGCGTGAAGCCGACTGACTCACAGCACGTCTGAACCGAACTGATTCTTTTGGTATTTGATTCTGAACTGATTCTGTGCTAATGTTATGAGCGCGGGTAAACCGAGGGCTTGAATGAAGGGCAATCTGGCGAAACGTAAGTTCATTTAATAACAAATACATTGCAATGGTTTATGTATAGTGGTTTCTGCGCTGATGACACCTAATTTATTTACTTTATATCTTCAAGACTTAAATCCTCATATGCACATTATTGCTGTTACTGTATTTGGGTGCGTTGTTGCAAAACTTAATTGTAAACTTTTCATGATTATGAGTTTTTTAACTGACTAAAGTTATGATTACTGACTTTATATATTTGAATGTTTGATAGACGTGACACCATTACGTCATCGCCAATGACGTCATTACGTCGAGCGTAAAAGAACCGGTGAACCGGTTTTTTCAACCGGTTTATTGAATCGAACCGGTTCGCGGAAAAGAATCGAACTTCCCATCACTAATTGTAACGCATAGTCATTTGTCAACGCAGTTATCCATGCATAATCAATGCACTTTAAGTGTTACAAATTACTAGAAATCGCTGCAAATATAATGAAACTGCTGTCTGTCCCAATTAATACATTTCAAGCATATAGACAAAACGTTCAGTTTAGTACTAATGATAGCTCCATGAACCACATTACCGCGTGCCGGTGAGATCAAAGCATGCTCTGGTACAGCGAGTTTACTCTGCAATATGCAGTGGGATATACATATGTAACCCCCAGGGGGCGCTCACACCCAAATTTGTATAGATAAACTAGAAACCCCAAAAACCCACACTCCCTTCTTAGATATTGAGGCAGGTGGTATCCAGTGAAGGAAGGGACATGGGACTGATGTACTCAATTATAAATTTATTAAACAATCAATATAATAATTGGCAGTAAAAATAGACAAATATTCCCTCCAGGTAACAGTAAGCAATTTTACAATAAATAGATCACAGTGAGTTAAAGCATCATAGTGCATGGATACAGGATATAAAGTCTAACAATATCAAATCTACAGTGCATAAAGTCTACTAAATAAGTACTGCTCACAGAACACTCAAACACTGCAAGAAATACTCCAAACCAATACTACCATACAGACACACACAACACAGCATTTCACACTTCACTAGTGAACATTACATTACAAAATGGATACTGTTTCCAAGTGAAATATTGCACAATGCCCATAGGCCGAATGTTAGAATGGCTTAAGTCCAACTAGATCCAAGTCATCACTGGTAGTAGCCGCTCCTCAGGACGCACACATACACACACAAAAATAAAAAAATAAAACAATGATTAAGCTCAGGAAAAACAGTGGCTAGTGACCGACGTGGGCAATCCTCATTTTTCTTTGCATCAAAGTCGTATGCCCCATAGCAATTTAATTAAACGATGTGGATGACTGAAAGCTGTGCACACTCTCTATTGTTGCTTGTTGCTGCAACACCTGCGTAAGATCACTACGCTAGTTCTGTAAGCTCTTTACTGCTGGTACCATTTACTGGACACCATAAACACAGACCCCAGACCGAGGTTGAGCGCAACACCTGTGTAAGATCACTCCTTACTATGATGACCGCAAGTTTCTGTACGTGCTCTACTGCTGGTACCATTTACTGGACACCATAAATGCAGATACCAGCCCGAGATTGCTGCAACACCTGCGTCCAATCACTTGCTATTGTGAAAGCAAGTCTCTATAAGATAGTCACTGCTGGTTCCATTTACTGAACACCATAAAAGCAGCTGTCAGACCGAGCTCCTCCCGTTTGCACAACTGATACCCAATAAGACTCACCCTTCAACTCACACCGCATGTTTTTCCTGTTCATATCTCCCCACATTTAAAGGGACACGTCACTTACGCCACCTGATCCCAATAATCAGCAAACCTTAAAGGTACACTTCCCAAACTCACCACCTGACCCACTACATTCACCGCCCCTAAAATGTCACCGTCTCGGTGACAGATGGCAAGTACTACAACCAGGGCCTAAAAACAACATTGTGGGAGCAAACGATTGAATGGGCTTCCCCATGCTCGTCTTCAGGTGATTGTCCAGTTAATGTACACGGGAGGTTAAAAGGGTTTGAATGGTAACCGGCTGTTGTTCTATTGGTCCGCCTTGGCACAAACTCTCGCTCCGGTATTGGCATTTCAGCTGCTAGAGCATGTTCCACAGGCGGATCCTGCCGGGTCTGCTCCTGTTGCACAAAAGTTGAAGGTGACTGGTCACCAGCTGAAGTGGGGACATGACTAATCTGCCCCTCTCTGCCAGGAGTGTCTAAGGCTACCAGTAGTGCCAACTCACCACTGTCATCACTGCTACTGTTTGAATCCTCGGAACCCAGATCAGACTGGTCTAATGTGGGCTCTACGACTGCCAAAGTAGACGGGGGTTGACAGGGGTCCACCGGAAGGGGACGCAACTCCTGTCTATGAATGTTCTTCTCTGAACCCTGCTGGTCCCTTGGTCTAATTTTATAAAGGGTGCCAACCTCATCCAAACAGTTCACCACTGCATATACTACCTGGTCCCAGTGGTCATGAATTTTATGACGACCAAGCGGGTGACTCCGTCGGTACACCAAGGTACCTGATGGTAGAATGGGCAAAGGAACAGCTTGATGCTTTGCTCGCTGCCTGGCGGCTGCCTCAAGATTAGCTTGCGCCCGCCTATAAACTGACGACAAATGTTCCTGATGTTCTCGAACCCACTCTTCTGTGATCAGTTCTGCTGGGGGATCAACTGCACCCAAGAGGGAGTCGAGAGGGAGGATGGGTTTCCGCCCGAACATTAATTCATATGGTGAAAACCCTGTTGATTTATGGGCTGTAGTATTATATGCAAACAGCACCTGAGGCAGGTGTTGAGGCCACCTTTTCTTCTTTTCTACAGGCAGGGTACGAAGCAAATTGTGAAGTGTACGATTAAATCGTTCACACTGTCCATTGCCCTCCGGGTGGTATGGACTTGTACGGGACTTATGAATACCATATAGTTGACACAGTCGCTGAAACAAATCTCCCTCGAATTGACGACCCTGATCTGTATGGATACGTTGTGGAACCCCATAAGTATAGAACCACTGTTCGGTGAGCACCCGCGCTACAGTCGTGGCCTTTTGGTCCACGGTGGGATAAGCTTGCGCAAATTTAGAAAACACGTCAGTTATAACCAAAAGATTTTCTTTTCCATCACTAGACTTTTCCAGTGTGGTAAAATCCATGGCTAGAATTTCTAAAGGCCTAGACGCAAGAAGACTACCCATGAATGTTCTCAGCTTTGGCTGCACCGCTTTTGCCACTACACACCGTTGACATTCTCGGCACCAGCGCTTGATGTCTCTCCGCATAAGAGGCCAATAACAACGTTGACGAACAAGTATATTGGTCCTTTCCACCCCCTGGTGTCCATGATTATCGTGCAAAGCCGTCAAAACTTCCTCTTGTAGCAGCTGAGGCAGCAACAGTTGCATTATTTTTACATTACCACCGGGGACATGACTTTGCCGGTAAAGCACACCATCTTGTTCCTGTATGTTAATCCACTGACGCACCAGTTCTACCACCGCAGGGGACTCTTTAGCCCTTTCCAATGCTGTAGGGGGTTTACCTCTCCTCCAGTAAACTAAAAAGGCCCGTAGCACCGGATCTTCTGACTGAAGAAGCTGGAGATCGGCACTAGTTCTCACTGGGGAGGCATCCATAGCCTGAATGTCAACAGGCCCGGAGAGGTGAGTTGCCACCACGCCTTTAATCTCCGTAGGGACAGAGATTCCTGGTGCTACCGCTTCAATAGAGTCTAAAGCTGGGGATGTAGGCAAGCGAGACAATGCATCTGCATTTCTATTACACACACCTCGGCGGTATTCAATTTTAAAATCAAAAAGAGCCAGCTGTGCTGCCCAGCGTTGCTCTACCGCTCCCAATTTGGCCGTCTGCAGATAACAGAGGGGGTTGTTATCGGTCAGAACCGTGAACTTTACACCTAATAGATAATCTCGAAATTTGTCTGTTACGGCCCATTTAAGGGCCAGCAACTCAAGCTTCATGGCGGAATAATTGTCCATATTCCGTTCTGTTGGTCGCAACCCCCTACTTGCATAGGCCACTGGCCGCCGCTGTCCCTCCCCCTGCTCTTGTGACAAAACAGCACCCAACCCAAGCCCACTCGCATCTACCTCAAGGACAAAAGGTTTGCTGAAATCTGCATAGCCCAAGACCGGTGCAGTTATCAGTTTCTCTTTTAGGGTTTCGAAAGAACTTTCACAGCCCCAATCCCAGTGGTCTCGCAAAGTAGCATTAAACCCTGCTCTCTTCCTTGGGGCTGGCTGTAATTTTGCTACCAACTTATGCAGTGGCGCCGCATACCTTGCAAACCCCTCAACAAAACGTCTATAATATGACGCAAACCCAAGGAAGGAGCGCAATTCTGTGATGGTAGCTGGGACTTTCCAGTCCCTCACTGCACTGATCTTATCAGGGTCAGTTGCAACTCCCGAAGCTGAAATAATGTGTCCTAAGAACTTCACCTCCGCCTGAAAGAAATGGCACTTCCCCAAATTAAGTTGGAGGCCATGAGAGGCCAACCTGCCTAACCGAGTTCCAGTCGTTCCAGATGTTGCTGGAACGTGGATGAAAACACCACCACATCGTCAAGATACAAAAGAAGGGTATGGAACCGCTGATCTCCAAAGATTCTTTCCATTAGTCTCTGGAAAGTTCCTGGGGCGTTGCACAATCCAAATGGCATCCTCTGAAACTCAAAGAGACCAAATGGTGTGCAAAATGCTGTTTTTGCCCTATCCTTTTTTGCCACCGACACTTGATTATAACCGCTTGCTAAATCAAGAGTAGAAAAAAAACGAGCACCTGAAAGGGCATCCAAGGATTCCTCAATCCGAGGCAGCGGAAAGGCATCTTTTCTAGTCTTCGCATTCAATTGTCTATAATCAACGCATAAACGGATAGACCCATCTTTTTTTTGAACCACCACAATGGGTGAAGAGTAAGGGCTACAACTGGGTGTTACTACTCCCTGTTCCAACAACTCTTGAATGTGGGCCTTCACCACATCATACTGCGACGGTGGCAGTCTACGGTAGCGTTGCCGCACTGGTATCTCATCGACTAATGGAATCTCGTGTTCAATAAGGTCTGTACAACCCAACTCCCCTTCCCCACAACTAAAAGCTGCACTGTGCTTTTGGAGCAAGGACTTCGCCTCTTGCTGCTCCAAGTCTGTCAAATTAGGCCACGTCGTATTGGCAAGACCAGGAAGGCGAGAGGCAGTAACCTCCACAGACTGGATGACAACAACAGAGCCCTGGTTGTCATCCTCTTCCTGAAAACAAATGGACTTATTAGCAGAACATACCTCTATCATATGTATTTGCCCTAAGATGGTGCGTGGCCGTATCCACCGATCCTTCTTTCCCACATTGACGACCGGAACATCAACTGTGCCATCACCCATGGGGAGTAAAGAACTGGGAATGAGCAAATCTGGTGGCAACTGCCACTCTAACTCTCCTGGTTCTATCAACACTGCGGAAATCAACGGGCAAAGCCCTTGCCTGCATAAAGCTGGAATTAACTTCATTGATCCAGCAGGCACAAGAATAGAGGCCCCTGGGGGGGTGGAAACCTTACCCAAGAAGCCAGAGTTTGCCAAGTCTTCAAAGCTTTGACACGCCAACAGAGCATGTTTCCAGATTGAAGGAACATCTGCAGAAGAAGCAAACAAACTTGTGCTCCCTTGACAGAACATTTCTCGCAGACAACAACGAAGCACATTCATTCCAATAAGACCTGGGACAGTGTTTTTTTTTAATTTTGACCCGAGATTTGGTGGGTCATGAACGACCAGAATACCTACAGAGGGGAGCACCTTACCCAGAACTTCTATGTCCAGCTCTAAATAGCCGCGATAGGGGATATCCAACCCATTGGCTGCTTTTAACTGCAGCCATCCACAGGAGCATAACTGGTCTTGCCCCTGAACTTGGAAGTGCTCTTTAAAAAAAGATTCTGTGATTGTAGATACCATAGATCCGGTGTCAACAAGGCACGCGATAGGCACCCCTCCCATTTTAACGTCAGCCACCGGACACTGTCCTATAAGTACAGAATGAGAAGGTGGTATCGGGCGGAAAGAAACTGAGCCTGTTGAGGCCCCGTCTAGTGTTTGGCTCCATGCACTAGAGGGTGCTAGTTTCCCTGCAACCCACTGGATTGACTCTCAGCTGCCCTCTGACCAGAATCACTCCGTACCCATGGTCCCTGCCGACGAACTGTCGAACAGTCCCTGGCCATATGTCCAGCCTGGTCACACCGCAAGCAAATAGGCCGACCATCAGCTTCAAATCTGTAACGTCTGGATGGATTACTTGGTCTGCTATTTAGATTAGAATTTACTGGACCGGAAGACAAATGTTTCAAAATGGTGTCCAATTGAGTTTGTTGCCTACGCAAACAATCTTTAAGTTCAGCTAATTCATCGTTTGGTTTTGCAGCTACGGCCTGGGTTTCCGCTCCCCATTCCCCTACTACCCCCGAACTAACATCGCAAGAGAAAGCTCTAGCGCGCACGGGGCGGGCACTCTCCCCATCATCAGCCCAACGAAATGACTCTTTACGCACCTCCAAAAACTGCGAGTTAGGATTAAGGCGAATGAATTGTTTCAATTCTCTACGCAACGTTTTGTCTCGAACATTTTCCACAAACTGATCACGAAGAACTGAGTCAGGGTTTGAAATAGCAGTTGAATTTTTACGCTGACAACTTTCCATTAGGACCATTAAGGAATGGGAAAGCTCACGCAACGATTCTCCCTCACGCTGGCGGCATTGGAAGAATTTTTGCTGGGCCTCAATATATGAGTGTGCACAGCCAAACGTCTCCAATAATATCGAAAAAATTCTCTCGGGGTCAGCCCTATCGGTAGCTGGACGAAGTTTAATCTCCAATTTAGCCTCCCCCTCCAGGAGATCATATACGAAGTATGCCTGTTCGCTAGGGGACATAGGTCTAGCCTGTAAACATTTACGAACCTCTTCAACCCATTCCTCCAGAGGAGGACATTCCGGACCTGGACTACCAGAAAATTTGGGATATTTGCGTTCTCTGGGCACATAGACATACCTCATACCGGATGGACCTGGCACTGCCCGACTCGGCTCTCCCTGATTTGTATCCACTGAGGGTACTACATTTCCCTGCCGAAGTCTTTCATTGTCTGCTTGAAGTTGTTGGATCTGCTCAGTTAAAAGTCTAACCTGATCCTCCATAGCCTATAGTATTTGGGCAGAATAGAAAAACACCAGAGAAACAATCAAACCCCAAACTCAAACCACTTTATATGTTTAGAGTGTCGTCGTCCCGGCACCTCTCCCCAGCCACTGTTTTTCCTGTAATCAATATAACCTTGGTTATTAACACAAAAAAAACAACCACAACAAAAAAAAAAGTACATAAACAAAAACAAAATTCACAGATATTACACCAGTCCCAATTACCCTGCCGACTACGCCAAATGTAACCCCCAGGGGGCGCTCACACCCGAATTTGTATAGATAAACTAGAAACCCCAAAAACCCACACTCCCTTCTTAGATATTGAGGCAGGTGGTATCCAGTGAAGGAAGGGACATGGGACTGATGTACTCAATTATAAATTTATTAAACAATCAATATAATAATTGGCAGTAAAAATAGACAAATATTCCCTCCAGGTAACAGTAAGCAATTTTACAATAAATAGATCACAGTGAGTTAAAGCATCATAGTGCATGGATACAGGATATAAAGTCTAACAATATCAAATCTACAGTGCATAAAGTCTACTAAATAAGTACTGCTCACAGAACACTCAAACACTGCAAGAAATACTCCAAACCAATACTACCATACAGACACACACAACACAGCATTTCACACTTCACTAGTGAACATTACATTACAAAATGGATACTGTTTCCAAGTGAAATATTGCACAATGCCCATAGGCCGAATGTTAGAATGGCTTAAGTCCAACTAGATCCAAGTCATCACTGGTAGTAGCCGCTCCTCAGGACGCACACATACACACACAAAAATAAAAAAATAAAACAATGATTAAGCTCAGGAAAAACAGTGGCTAGTGACCGACGTGGGCAATCCTCATTTTTCTTTGCATCAAAGTCGTATGCCCCATAGCAATTTAATTAAACGATGTGGATGACTGAAAGCTGTGCACACTCTCTATTGTTGCTTGTTGCTGCAACACCTGCGTAAGATCACTACGCTAGTTCTGTAAGCTCTTTACTGCTGGTACCATTTACTGGACACCATAAACACAGACCCCAGACCGAGGTTGAGCGCAACACCTGTGTAAGATCACTCCTTACTATGATGACCGCAAGTTTCTGTACGTGCTCTACTGCTGGTACCATTTACTGGACACCATAAATGCAGATACCAGCCCGAGATTGCTGCAACACCTGCGTCCAATCACTTGCTATTGTGAAAGCAAGTCTCTATAAGATAGTCACTGCTGGTTCCATTTACTGAACACCATAAAAGCAGCTGTCAGACCGAGCTCCTCCCGTTTGCACAACTGATACCCAATAAGACTCACCCTTCAACTCACACCGCATGTTTTTCCTGTTCATATCTCCCCACATTTAAAGGGACACGTCACTTACGCCACCTGATCCCAATAATCAGCAAACCTTAAAGGTACACTTCCCAAACTCACCACCTGACCCACTACACATATAAAATATGTTGCATTATTTGTCTACTAGATAATACCTGAATGGCAAAATGAATGCAGTGTCTTAAAATCCTGTCAAAGCTAAGGATATTCAGTGAAAACAATTGGCGTTGTTCATTGGTCGGGCATCAACCAATAAAATGTCTTCATTCGCACCAAAGCCCCGTCCCCAGCTCTGCTCTCTCACATCTGCATATACAAGTGCACAAGTGAGTTTTACAACAGAATACCGCAAAAAGAGTAGCAAAAGTCAGAGCGCTAGGATTTGAACTTGTACTTCCAGATCTGAGAGGTTGTAAGTGCCGACTTGACGATGTGCAGCGAAACTGAAGTAAAGTGCAAAAGTAAATATGTCGTAAACGTGTGTATGTCATTTTATTTGTGTGAATGTCATTCTACACATTTGTGACTATTTATCTACAACTTCCAATTCAAAACACGGGTGTTTTGATCATTGTCTGTGTGTGCAAATCGAAAGATTCAGCTTTTCACATCAGAGCTGTGAGTGTAAATTTTAACTTACAAATACAAATATTAATATGACAAGTTCTCACAATCAGATCTTCAACCTCTCGAGTTTAGCTACTAATTTACCTCCATAAATATGGGTGTGATTTCTGCTATCACATAGGTGGAGGTCCTGAACATTATGAGCATGCTATGGCAGCTAGCGTAGATATGCCAGTCAAGGGTGTTAAAGGCCCATCAGAATTGATGCGATTACAAAAGTTTCAAATGATTAATGGTTTTATCCCAGAATAACAGCATAGTGTTTGTCTGGGTGTCACTCGACAACTGGCAACTCTTTGGCTGGACTCTACCAATCACAACAAAGAGTGGTACATAGGAACAAAAGCAGACATAATTGACAGAGAGCTGTTGGCTATAAAACAGGGGTCATCAACTATATTTGTCAAAGGGCCAGAATTTTTCTCGGCAGACACTGTAAGGGCCAGATACTCGTAATATAAAATACAATTCGAATTGTATCCTAATATGTTATTATTTGATATACTAATTCTAATTCCAAATTTATGTTTTTTTTTTACATATTACCTGTACTGCAGCGAGCCACCAGGGGGCGATAGCGATATTTTAGGCTTCATATTTGTGAGGCTGTCAAGCTGTCCATCACTGTCACATGCAGGTCGTAGTTTGTGGAGAACACTATAGAAAGGCCTTCTGAATATATTTAAATGAAAAAATGGCACTCTCAAAGAGCCTTAAGCGAAAAGTTGATTCAGATGAAGAATGGGCTGATAAGCAGAGGTGGAAAGTAACGAATTACATTTACTCGCGTTACTGTAATTGAGTAGCTTTTTTGTGTACTAATACTTTTTAAAGTAATTTTTTTAATCTGTAATTTTACTTTTACTTAAGTATATTTTGTTTGAAGTATTGTACTTCGCTACATTTTAAAACACATTAATTACTGAGTAAAAAAAAAAAAAAAAAAAAAAAAAAATCGCTCCCTGGAAACTACGGCAGTAAATAATGGGCAGGATGGCAAACTGGCGCTAAAATCACAAAAAAAGATGCAGACGGACAAAACAGGCATTAGTGGTGCAGACGTCGCTGAAAATGAAACCCCGTCATATTCTGAAGTTGAACTCGAAGGAAATGAAGTGAACCCCTGGCCATATGTATGCTCTATTATGCAGTGTAAGCTGTACTTGCCTAGGAAGACCAAACTAGCAGCTTATAAAATCTCGACAAGACATCAACCCTTCGCAAGAATGTAGAGGTAAGCTAAATAATTGCATCGGTGCATTGGTGGTTAAAAGCGTTTTAGCAAGAGGGTTTGCACAAATTAGCCAAAAAGACCGTGGTGAGGAGTGTGCTATTTTTGTTTTAATGATGTGCGCGCGCATTTATAGTGCGTTCTTTCACTGTGTGATTCAGTCTCCTAAAATGCATTTAGAATGATCACAAAATTGAAGATATAGGGGCAGAAAATTCACATATTTATATTTGTATTTATTTATATTTATATATTTATATAATATTAAATCAATTCAATTCATATATTAAATGCAATTTCCTCCAAAAATCATCATGAATATATACATACATATATATAACAGTTCAGTAAACAAGTTAATTAAGAGACTTGCGTTTTAGACACCATATTGCCTTTTTTAGCTCTATTTCTACAACAGAAAATAATTCCAAACACAGCCACCAAAGCACAGGTTTGCGTCTCTGAGCAACGTGACAGTGTTTCGTTTCTGGATGAATCAACCGTTTAAATGATTCGGTTCAATCGCAATGACTCACTTATTAACAGTGACTTGCTGACACATAGTGGCCATTTTAATTTCACATTTAAAGTATCTTTTGATTTTTTTTTAATAATTAATTTCTTATCATTTCAAATGATTATTCAACATTTTATGTCTTGTATATCAAAACATTATTCATGCATTTGTAACTGCAGGTTAAATGCATTCTTGTCCTGCACTAAACAGTGTAATACATCTAAATGCCACTTCCAATGAATCTTCTGCATTTCCTCTGCATTAAAAGATGAGTTTATTGATACTGATTTGCCTGGTAACAGCCCAAATGTTTTATTATTCTAAATAACTGATTCCTTTATTTTAAAACAACTAGTTTGAGATTAATAGACTTATCCCAGGGGTGTCAAACTCAGTTCCTGGAGGGCCGTAGCCCTGCAGAGTTTAGTTCTAACCCTGCTCCAGCACACATATCATGTAGTTTTCAAATAAACCTAAATGATTAGATTAGCTGGATCAGGTGTGTTTAATTAGGGTTATATCTAAACTGTGCATGACTGTGGCCCTCCAGGAACTGAGTTTGACACCCTTGGCCTGTCCCATTTTGACTCCCTCCCACTGTTAAAATGTAACTAAGTAATTTTTACTCTGAGTAAATTTTAAATGAGCTACTTTTTACTTTTACTTGAGTAGATTTTTAGACTGGTACTTTTACTTGTACTTAAGTAAAATTTCATTAATGTAATGGTACTTTTACTTGAGTAGATTATTTTTGTACTCTTTCCACCTCTGCTGATAAGTACGTATTCATAGTGCCTACTGTTAGAAATGCTGTACCTGTGTGCCTCATTTGCTTTTTTTCTCGTTAGATTTAAAAATAAATAAATATGGAACGGACCTGAATATTCGTTCGGTGGGTTGGTATTCGATTTGAAAATTTGACATTCGAATATTATTATTATAAATTTTTTTTGCACACCTGGGATCCCCCGCGAAACGATTCTCATTCCCCCTTGAATAAGGCTGGCGACACACTGGCTGTGTGAGCGTCTCAGCTGCGTGGCGTGTCCGTTTTTATTTCAGCTCCCATTTAACAGGTTGGAGTTTGCGCACTGAAACACGCGTCTTAGGCGCACTCGAGCCATGCGGAAAATGCACGCATGCTAGAAATAGAACCGATGCGTTTCCAACGGAAGTGTTCTCTGGCTAGAGCGCAGAACAGCGGAGTTTCTATGGACCGAGTGCATGTCTAAGCTTGTGTTTTGTAGCTTTGACATTGTGGAAAATAGAATAATAGAAACTAAATGTATTAGCATTTTTACCTGTTATTATTAATCTAAATTAATCTCGTTTTTAATTTAACTTAATTTCGTTTTTTCTTTATTTAAATTTAGTTTTTTCAATATTTAAATTTCATTTTTTCTTTAATTGAAATTTCGTTTTTTCTTTAATTTAAATTTCGTTTTTTTCTTTAATTTAAATGTCATTTTTTCTAATTTAAATTTCGTTTTTTCTTTAATTTAAATTTAGTTTTTTCTAATTTAAATTTCGTTTATTCTTTAATTTAAATTTCGTTTTTTCTTTAATTTAAATTTCGTTTTAAATTTCGTTTTTTCTTTATTTAAATGTCCTTTTTCTTTATTTAAATCTACCCTTACTGTGCCAATTTGTTAGTCAGAAAAATATTAGACTACCTTAAAAGTATTGCTTAATTTAATAGACCTGTGTGTGTGCGTTTTATATCACTAGTGCAGTGTCCGTTCTTGGAGCATAAGCCCTGCCTGCGTGAGGTGCACCGCTTCCCGCTCGCGCTGTTCTGACTGTAGTTTACTAAAAGTTTATTAATTCTGAATGTGTCGCGTCTCGCGTGTCCATCTATATTGCACCAAATGCGACACTGCACTTCCTTGTGAAGTCGATTGGATAAACGGTTCTCGAAATAATAAAAATGCAAACGGACATACAGACACAGATTCGTGCCTTAATTAGAGAGAAAAATATGTTAATTACTACCGAAACTTTGAAGCTCAAAAAATGGTATTCGGACCAGCCCTAAACTTTTTCCTCTTAGTACAAGGCTATTCCTGAATTCAGTATTATTCTGGGGGCAGGATGGAAATCTCTGGCGGGCCGGATTTGACCCGCGGACCGCCAGTTGACGTTGCATGCTATAAAACCTCCTGTAGAGATAACAAGACTAGGAAATATTGGAAAGCATCAGAATGGCGGTCATTTCTTCGTTTCTATTCTTTGCTAATTCTAAATGGTGTTCTAGTGAAGAAATATTGGAACCACCTGTTTCTTTTAGTTTTTGCTATTGCATTCCAACTGCAAAATAGTAATTCCATGAGTTGTAAAGGGAAAAACTTAGGATGCACAATATGCACAAAAAAACTGAAACAGAAATGCTGTCATTTCGCAATACTTTTGATCTGCATTCATAAAATATCACAAAATTTTTGTTCAAATCTGTAATGGAAACGTAATGGAGGCGTCATTGTCATCACATCCCAAAGGACACCTGTCAGTTTGAACCAAAAACATGTAGTCTACAGTAAACTAGCTCCATTTGTTTGTTAATTAAAGAAAAATGTCTACCAATAAAGGGAAAATAACTGTTCCGACAAAGGAGTAAAAGAGCTTCTTTTAATAAGAGCAGAGGAAGAAATTAAGCAGAAAACGGACAGAACTGTTAAAGAGACACTAAATCTGGTGTGTACTATTGCTGAGAGACTTCGACTTATGAAGCGTGTTACGGCTAAGCTCAAAAGTCTGAAAGGTTTTAATTAAAACCAAAAAACCACAACAACACGAGCTTTTTATGATATGTGCAATAATATCTGGGGTCATTGTCCCTGTGCTTTACTGGTGTCTTACCGAAAATTGATCTTCTGCCGAAAACTGATTGCCATCAGCATCTGTTTTACACTTGCCAAAAAGTGATTACAAACAAACTTTTTTTCTGCCTTCAAATGACTTGATTTTCGTTAATGGTTGTTATAGATTATATCTCATTTAGCAATTTTTAACTGTTGATAAACCTTTAAATGGCAAATAAAACAGTTTTACACTTGGCAAGAAGTGAACTTTTCTATCTGCCTTCAAATGACTTGATTTCATTCATGTTCATTCATGTTGTCAAAAAGTAATTCAACAGTTAAAAAGGACTAAATGAACTATAATGTGTCAAATATAGCTACCATGAATTAAATCAAGTCATTTTGAGGCAGATATAAAAAATTTATTTTCATCAAAATAAAGTATATTTATAATTATAATATTTATAACCTACATTACACACTTCAGTTACAGATAGCTACAGACATGTCTCTCTCCTTCCATTCATAGCGTAAAACCTCAAAAGAGTTGTTTTCAACCAGATATCATTGATTAGCATCTACTTTGTTGTTCTGTGAGAGATACAGTCAGGTTTCAGGAGTGGCCATTCAATTGAGACTGTGCTACTGTCAGTCACGGAAGCCCTGCAGATTGCTAAAGCTGATTCCAAATCATCAGTTCTTATTATGCTGGATCTATCTGCTGCTTTTGACACTGTCAATCATCAGATCCTTCTGTCTTCCCTCTCATCACTGGGCATCACAGGGATTCCACTTCACTGGTTTGAATCCTATCTCACTGGTAGGTCTTTCAGGGTGGCTTGGGGAGGGGAGTTATCCAAAGCACATCAACTTGTCACTGGGGTTCCTCAGGGATCAGTTCTTGGACCCCTCCTCTTCTCCACATACACAACATCACTGGGTCATACAGGCACATGGCTTCTCCTAACATTGCTATGCTGATGACACACAGCTCTATCTTTCATTTCAACCAGATGATCCAATGGTAGCTGAATGGATCTCAGGCTGCCTGGCAGACATCTTCAGCCTGGATGAAAGAATATAACATACAGCTCAACCTGGCAAAGACTGAGCTTCTTGTCTTCCCTGCAAATCCAACTCTTAAGTATGATTTCTTCATCCAGCTAGGTTCTTCTACAATTACCCCATCGACTTCAGTCAGAAATGCAGTGTAAAGGCTTAGGTTTAACAGCTGAAATTGCATAAGTACCTGAATTTATTGCCAGAAAGGTCCAATTCTGCCTGCTATACAGAGTTGTGTGATGGATCAACAAAGTACACTCTGCTTTCTGCTGCATTGATGTACTGTAACCACAAGAAAATTTGATTATTCCACAAATATTAACAAAAACAAAAGGGAGCCAATCGTGCTGTCTAAGTGATCGGAGCTCAGAGTGATGGATGATGTAACTGTTCCCTCCAAAACAATCACTTCTTTGTCAACCCCCCCCCCCCCAATAATTAATTTAGCTGAGGGTCAAGAAAACATATTGCTCTAGATATACACAAGTATTTGACAGATTTAAGTTATGTAGACATTGTTAATGTGCTGTGATATAATATACACGTGTTTGCATGAGTATTTAAGTAAGTTCATCTGGTTAACGTGTCCTCTCTTGTTTTCTGTTTAACAAAATAGTCATAAAATCTTTTTTGGGTTTCCCAACAATGCATAACTACAAAAACAGACACCTAAACATTTTAAAACATAGCCACAACCTCTTCCTGCATCTTTCCACAACTTCTTACTCAAGAAGCAGCGCATCATGCATCTTTTGGTAAATTTGCACAAATTCATCGAGACTCCTCAGCCTTTTTTCATTGGAACCTAATTTGTCTTTAGGTCCAACTGGCTTTTCTCCCTTAACCCCTGCGTATGACTATCTTGTGTGAAGTTCTGAGAAAATTAATGTATCTCTTATCTGTTCACATTCTAAGAACAACTATAAAGATAATATATTTCAGACGTTTCTTGCAAAAATTTCCCTGTTTCTGTGACTCTCAGACTTTCTCATAGGACATACTCAAGTTCTGGTAGACTGGACTTGTCCCATTATGTCCTAGATCTCCTAAAAGCAAGTTAAGCATTGTGAAAGTTAGCAAATGCTGTACTGGTGTACTGATTAATAACCACTGGTCTTAAATCAATGAAACGTACTTGAGTTAAACCTACCTAGCATCATACCAGACCACAGGGTGGCATATGGGACGAAGTATTCGGCCAAAGCAGAACTGAATTCTGGTGTGTAATAAATGCTGGACTGGCCATCAAGATCAAGAAATGCATCATTGATTGTTTCTCTCTTCAGCTGAACAGTGTGAGGGTTCACGCATTACAAGTAACACAAGTAATGTAATCAGATTTATTTTTCAAGTAACAAAGTAACACTTTACTTTTTTTAAGTTACAAGAATAAATCAAATCAGATATACTAGTCAACATTTGAAGAGGATGATAACCTTTCATTGAAGTTGTCCTAAACATAAAATGGGTTCTTGATCCACTCTTTACTTCAACCTCAAACATTTTGATCATAATGCATATAAATGATTGTTTCTGGGTACCCTTATTGTCATCATCTGTGTTAGTATTTTACAGCAATAATCATTTAAGAAAAAAATAGGTTATTTTTACACTCATACTATACATTATATTTCACCCCAACGTAAAATAAAGTAAAAATGTAATTTAGTTTAAGTTGTGTAATATTTGTAGCATTGTGGTTTTTGAATATATTCAATAGAGTAATACTTTACAGTTGCTCTTTACAAGTCATCTTACAATTAAAATGTATTGTATTGAGTTGGACTCAAATCAAATCTTTCTCAATGCCCAGACTGGCCCTTCCCGCTGTATTTTGGTGTTTCTCCTAAAGATCTCTTCACCAGCTCAATCACACTGATTAGGCAAGAACGTACATATTGAAAACATATATGCATGGCCGAAGGTCCAGGGGGTTTCTATAATAACCCCCTTATTATAGATTTGTGCTATAATAACCCCTATAAATACAACTAATTATATACACTAACACTTGAAAAGAGAAGAAATGTAGATGTTTTGGAGGGATGCTAATTTTTAAAATCATACCCTGTTTATTGCATCAAAGTTTGTTACTAAATTTATGGGGTGGATAATTAATTGTTTTATTCATGCAACCATACATGTTGGCCTGATTTATTATCTGATAAATGAAAATGTAAAAAGGTCTTACAATTGTGCATGGATTTTACAGCAAGTTTGCTTTCTAACGGACATGACATTGAAAACTTCTGCTTCTGTTATATTACTTGTCACCTGATATCATATTAACAGTGAACTACAGTATACATTTAGTATTTCTATATTAGTTAATCTGTAATGGTATTCACTTGATATGTGTTTTCTCATTTAACGATCTGTTGAAATCTTTCAAATCTAATGATGTATTAAAATGTTCAGCTGTTATCCAAACACCAAATCAGCATGATGCAGCTTTCCGAAACAATCTCGAACACCAGAAATTAAGATGATGTTTAATTAGCTCTGATTAGGTCAGAGTGGATATTCTTATTTTTTAATATAATTCAAGTTTTTATTGTTTTTGTTCAGTATATGACAATATCATACAAAACACAGAATATAGATTTATACAGATACTGCATGTATGAGCAGGATAAATACAGTGGCTGAAACTAACAGAGATTGAAAAAAAAATCAAAATTATTATGTTACATGGAAAGACAGCGTCACGTAAGACCAGAAATCTTCCCAAACCGGAAAACCCACAGTGACCCCAGCTCTGGTCTTATTACGTAGTTTGTAAAGCAAACGTTCGTACGAAGACAACTTAGTCATTATGTGGACCCATTCTTTTAGCTCTGCGGTTTTGGGAGTTTTCCAAGATGACTCTAGCCGTCACAGAGTGGAAATTCTTTTATTGTACAAATTGGCCGATGTACTTGTATTGTGACGCAAGTATTTGTGTCAGTGAACATGTCTGTGCCAACAGATTAAGTCCCCATACACTACAGTGTGAGCAAATCTGTCAATCGAAACAAACTGACTGAATACATCTGACTGACTGACTCTCTTTCTTCTTTGTCTGTGAATCATTAGACCGTTTTAATGCATCATGCATATTGTGTTACAAAAACTTGACACTTTGTTTTGCACATCAAGATTGAAAAGGATTGTGACTGTTCTAATCTTAAAATTAATAACATAATATAAATGCATAAATAAATTATATCCATTGATCCACCCATCTTTCTTAATTTTCTTTTTTTGGTTTGGCTGTCCAAAGACAGTCCTTGCCGCAACATCGCGTCCTTTTCTGAGAAACTGGATTGATTCTTTGTCACTATGCGCCATAGTGTAATAACATGTGATCTGAGAACATATAAACACAACAAATGCATCAAATAATTATTCATTTATATTAGATTTATAATAAAGAGGAATCATTAATGACTACCCGATGCTAACAAAACCTAGCATCATTTCAGTCAATGCACTTTTTCGATTACCAGCCAAAAACTAGCTGTTACCTGACAAAAAGCATGAAAACATAACCAAACACTTTGTAATGTTTTATTTCATTGAAACAAATGTACTGTATTTTAGTTTAAGTTTCAGTTTATAGCATCTGTTTTTTTAATATATATATATTTAAGATTTTCTGGTAATAAAAGATATTCACTTATAAATAATGCACAATATACAAAATAATAATCTGATCTGATTAAAATAAAGAAAATCATAGATAATACCATAGTGTGGCCATTGAATGTTTGTATAGTCCTAGATATACATATATATATATACAGGGCTGTGTATTCATGTTATAGTTAGTTGTCAATCAAAACGAATTAAGACTTAAATCTGAGTGTATAATTAACTTATTTAACATTTTAAAGTTTTTGAATGAATGCCCCATTTTTCCTGTTCATCCCAAATAGATCAAATTTTGTCTGACAACAAAAAAACACCTGCAGTGCTTCATAAGGGAGTACACAGCAAATGGAGGACCTGCTGTCAATTATTGGACCTGACATCACAGGGATGTCTATAAATTACCGGACACCAATTGGGCCAAAGGAAAACTTGCAGTGACATTGAGGTAAGCAATTTTCTATTTAACCAATTTGTATATCTGATTTACACTTTAATAATAATATGTTGATGGAAGACAGAAGAAATAATAATTCCCGAACTGCGATAGGAGCGATAGATGGGAAACACATCCTCCTCTTTCCACCATCTCATTCAGGCAGCCTTTACTTCAATTACAAAAAAACATTCTCGGTAGTATTATTGGTTGTGGTTGATGCTGAATATTGCTTCCATCTTGTCCATGTTGGAGAGTATGGACGGTCAAGTGATGGGGGTGTCTTTGCTGGCTCAGCCATAGGGCAGGCATTGGATGCAAAAAAGCTGGAGGTGCCAGATAATCAGCAGCTACCAGGAGCAGAGCATCTGGGGAACATGCCATTCACCATTGTTGGGGATGCAGCATTCCCATTAAAAACTTACCTGATGCAGCCTTACCCTGGTCGAGACATATCCAAACAACAACGCATCTTCAACTACCGATTGTCTCGAGCGCGCAATGTGGTGGAAAATGCCTTTGGCATTTTGGCGTCTCGCTGGAGGATCCTGAATAGCAGGATCAACATATACCCTGACAAAATAAACAGCCTTATTTTGTCAGCATGCCTCCTGCACAACTTTCTACTCAAGCCAATGGAAGTAGAGAGGTGGCTAAATACCAGTTCTCCAACTGCTGGATCAATTGAGAGCATCTCTGCTGCTGGTGGACCTCGTGGTGCAAGGGAGGCCTACACTGTTCGAGATAAATTCTGCTCTTTTTTCAGCTCTGAAGGACATGTGTCTTGGCAGAATGAAATGGTGTAATGATCACTATAGTGTGGCCTTACTGACCTTAATAATTGAATTGATATTAGATTTGATCACTTCCTAGATATCTTCTTAGCTCATAATTTAGTCTCTGATTATCATTAGCATTCTAGATTAACATTAATCAATTATTAGCAATGTTTTGCATTATTATTATAATAGTTATAAAAGTGTTTGTATTATTATGAGCAATTTGAACATTTCTTATGATGTTATACTAATAGTGTTCCTGAAGCTCAACTGGTAGAGCATTGCGCTATCAAGCGCAAGGTTGGGGGTTCGATTCCCCGGGAACACATGATAGGTAAAAATTTATAGCCTGAATGCACTGTAAGTCGCTTTGGATAAAAGCGTCTGCTACATGCATTAATTTAATATTATTATATATATATATGAAGCCTTTGGTTGTAGGACATTGAGGCAATAATTACATAACTACATTTATCTTACTACACATATTACTATATATATTAGATACAATGTTATTATTATTGTGATACCACTGTCTTTAAAAGTGCTACAAATTACATAATATATCATAATTTAAACCAGCATTCACAATTTTAAGATAATTTTAGGAAAGCTATTAAGCAAAAAACAAAAACCGAACAAAAAGAAATACTGACCTAAATTTGTGTCTTTTAAACTACATATTAAACAAATTTAATGCTGTAAAACTAGATTATAAATGCACGATTAAACACAATACTGCACATTAAAAGATTAACCCAATGTAATGCTGTATATTTGTTATATATTCATGATTAAAAGCAATATTGAATATTGAACAAATAATGAACTGAATAACTATATTATATATACATGATTATGCACAAGAATATGTAGTTGTACATATCATTTTTATTACTTTGTTTTATACAGACAGACATCAAGTATTCTGGCTCAATCCTCATGTCCCCGTTCTTGAGAAGAGGGGATACAAAAGCAGACTTTCATCTGACGAGATAGAGCCTCTGTTAACTTTTGGAGCTGCTTCATCAGCAACGGAGACATGGCTGGGGTACAACACTTCAGACATTGGTGTTTTTGTATTGGTTGGCCCGTGGTGCATCTTGGTTGTGTCGCAGGCTTTTGGGATGCCACGGCCAGTGGCTGATGAAGTCATGGCAATTCTGCCAAAGGTTGTGGCCCTACCAAAGTCAGAAGAACACCTGCTCCAGGTTGGCGAAGGCTTTGCTTCTGTCACCAATCACCAGGCATTTGGTTAAGCTGTTGGAGCAACTGATGGATGCCATGTGAGAATAAAACCACCAGCTGGCCCTGATGGACAGTGTTATAAAAACAGAAAGCTGTTTGCCTCTATACTACTTCAAGGGATATGCGACCATCAAGGGGCATTTTAGACATTTTTGTAGGATACCCTGGGGGTGTCCACGACTCACTGGGCTTCAGAACAGCCCCATTTACAACCAGGCAAAGTATCCAGCTCAGGGCTTTTTCCTCCTCGTGATGGTGGGTACCCCTGCACAGAGAAGCCATTCGCAACCATGACATCTATTCAGTGCTTCAATGCATGTTTTTTCAAAGGCAGCTCAATTATTGAGCATTCTTTTGGAATGATGATCTTTCTTCAGGCACTTGAAGTGCATCCAATGTTTGCACCAAAGATTGCATTCTTTTTCTCTATATTTGACCTTTACTTAACACACAACTTCAATGTCAGATAAAAGAATTTACAATTTATGGTGACAATTTATGTTTTCATATTTGTGTGTGTGTGTGTGTGTGTATATATATATATATATATATATATATATATATATATTGTGCAACCAAGTGCTTGCCTTAAAGGATTTCAACCAGGACCACGACTACAGAAATCATCCTAATTAAAAAAGTAAGTTGAACACTAAATACAATTTAACTTAATTTGGCTACAAATACTTATTATAAAATTAAATGTATACTTACCTATACTTAAGTTTATACAGCTTTATAAACCTAAAAAATGATTACCTTATCATGGAATTTTAAAATCCCTAACCCGGTATATTATTTTTTCTTCTTTTGTTCTTTGGCTTACTACTAAGTCAGCATGAGAGCTCATGCAACACGACATCTTTTTCACGACTTATCTTTTATTTTTGTTAATGTGTAACCAAAGATATTTATTCATTCAAGATTGTTTAAGCCATTTAGAATTCATTGTTTTAAAGATTTTGTGAAATGTTAACAACAGAACCTTCTGGCATGCCATGTCTTCCTTCAGGAGCTCAAGAAGAGGATCTGAATTGTTTTTTCTCTTTCTTGGCCGTGACTGCTCTATCCCTGCTCTTCTGCTTCCAGGGTTCAAACACCACATCTCCGCTTGTGTGAAAATCTGCAAGTGCCATCATTTATTCAAATAAACAACGGTTATTTATGGCGACGCAAAGAATAGTTTTTTTCATGGTGAACAAAGTATTATAAGCAGATGCTCAATTAAAGGCGACTTCATAATCAAATGTCGTTATTAGATAAGTAACTGGTCAAAGCAGGTTCTGTGGCACTGTAAATACGTAAAGCTATATACATATTGGACCGTTTTAATTTGCATCTACATATGTATGTTTTGTGTGAGATCAGGCTGGATCATGATACATGTGTCCCTGCCTGATATCAGAAGTAACATAAGGACAATGCTTTAGCCCTTTTCAAATGAACATTCTATTAAGACGAGGAAAATCTCTCTAGATTACTGTCTGGCCTTAACATTACGGTAATAAAGGGATAAACAAAGGGATAGAGGCCAGAATCTTTGCACAGTTATTAGAAATTATGAGAGAGACCCAAGACTCTATTTTTGACTTTAACTGCTATTAGGAAGACTACAGCAATATGGTATTTCTGAACGAATTAACATGTACAATGCAACAAAAGAGTGATACATATTACAATACAATCCAGTTCAGCATCTTGCTGGCTACAAGGTGTAAATTAATAGGCATATTTGTATAATGTAATGAATTTATGGTGCTGGTGTTTGCTATTGTTTATGGATAAAATAAATAAAAAATAAATGTAAAAACAAGATTCTGAATATTTTCTACAAACACAATGACACTGGAGAATACCTTAGTCCTTCTTTTTATAATCACAATTTGCTTAAAGAACTCTATAAATATACTTTATAAATAACAGCTCCAGAGTTATATTTTTATAAAATGTATAGTATCACTTTAATTTAGAGACCAATTCTTACTATTAATTAGTTGCTTTGCATATTACTAGCTGTTTATTAGTACTTATAAAGCACATATTAGCCTTATTCTGTATTAAAATATATTACATCCCTTGATCCACCCTATAACTAAACCTAACAAGTAACTATAAACATCAAATTAGGAGTTTCATAGTTAATAGTCATAGTTAATAGTAGGAAGAACTGGTGAACTTTATTTTAAGGTCCAATTCTAGCTTTTAACAAAAAAAATTAACTGACTTTTGCCTCAATAATCTCCTTATTTGCTGCTTGTTAATAGATAGTAAGGTAGGTGTTAAGTTTAGTTATTGGGTATGATTAGGGATGTAGAATAAGGTCATGCAGAATAAATGCTTTACTGTATAAGCAATAATAAACAGATGATTAGTTAATAGTAGGCATGCTTGTAAGCTAATAGATAATAGTGAGAACTGGTCTCTAAACTAATGTTTTACCAATGATTTTTTCAGGTTTTAACCAATGAATGTAAATTATGGTAAGATTTCCAAAAATCCATTAGTTTGTAACTTTGGGATACTAAGCCAGTGGGCTTTAAAATGGAAACCATATTTAATGGTTTTACAGTCACTCCTCTTACTCTGTTTGTAGAGACCACAGATTCTATTGATTTCAGATCCATAGTTTGCTGAGCAACGACCTTTGTTTTGTCACATGCTGGTTTGCAGGTCTCTATTAAGCAGAGTGTTCTGAGTTTCTGTTGGCTCGTTCGTGATTTGCGGCTTGTTCTGTTTGCTACTAGTGCGTTCAGCCTCATCCAAAGCACTCGCTTTTTTCAAGCACAGCACATTCTGGAAACTCTTTTTGAAGTTCTCAGACAAGAAAGCATACAATATTGGGTTTGCGCAGCTATTGGCGTATCCTAGCACCACGACGAAGGCAAACATGCTCCTTAAAAAAGGTGTGGTGCTAATGGTACCAGTGACCGATGTCACATTGAAAATGTAGAAAGGCAGCCAGCAGAACACAAAGACGGCAACCACAACGGACACCATACGCGTCACCCTCCTCTCAGACTTCCTCCGTTTACTGGAGCTGACCCTGACTCCTGAGGACTTCACTTTGATGATAATGCACAAATAGCAGAGACATATGACCATCAGAGGTAGGAAGAAGCCCAGGAAGAAGGTGTAGAACATGAAGGTGGTGTAGTAGGTCTCCTGCGGCTCTGGCCACACAATAGTGCAGAAGCAGCCATCGGGTTTGGTGATCAGCCCACTGTAGATTACGATTGGGAGGTTGACGACGAGAGACACGACCCACACGACCAGATTAATGGTCTTTGCGACATTGGGCTTCCTCCATCTGGTGGACTTGATGGGATGCACAACAGCGAGGTACCGATCGATGCTCATCACCATCAGACAGAAAATACTGGTGAACTGATTGAGAGAGTCCACAGTCATGACCACGCGGCACAGAGCTGCGCCAAACGGCCAGTGCACCAGCGCCAACTGGATGGCAATGAAGGGCAAACCGAGCATGAACAGCACGTCTGCCACCGCCAGGTTCAGGATGTAGATATTGGTGACCGTCTTCATCTTGGCGTACCGCAGGATGACGTAGATGACCAGAGCGTTTCCACACAGGCCGATGGCACACACCACAAAGTACATGAAGGAGATGACGGCCGTGCTGGTTTTGGTCAGGCTCTGGTCCGTCTCGTTTCCCAGGCCTTCTTCAGATATGTTGCCGAGCAAGATGTCATCGTACATGGGGAGTCCAGACAGATTGCTGGGGAGGTTACTGGGTAAGAACGAAAATGTCCAGGAATCCATTATGTATATCCCTCAGATTCCAAATTCCATTAAATGTGACTTACAGCCTGGGGGAAGAAACATATGGAGGTCAATGAAGTATATACTCTTGTATATATATCCTATATTGTAAGCAGTGCTAATCCTAATGTAACTAACATAGAATGTCTTTGTTCCAAAACCTAGGATGCTGCCTTGTTTGTGAGAGCCTACAGAGGGAGCTGTCCTACTGTGTAAAACATTATCCTAATTGACAGATTTGGAACATTTACATCAATGGCAAGTCAAGTGTTTTATTCAAACTAATTTTTCAACACTTAGGAGAGACATGCTGCGTTCCAGGCAGGTTTTTGAGCTCACAAGTCACGATTTCAAACCACGACTAACGACTTTGTACTGTTCCAGGCAAGTCACGTCAAACTTCCTGAGCGCAAGGAATTGTAGCTAGATTATTAACTTTATTGCAACGTTACATTGTCCTAAAATAGTTTTTTCAATGCGTACCACTTGCATAAACACTGCATCCGTAGGCATTATTATTCGTAGGGGCTGCCATTGGTGTTTCGCGTGCTGTGACAGCAGAACTCAAAACTCGGAGTACATCGATCTAGTACGAGTTCACTGGTGGGAAGTCACGGGGTTGACTGCCGTTCCAGTGCACTTTCACGGGTTTAACGTTGGAAAAACATGGGTTACGGGTTGCCTGAAACATGGCATTAGGGTGTTTTCACACCAGGAAAGTCCGCTAGTTCACCTACTTTGGTCCGGATCAAATAAAGTTTGGTGGAGTACAGTTAGGTTGTTTGGTCCGCACCCGAGTACGATTGCTGTATTCACATCTGCCCAAAAGATCCACACCAAGAGGGGAAACAAACTTGAATTCTATTCAATTTAACCAAACAAGAGCGGTGTGAATTATGCTTAGTTAGTTTTTAAAGAAATTAATAATATAATTTAGTTAGGATGTGTTCAATGGATAAAAAGTTATAGTAAAGACTTATATTGTTAGAGAAGGATCCTGTGACACTGAAGACTGGAGTAATGATGCTGAAAATTCAGCCCTGCATCACAGAATTAAGTCATATTTTTAATTTATTAAAATAGGAAAATATTAGAAGTTGCAAAAATCTTTAATAATTTTTCAAATTTTTTTGGAGCATACGACTGTGTATATAGCAATACAGTATCGCTTTATAATAGTATTACTTATTAAAATTTTTAGACCAACCACTAGAACTTCCAAACAAGCTATAATGAAGATGGTATGGTCCTGTATACTTTGGTTTACTTTGAAAGATTACTTTGAAAGATGTGAACGATTAATGCTTCCCGTCAAACAGTTTTTTTTGACTGATTTTATTTAATTTTTTTTATGTAGCTGTACAGTGCACAGTCTAGTAAGTGACTTGGGAGAGCAATGTCCTCTATGTCACAATCATCCCCGGTGGACAAACAGGCTGAAAGGCAAAGTAATCAATGTCCCTCTCAGATCCAGACCCATTTATGGCTTTCATTTTTTTTTTCTGGGGCATGTGCATTAATCCTAATATTAACCAGTAAAGCTCCAGGGCTGAAAGTGTCTGTCACTTCACTGACAGTCCAAAGCTGCTCATGTCAAAACAAGGGGTTTTATTTGTAGCATTAATTACAGTCTCTTTAGAAAAAAGCAAGTGGAGAAGTGGATATTCTATCTAGACATGAAGGTAACGATTTTATGAAGACAATGACGTTGCTTAGTATAACTCTCTCAAGTTGGTTAAACTCTCTCATGGTTCATTCATACAAAGTGGAAAATTATAAAACAGTGTTCTATATTAATATCCACTGAGATTTTGCCGAAATATTTTTAAATAACATAAGGATTCATGTTTAAATTTCTGAATTTTCTGATGGACACAATAAATAAAAACTTTTATTTCTTACCTTCATGTTGAAGTGTGTTGTACAGTACAGTGGGATCCCGTTCATGCTTCTGTTGAAGAGCACATGTGGAATATCCAAACAGATGATCTGATCTGAAACTGAAGAGATTTGACCCTGTGCCGAGACAAGCCTCTCAGAGAGAGAGAGACAGGCTGTGTATGTGTGTATTGAAGAGTATTTCATGACACTGTATGTGAGTGAAGTTACTGTATGACTGCTGTTGGTTCATCACTGATGTGTCTGTAAAACATTCTTCTGTATTCATTTGGGTAGTAGTGATATTGCTTGTGTGCGCACTGTGAAAATGAGTATATGAACCCTTCTGAAAATATCTTTCAGAACAATATCTACAAACAATCAAACAAAAAACAGAAACCATCATATAAATTATAATGGTTAATAGTAATGTTTGTAATGGTATTTGTAGCAGAAACCATTAAAACCACTAAAAAAAGTCTCCTGTAGTGTGTTTTGGGACATATTTCGATAGGATTTAGTGGTTTTGACAAGCCACCAGTAAAAGGTGACAAATTACCAGAGAAGTTTCCATTAAAACTAATACAATTCCCATTATAACCAGTAAAACCATTACATATTCTTGGATGCATTGTATTGTTTTTTTTTTTCAGCAGCGTAGATTTCTGAAATATATAACTTATAAAATATGGTGTAAAGTCATAATTTTAGACAAACACAAGATACTTTTGAGTGGAAGTGTAGGTTACACAAACAAAAAACTAGACTTGGGTGTTCATGAATCCATGGTAAGAGACCCTGTCTTTAAATGTAGAAAATTCAGGATTGTTACAACTCACGAGGACGTCTGGGTCCAGAAGCGTGGAGGATGAAGCATCATGGTTTAGCACTGCTTTGCTGCCTCAGGGTCTGGACTGTGTTGAAGAACAATGAACTCAAATGATATTTTACCTAAATATACTGCTAAACAGAAACATACAGAGCCCCGGAGATGACATGCAAAAAAAAAAAAATTGTGGGGACGATTTATTCATTCATTCCATCGATTTACTAGATTGTACGCACAATTTATCAATTTGTTCCCTTGATTTACTTAATCGTGCACAAGATTTAATAATTAATTCCCTCAATTTAAGTAAATCATGCACTCGATATAATAATTCATGCCATCATTCAAGGTAAACTGTGCATACTTTTGAATCATTACCTCCAACCAGGCGCTGGTGCTTAATTCATCTTCAGTAGGCTACATATCATATCCGCCGCCTTTGTGAATAGGCTGAACTCAAAATAATACCTAATTCAATTGTCTCTGCCTCTGTCCAAACAGGAAGTACATATATATATATATATATATATATATATATATATATATATATATATATATAATTAATTATTTTGTGCGCAGTTTAGCTAGAACAAGGGCATGAATTATTACATTGAGCAAACAATTTATTTAAAATTAGGAAACAAATTTTTAAATCGTATGCACGATCTAGTAAGTCGATGGTCAAAAATGTATAAATCATGCGCACAATTATTTTTTCTTGCATGTTATGTGTGGGGCTCCGTAGAAACATAATTGTGGAGAGTCTTATAAGCTGGGTTTGGGTTGCTACCAAAGGAAAAACTACAAATTACTAAATTTTACAGGTTCACTTACTTTATCCATCCTGCACTCCGAATGATTTTTCAATTGTAATTTTCACAAGACAGTATGTTATTAATTTAGGCAGATCATTGTATATAATTGTAAGTTGTACGTTTTTAGTGAAGTCAAACCCAGTAACAGCGATTGAACTTGTTTTGTTTTCTTGACTTCCTACAAGTACAGACAGAGACTTTAGTGTCATAAATGGATAATTGACTCTTTAACTTGTGTACCTGTTCTGGTTCCCTGATTCAGCTGTATTAAAGTACAGTATGTGAGAATAGAAGAGAAAAACAGATATAAAGTGGTCGACATTAGACAGAATTCAAATATTACATTGACTGTGAATATGCTATTTTAGCTCACAGTGTCATCTAGCAACATTTAGTGACTTTTCAAACAGGCTTTGGCCACTTTCCATCGAGAGTATTTGGCAACAGTCATGACCGGCTTTTTACCTCATTACCAAAGCTTGGAAGTGAGAAGTGACTGCTGAGCTCTTGTGCTGTGATTTTCATCTCTGTGCAGCTGCGGCGTCTCTGAATAACTGGGACCAGCTTATGTGGAACATGACTTTCAAGAGGCGCAGCAGGATTTGTCAGAAGGATTACATCATACAGCACTAGGAGGATTACATCATGTGGCACTAGACAGCAATGCATCATTTTACAGACGTCGTGTAGTGTGTGGGGAACAAAGACACATTACTAAAGTTATCCATTGGGGAAATTAAAGGAAATACATTTTTCAGGACACAATGCTTATGTTTGGAAACTTAAAACCACCACCAATTCTTCCAGTTGTAGTCAAAAAAGCACTCGAAAGCACTCAAGATGAAAGTATCAATTATGTTGTGTACATTCACCTTTTACCTAAGGTTGTAGTTAAGTTTAGGTATAGAGTGGGATTAAGGAATCTAAAGTATGGTCAGAAAAACACATTAACGTACTTTATAAATACTACCCTTATGAAAAATAACCATTATTATGGTAAAACTGTAGTAACTTGTGTGCTAAATATGTAAGTACGAATAGGGATATACTTCATAGATAATTATATCATTAGAGGATCCATGGTTCTATTAATTGTGGCCAATGTGTAATGGATAAAGCTATTTCATAATGTGATTTTCCTGCCACTTTCAATTGTTTTACTTCAATGAAATGATGACCCTGGAGCACAAAAGCAGTCCTAAGTAGCAGGGGTATATTTGTAGCAATAGCCAAGAAAAATGACCCATTTTTCTTTTATGCCAAAAATCATTAGGATATTAAGTAAAGATTATGTTCCATGATGATATTTTGCAAATTTCCTACCATAAATATATCAAAATTAACTTTTTGATTAGTAACATGCATTGCTAAGAACTTCATTTGAACAACTTTAAAGGAGATTTTCTCAGTATTTTGATTTTTTTTGCACCCTTAGATTCCAGATTTTCTAATTGTTGTATCTCGGCCAAATATCGTCTGAAAGGTTTCAGATTATATCACAAATTATCATTTTTGATACATTCTTGAATGAAGCATCAACAGGATATACAGTTCCGATTTCAGAGCTCTTTTTGATAATATTTACCAAGGATGCCAATAAATTTGAGTAGCAACATGACGTAATATATAATATAACAAAAATACTTGGAAAATACATGTATATGTAGTAATTTTACATACATTATGCAATTAAGCAGCCATTGCATTATTTTGTTGCTGTTGTTAATAATAGTATTCTGTCGAAGTGTTCTGCTGTGTCTGAGATCTAATATGTATGTCACATGTATTATATCTGAAATGTTAAATAAAGAATCAGGAATGCTAAGCTATGCCAGAGAGATTGAAAGGCAAAGTAGATAAAGAGTGTACTGTACTTTGTGCCACACTCCTAAATTGTAACCTCGAATCACCCTAGAGGCAAGGAAAAATCCATAGCAGCTGGCTGGTGTTTGGATCAGCCCTTTATGGACTCTTATCTCTTCAAACAGTTCAATACACAATGCATTTTGTTTGGAAAATGCATGAAAGCTTTTCAGCCTATAGATATTCTTAACCTAGATGAAACCAATCGTCTCTGTTTACCTTCTTCACACACATTCCAGGTCTTATTATAAATGATTCATGAGTGTTTGTCATTCAAAAGAAAGCTGTATGGATCTTATTGTTAAGTGTAATTTGTAGAACATATATTAGCATTATGTAACACATTCATTAATCTATAAAGTCGACTATCAAAACCACGTGAACACGTCTGCCATTTTCTGTATATACAGAATAATATTTGAATGTAAAGTCGGCAACACCAAAGCTCCAAAGATATCAAAAATGTATTGTTTAAAAACTATTGAATAGCGAAAGTGACGTTTCGAGCACACAGTATATTTCTTGTAGCTGGGATTAAATTCTGTAGCAGTTGAGCCGATTTCACACCCTACAAACAAAAATAAATCATCGTAGAGGAGACAACGTTACGCTAAAACTGCAAACACACGAAACACTTTAAAAATCTTATAAACTAAGGCTAAATAAATGTTGATGTTTATTGATTACCACTGTTCGTTATTTATGCCAGCATTGCCATACTGAGCTGGGAATAGTGAGCAATATGAACAAGTAAGGCAAAAGCATAGTTGCACAAAGCAATCCCTGCCACATATTGTAGTGTTATTTTTTTTTTTTTTTTGAATTTCTTGAAAATGATAATACCCCCATGGATTACATGCTTTGCTGGAAAGAAATGTGCACACAAACCACCACCAATAATCCACTTTAAACAACCTGACAGAGAGCATTTGAACAGAATTAAAAACAGACAGATGTTCTGTGTCTGTCCTGATTTCTTACACTTACAGATAAACTGCTCCTTTCTCTGCTCTACTTCACCTGCAGAGCAATAGATTTCATTGTATGGGGTGTTATGCTGTCTGTCACACGGTTGGGTTGGGTTGGGTTAAGAAGGCACAGTGGTTTCTTACTGTTATATACAGCAGTGTGGTGTGTACTGCTTGTCTCTTCACCTCAGCTGACTTGGGATCTCAAGTACGCTCTTCAAATGCACCTGGAGAAAATATCAAAATATATAATCAGTCAAAAGTCAAAAACATCACACTGAAAAGCCTAAAAACAGAGTAATTATATTTTTAACAATAAACCCCAATTTCCACATTATTAATTTCTGACATTTATGTCTACATAGACTATTGAAACCACATAACCCATGAAAGTTGATTGATTGATTGACTTTACATTCGTCTATCAGCTGATCCATACATCACATGAAAAACTCATATCAGTGTGTTTGCAGTGTTTCACATCCACATGCTCGTTGCTCATGTATCTAGATTTCTGATTTACCCACCTCTCTATGTCTCTCGGTCAATAATGTCTGAGCTGCAGTCTTGCATCTATCCCTGTTTAACGTCATTTGAATGTCATTTTACATTCTACACATGCCATTTCTCTTTTCACTGTCCTTGAGCCAGTGGGTGGACCTTACAATAGCATTACAAATAATCTGGTTGATCCTCTTAAACAGGCAAGAACTTTTTCTTTCAGTGCTTTGAACAGCTTAAACATCACGCAAGTTTAATGGGTGAATTGGTTAAGTACTCATACAGGTACAGGTTTAAGAAGTGTATTAAAGACATTAAAATTTACAATGTCACCAATTTCTTTTGTCATCTGATTTTATTCTAATATTGTTTACATATAAATTACCCCTGAGATTTTAAAATAAATATTTTAATAATGAAGTATCATATTTGTATGTGCATGGTTCTCTTGACATTGATTATGGTCACATGACATGCAAGTTAACAATTTTTTTTCACACATTTTATTCATTGTTGTAGTTTGATTATATAGTTATATTATTCTGAAGCATGGCTCGATACAGTTTTGATGAAACATTACATAGGCTTTCATGTTGTTACCACATTTCAACAAGTTGCTCCTCCATCACCGAAGTCCAACGGATCCAAGCTGCAGGTTTCACCGTCAAAGTCAAAGTCACCTTTATTTATATAGCGCTTTAAACAAAGTACATTGCGTCAAAGCAACTGAACAACATTCATTAGGAAAACAGTGTCAATAATGCAAAAATGATAGTTAAAGGCAGTTCATCATTGGATTCAGTTATGTCATCTCTGTTCAGTTAAATAGTGTCTGTGCATTTATTTGCAATCAAGTCAACGATATCGCTGTAGATGAAGTGTCCCCAACTAAGCAAGCCAGAGGCGACAGCGGCAAGGAACCGAAACTCCATCGGTGACAGAATGGAGAAAAAAACCTTGGGAGAAACCAGGATCAGTTGGGGGGCCAGTTCTCCTCTGACCAGACGAAACCAGTAGTTCAATTCCAGGCTGCAGCAAAGTCAGATTGTGCAGAAGAATCATCTGTTTCCTGTGGTCTTGTCCTGGTGCTCCTCTGAGACAAGGTCTTTACAGGGGATCTGTATCTGGGGCTCTAGTTGTCCTGGTCTCCGCTGTCTTTCAGGGCAGTAGAGGTCCTTTCTAGGTGCTGATCCACCATCTGGTCTGGATACGTACTGGATCCGGGTGACTGCAGTGACCCTCTGATCTGGACACAGACTGGATCTGGTGGCCACGGTGACCTCGGAACAAGAGAGAAACAGACAAATATTAGCGTAGATGCCATTCTTCTAATGATGTAGCAAGTACATAGGTTGTTATGGGAAGTGTTTCCGGTTCCGGTTGACCTAATTAATGCAGCCTAAAAATCCTTTAACGGATTTGGATAATAAAAGCATATTAGTATGTTATGTGTATGCCAGGTTAGAGATGGGTCTTTAATCTAGATTTAAACTGCAAGAGTGTGTCTGCCTCCCGAACAATGTTAGGTAGGTTATTCCATAGTTTAGGCGCCAAATAGGAAAAGGATCTGCCACCCGCAGTTGATTTTGATATTCTAGGTATTATCAAATTGCCTGAGTTTTGAGAACGCAGCGGACGTAGAGGATTATAATGTAAAAGGAGCTCATTCAAATACTGAGGTGCTAAACCATTCAGGGCTTTATAAGTAATAAGCAATATTTTAAAATCTATGCGATGCTTGATAGGGAGCCAGTGCAGTGTTGACAGGACCGGGCTAATATGGTCATACTTCCTGGTTCTAGTAAGAACTCTTGCTGCTGCATTTTGGACTAGCTGTAGTTTGTTTACTAAGCTTGCAGAACAACCACCCAATAAAGCATTACAATAATCTAACCTTGAGGTCATAAATGCATGGATTAACATTTCTGCATTTGACATTGAGAGCATAGGCCGTAATTTAGATATATTTTTGAGATGGAAAAATGCACTTTTACAAATGCTAGAAACGTGGCTTTCTAAGGAAAGATTGCGATCAAATAGCACACCTAGGTTCCTAACTGATGACGAAGAATTGACAGAGCAACCATCAAGTCTTAGACAGTGTTCTAGGTTATTACAAGCAGAGTTTTTAGGTCCTATAATTAACACCACTGTTTTTTCAGAATTTAGCAGTAAGAAATTACTCGTCATCCAGTTTTTTATATCGACTATGCAATCCATTAGTTTTTCAAATTGGTGTGTTTCACCGGGCTGCGAAGAAATATAGAGCTGAGTATCATCAGCATAACAGTGAAAGCTAACACCATGTTTCCTGATGATATCTCCCAAGGGTAACATATAAAGCGTGAAGAGTAGCGGCCCTAGTACTGAGCCTTGAGGTACTCCACACTGCACTTGTGATCGATAGGATACATCTTCATTCACTGCTACGAACTGATGGCGGTCATATAAGTACGATTTAAACCATGCTAATGCACTTCCACTGATGCCAACAAAGTGTTCAAGTCTATGCAAAAGAATGTTGTGGTCAATTGTGTCAAACGCACCACTAAGATCCAATAAAACTAATAGAGAGATACACCCATGATCAGATGATAAGAGCAGATCATTTGTAACTCTAAGGAGAGCAGTCTCAGTACTATGATACGGTCTAAATCCTGACTGGAAATCCTCACATATACCATTTTTCTCTAAGAAGGAATATAATTGTGTGGATACCACCTTTTCTAGTATCTTGGACAGAAAAGGGAGATTCGAGATTAGTCTATAATTAACTAGTTCTTTGGGGTCAAGTTGTGGTTTTTTGATGAGAGGCTTAATAACAGCCAGTTTGAAGGTTTTGGGGACATATCCTAATGACAATGAGGAATTAATAATAGTCAGAAGAGGATCTATGACTTCTGGAAGCACCTCTTTTAGGAGTTTAGATGGTACAGGGTCTAACATACATGTTGTTGGTTTAGATGATTTAACAAGTTTATACAATTCTTCCTCTCCTATAGTAGAGAATGAGTGGAACTGTTCCTCAGGGGGTCTGTAGTGCACTGTCTGATGTGATACTGTAGCTGACGGCTGAATGGTTGCAATTTTATCTCTAATAGTATCAATTTTAGAAGTAAAGTAGTTCATAAAGTCATTACTGCTGTGGTGTTGGGAAATGTCCACACTTGTTGAGGCTTTATTTTTCGTTAATTTAGCCACTGTATTGAATAAATACCTGGGGTTATGTTTGTTTTCTTCTAAAAGAGAAGAAAAGTAATCGGATCTAGCAGTTTTTAATGCTTTTCTGTAGGATATGTTACTTTCCCGCCAAGCAATACGAAATACCTCTAGTTTTGTTTTCCTCCAGCTGCGCTCCATTTTTCGGGCTGCTCTCTTTAGGGTGCGAGTATGCTCATTATACCATGGTGTCAAACTGTTTTCCTTAACCTTCCTTAAGCGTAAAGGAGCAACTGTATTTAGAGTGCTAGAAAAGAGAGAGTCCATAGTTTCTGTTACATCATCAAGTTGTTCTGAAGTTTTGGATATGTTAAGGAATTTGGTTACATCAGGAAGATAACTTAAAAAGCAGTCTTTTGTGTTAGAAGTGATGGTTCTTCCATACTTGTAACAAGAAGTAGAATTTACAATTTTGGCTATATGAAGTTTGCACAGAACTAAATAATGATCTGAGATATCATCACTTGGCTGAATAATTTCAACACTATCAACATCAATTCCATGTGACAGTATTAAATCTAGAGTATGATTTCGACAATGAGTAGGTCCTGAAACGTGTTGTCTAACACCAATAGAGTTCAGAATGTCTATAAATGCTGATCCCAATGCATCTTTTTCATTATCAACATGGATATTAAAATCACCAACTATTAAGACTTTATCTGCAGCCAGAACTAACTCAGATGTAAAATCACCAAACTCTTTAATAAAGTCTGTATGGTGCCCTGGTGGCCTGTATACAGTAGCCAGTACAAACATAACAGGGGATTTATCATTAACATTTGTTTCTCTGGATAATGTTATATGAAGCACCATTACTTCAAACGAGTTATACTTGAAGCCTGCCCTCTGAGAAATCCTGAAAACATTGTTATAAATTGAAGCAACACCTCCACCTTTGCCTTTTAGACGTGGCTCATGTTTATAACAGTAATCTTGGGGGGTGGACTCATTTAAAATAATGTAATCATCAGGTTTTAGCCAGGTTTCTGTCAAACAGAGTACATCTATATTATGATCAGTGATCATATTATTTACAAAAAGTGTTTTCGTAGAAAGGGATCTGATATTCAATAAGCCAAGCTTTATCATTTGTTTATCCATATTGCTTCTGTTTTTTATTTGTTGAACCTCAATTAAATTGTTAATCTTAACTTGGTTTGGACGTTTTTTGTTTTTTCTAGTTCGGGGAACAGACACAGTCTCTATAGTGTGATATCTAGGTGAAAGAGTCTCTATGTGCTGAGAATTAACTGACCTCTGTGACGTGAGGCAGCTAGCAGACGGTCGGTTTAGCCAGTCTGTCTGCTTCCTGACCTGGGCCCCAGTTAGTCAAGTATAAACACTAAGACTATTTGCCATATTTCTAGAGAGAAGAGTGGCACCACCCCAGGAGGGATGAAGACCATCTCTTTTAAACAGGTCAGGTCTGCCCCAAAAACTCGTCCAATTGTCTATGAAACCTATGTTATTCTGTGGGCACCACTTAGACATCCAGCCATTGAGTGATGACAATCTGCTATGCATCTCGTCACCACGGTAAGCAGGGAGGGGACCAGAGCATATTACAGTGTCTGACATCGTTCTTGCAAGTTCACACACCTCTTTAATGTTACTGTCACCAATTCAAAATGTCCGTCACTTCTGTCTTCTCATAGACTTGTTTCTTATTGGCTATTGTGAAAGTACTGTAATCATCATAAAAGTCTTAAAATATCAAACATGTTTGATATGATTGGGGCACCCGGGGAGGTGCAAGATTCGATCTTTAAATGCCTCACATCACCAGATAATCCGTGGCGAACATTGAAATCGACGGAGGTCCGTGACAAGATTTCTCAGATTCTCAGGAAGGGAAAATTGCACATAAATTGGTCTAAAAGTCTTGTAGTGTGAGGCCGGTATAATGGAGCAGATCTGCTAGAGATTTCACATGCATGTTGGTCAAGAAAACATTAGAGAATACATTATTTTTACAATTAATATAGTGTTTCAAACTGATGCAGCATTTTCTCAAAGTCCCTTTTAAACTAGGGCTGGGTATCATTTGAATTTGATCAATTCCGATTCTGCTCATTGATTCCCAGTTTTGATTCCAATGGGATTAAAGAATGGTGTCAAACATTTATCCCATGTCTCTTTTTTTCAAAATTTTTGGACTTTTTAAGAGCTGTTTGTGTGCAAAATAGAGTTGCATGATTTTTTTATTTTTTTTCCTAATGGAAGTTGTGGTTATTTCATGATACTGAAGAAAAAACATTAGACAACCAAACAAAATCACATTCAATTTATGAATGAATGCTTCAATGATTCACTCAAGATGTATGTGTTTCATTACTGGATGAATCAGCATTAAAAAAAAATCTATTGGATTACTCAAAGACCAATACATTTTAACAGCCCCTTTTCGCCACCTACTGGCATAACAGTGTCCAAACTATAAATTTTTATCCCAGTACTTCTGTGATTTGAATGTTTGTTACACAGAAATAATTAGACTTTGTGGCTGAAAAGACATGATAGCTTTTCTCTTCAGGTCAGTGGCAGCGTGAACGCAGATTTAAATGCTCAAATCACACTGATGTGATCATACGCTGCACGGACGAACCAACTGATCAACAAATTTAATCTCATATTATGACGACTGTAATCTCAAGACGGTTTTATTATTGCGTGACCCTAATCCTCTTCCGTAGTTATCAGTCAAGCAGTCATCCAGCATCTTTGTTTTGCCATGTTCATATCATACTGATTAGTCAATAATCGTTGATGAAATATCAATACATTTTCATTTGTACAGACGTATGCAATATCTGACTCATTCATTGATGCTTTTTCATCTTCTCCTCTCTGTTATTGTCAATAGCTGCTAAATACACCACAAACCCTCTTTTAAGAGCCACAACACCAAGCGTCTTGGCTATATAAGTGTAAGTTCGTACTAACTATAAGACACATTCTGAGTATTTGGATTTCAATCATTTTAAATCCTGTATTTGTGATTTGCTGTCTTCATAAAATACTGTTTAGTCAATAATCATTGATAACAATGAGCACATTTTCATTCACGACTCACTCATTCATTTTTTCTCTCTTTTGCTAATGTCAACAGTAGCTAAATACACTACAAATTCTCTTTTAAAAGCCATAGCACAGAGAACTATATGTTTAATCTGACTCAGACACCTATTCAGTATTTAGGTTAAGAGTAAATAAAGCTACAGTACACCATGCAGCAAGTCAGAGTCACTCATTTCTTATTAAAGACATTAAAAGGATAGTCTTTTTTAAATACAGCTTAGCATCCATCTTTAACTTGCCTGATATATAATAATAAACAAGTTGGACTTTCATTTATCAACCAAGATAAGGCACATGATAATGTAGTAACTGTTCATAATCACAATTATTTAATAAAGAATATACAAGTGAAGATAAAACCAAGGGTTCAAACCCCTACTGTTTTTTTGAGTACGGGAGGAACCAGACAAAGGGAAATATTTTCTTTTAAAAAAATCGCATTTAAAGGACTACAAAAAATGGCTGGTAGGGACTTCAACGAACTTCTTCCTGGGTTTGTGACATCACTAACCACAATGTTTACATAAACCCCGCCCCTTGGATGCTACTACCCATAATGTCAAGGGGCCGTGATGTTTCCTAACAACATGCACTAAATGGTTAGTGAATCACAAACACACTGAGCCCACTAACCAATCAGAGCCCATTGTGTAATACTGAGGGAGGGGCTTCATAGAAGCAGCAACTCAACAGACCATTTTGACAAGAATGGAAACAGCAGTGTAGAATAAAGGTAAAATCTGTAAAAAAAACAGCGCACCCCATAAACACAATCAAGCTTTTGAAAAAAAGCTGATCAACCAACCCTTTTAAGACAATTAGAACTATGTTGTTGTTGTACATGTGTCATTGTCTATACATTTTCAAGATGTATGTATTGTAACAAATCTATTTTATAATTAAAATCATGATTTATTAAGTTCAGAGTTGTCTTAATTATTTGCGGTTTCATACATTTTCCTTTTACTGTCAGGTGGACTATTATACAATTACATGAACTTCAGCTTTAATTTGAATAGAACTTTACATTTCATTTTATTGTCAGGTGGATTATTATACAATTACATGAACTTCAGCTTTAAGTTTAACAGAATTTGACATCTAAATTTGACTGTCAGGTGGACAGCTTTAAGCTTTAGCTGCCCCACCAAGAAAAAGGCATTTGAAAATGTTTTGTTTGTATTTCTTGTCTCCTTTTGTCGCTAGTTACCACACTCAATGTTTTTTTTTTTTTCAACACATCCAATAATTTTTTTAATAACGGCCTCTACCAAATGGTTGATATGTCACTTTAGGGTAAAAGTACCGGACCTCATACACATACTATGAAGAAAATATTATCAGAAAATATGAACTATAATACTAATTTATTTAAAAACAATTAAAATAGTTTGGTATACTAAATCTTTATTTATCAAAGTATGCCATAAAATATTTCAGGTTTTCATTTCAACACAGGAAATTATATGTTTTCTTGTTTTTAACAATAAACAAAAATAAATAACTAAAAGTAACAAAACCAAAGCCATTACATTCTTTCTGCATTCAAAAACGTTATAAAATAATAATAATAAAATAGCAAAAGATAGTAATTTAATGGTATTTTAAGCTTTTCTTTCTTTTTGCAGATAAATGAACATGTGCTCAACCATTTGGTCGAGCAGGCAGGGTTAAGATTAAGACATTGTGAGACGTGATTTTGAAGTATTGTTTTTAAACTTGCAGTCAAGTTACAGGGGAAGAGTTGGGGAAAGCACCCCCATTAAGGAATGTAAAAAAAAAAAAAAAAAATCTGTAAAACAAAGGTAAGTGTTCAGAAAAGTTGTCATAGTTTTAGTGACACAAACATAAATAATAAACCAAGTATGAAAAATATAGTTTTCATCTTATTAGATTTCTTACAAAAATTACATTTGTACCAAGAGGTTATTTTACCCCAACTCTGGGTACATGCAGCTTTAGCTTAAATTAAAAAGAAAAAGAATATAATCAATTATGGATTACAAAATTATAATAGCCTATTTGAAAAAAAATTGTTGGCTAGCTAACTAGCTACCTGAGGCTAACTTAAGGTAATATTTTAAAATATAAATTCCAATTATTTAGATTTAACCAACTAAGTAGAAACTTTTGTTTTAGAAATCAAGGATTTTATGTTCAGAATATCACTACACAGTAATTGCTCATTGCTAACTGGAGGCATTTTACCCCACTGACCATGTTTGAGAAAAAAAAAATTCATTTTGAAAATTGAAATAAATAACACATACTCCCTATCTACAGGCTCAACTGTTCTCGTATATAACTGTGATGTTCTACAAAACAAGCTTTAAAGGTGCTGTATGTTGGACTGACACAGAGTGGTTGAACTAGGTATTGCAGTCTAAATTCTAAATATTGGAGAGGATTTTTTTCAACCTGGCAGGTTGCCACTTGATGATGCTGTTTTCTATCAACTGGCAACCCGGAGTTCTGAAATACAATTGGGTAAACTGGCAGTGCACAATGCACATTTTCAAATGAGAATAACTGACTGTAGCATTGTTATTCAGATAAACGAGTATGTTAACTTAGCATGTTTCTTAAATACCTGCAAACAATAACATGGTATTTTTATGCTTTAGTAGAGTGAAAATCTTACATACAGCACGTTTAAAACCCTTTTTTTCTTCTTCAGTATATCACCAATTTAAGCTTCATTGTGAAAACTTCTACATCACTCTTGTCAGCAAGTCCATAGTTTCAATAAAAAATTATCTTGACTTGATCTTGTGGTTATTTTGGGGAAAAAACAGTAGGGGGCGTTTCCCGCCACTGTACCCTAATGTATTTGATATTTATCATGTGTAATGTGATTGGTTTGCTTCACCAGTCTGTGCTATGATTGGTTAGCTGGGCCAGTGTGTGCTGTGATTGGTTAGCTGGGCCAGTTTGTGCTTTGACTGGTTAGCTGGGCCAGTGTGTGTTGTGATTGGTTAGCTGGGCCAGTGTGTGCTTTGATTGGTTAGCTGGGCCAGTGTGTGTTGTGATTGGTTAGCTGGGCCAGTGTGTGCTGTGATTGGTTAGCTGGGCCAGTGTGTGCTTTGATTGGTTAGCTGGGCCAGTGTGTGCTGTGATTGGTTAGCTGGGCCAGTGTGTGCTGTGATTGGTTAGCTGGGTCAGGGTGTGTTGTGATTGGTTTGCTGGGCCAGTGTGTGCTGTGATTGGTTAGCTGGGCCAGTGTGTGTTGTGATTGGTTTGCTGGGCCAGTGTGTGCTGTGATTGGTTAGCCGGGCCAGTGTGTGTTCTGATTGGTTAGCCGGGCCAGTGTGTGTTGTGATTGGTTAGCCTGGCCAGTGTGTGTTGTGATTGGTTAGCTGGGCCAGTGTGTGCTGTGATTGGTTAGCTGGGCCAGTGTGTGCTGTGATTGGTTAGCTGGGCCAGGGTGTGTTGTGATTGGTTTGCTGGGCCAGTGTGCTGTGATTGGTTAGCTGGGCCAGTGTGTGTTGTGATTGGTTAGCTTGGTCAGTGTGTGTTGTGATTGGTTTGCTGGGCCAGTGTGTGTTGTGATTGGTTAGCTGGGCCAGTGTGTGTTGTGATTGGTTAGCTGGGCCAGTGTGTGTTGTGATTGGTTAGCCGTGATTGGTTAGCTGGGCCAGTGTGTGTTGTGATTGGTTTGCTGGGCCAGTGTGTGCTGTGATTGGTTAGCCGGGCCAGTGTGTGTTGTGATTGGTTAGCTGGGTCAATGTGTGTTGTGATTGGTTTGCTGGGCCAGTGTGTGTTGTGATTGGTTTGCTGGGCCAGTGTGTGTTGTGATTGGTTAGCTGGGCCAGTGTGTGTTGTGATTGGTTAGCTGGGCCAGTGTGTGTTGTGATTGGTTTGCTGGGCCAGTGTGTGTTGTGTTTGGTTAGCTGGGCCAGTGTGTGTTGTGATTGGTTAGCTGGGCCAGTGTGTGCTGTGATTGGTTAGCTGGGTCAATGTGTGTTGTGATTGGCAGCATTCGGTGCCTGGTCAGGAAATGTCATGCCTCTTACCATAGTCGCCTGCTGCCATCTTCAGTTTAAATATTGCTTCAAAATCGAATCAATTTGAGCGTGATTTAAACATGGATGATTGCAACCACTCTTAAATTTGTGTGCCTTGGGAACACTAGCGTGTCTCAGACATAGTGATAACACTCGTTGCCTTCTCTAGTGCAGCTCAACCAGGTCTCGTCCCATTCGTTGATAGCTGTGATATCACAAATCCCGGAAAATATGCGTTGTAGTCCAATCGAATCGTTCGTTGTAGTTTTTGAAAAGTGATTTCTGTTAAATAAAATATCTCCTTTTGAATCTGACTTTGAGATTTGTAACTATGTATATCTTTTTTATATTCAAACAGCAACATTACAGACTAACTAAAGTTGAAAAAGTGAAAAAGCGCTTTGTGTGTGTGATGTGCAAAGCACCGAATACAGTACAGAAATGAGTTCTAGTTCATCTTCTTGCAGTTGAATCTTTTGAAATAACAATAAATGCTTATACAGGAACCGAGAAGCAGAATTGGAATTTAAATTGGTATAGTTTTTCGATGCCCAAACTCCAAAATTATTTAATTCTTGCATACAAAAAGACCTGCATGGTGACTATGGGGCTATGTAAAATATTTTTTTCAACTTACTAGGTTTGTCGATAATTGTCTGTTATCTGACTGTTGACATCCACATCGTGATATTTACGAGACATTGTCAATATGATAATATCATATCGCCCAGACCCAGTGCTATTAATTCAGCCTGGTTAAATATGCACATTATTTATATGCATGTATTTTACATGCATTTTCATTCAGGTTAAATGTTGCTCCACACAAAGTTTTCATTTACATGCTCTGAAAACGTCTCTATCTCCATCTCTGCATTTGCTGAGTCTGCACCAGAATAAAATACAAATCAATGAGTAATAAATAACTATGGCTTTTATTTGTTGATCACACAATATAACACTCCATAATAAATACATTAATTTTATTTATTTTTAATGTCACTCTCATGCTGTCTGTAGGACAGGCCATGATTGTCTGAGCTAACTGACTCCTCTGTTGTTGTCTGGACAGGCTTTATCTCAGCGGTCAGCTCTGCAGATGTGAAGCTGATCTCCTGCAGACTATCCTCTGTCAGAAATCTGGATCGAACATGTTATAAATGTGGACTCACCTGTGTGTGCTGCGTTTAGGTTTCTATATACAGGGTGCGATTTACCGGGGGTGATTACCTCTGCCTCTGCTGAAAAATCCCGCGAACCCGCTCTGACGTTCCGAGCTGAATCAAATGATTCGCGATACACGCTTTGAAGTCCCGAGCTGAATCAAATGATTCGTGATTCGCGATCCGATTGGAGCGCTTCGAAACTGTGAATCATTTTGCGACGCAATGGTTTCACTGATAGCCTACTAGGAGTTTCAAAAAGCTTGTTGTGTTCTTTGCTCGCTTTCTCTATACTCTATATGTTTACTCTGTGCAGAGGTCGGAATTGTCGAGCATCTACGGAAATACACGAGACGTACTCCATTAACTTTAACCAATTAAAAAACTCGATTGAGATTCTGCATCGTGTCACTGCAAGTCGTAATACACACAAATCCCATCTGGATTCATCTTATGTGTGGGTTATTTGGTTTTATTTCAAAACTGAAGCTTGTTGAATGAACTTTCAACAGATCTGACAAAACAACAAAACTGGCAATTGTTAATGTTATTATAAGATGCACACACACACACACACACAACAGGTAATATACACCTCTAGTTTCTGAAAGACCATCTTTACACATTTTATGGATGAAATTTAATTAATTAATTTTTATGACTGCGGATGTCCGACAACATGACTACCTCATGTCCAGCTCATAAATACACCATTCATATATGAATCTCTTACTTTCTGTCCTTGAATGAACAAGCATAAGTTAAGGTTTGAGTTGTAAGATTTTTAAGTTGTTAAAAAACTAGTTCACGTTTTTAAAAAATGCGCTCGAGACTCGCGCTCTGCTGTGTTCTATTTCGGAACGTTCGTGCATTGTGACATCACTCAGCAGTCCCTTATAACCGCGCGCTCGCAGACTGTCTTCACAGTCAGAGACAGTGAGAATCTGAGCGAGTTTGAGTGCTAGAGAAGATCTACATACGAAAGTCTGCAGACACAACACACACAGTGTACAGACTAAAGTCTACTAAACACTCGAGAGTTTGTCCACTCACTCTCAGCGTCACGATGTGTCCAGCATCTGAGTCCGTGTCTAATGAGACAGAAGCGGCTGCGTGGCTGGATAACATCAGCTTCTGCAGCGGCTTCTGTCAGTGGATCGACGAAGAGTTGATCGATTCACTGCCAGCTGACTCCCAGCAGCCTGTCGAGTCAACAAGGGCTTCAGAAGCAGAAGCAGTGAGTGCACAGGCTTCTGCTGAGAAAAGCCCGACAGGTCAGATTATTCAAATAAGTAAACTCTTTCATCTTATTAACACACATTATATAATCAACAAATACTTGTATTACATTTTTAAGTGACAAATAATGCAGTCAAAAAATTGCAGTACATGTTTTATTAATGGTTTTTGTAAGGGGTCGTTCACACAGAAAGAGTGTTTGAAATCCACTGCCCTACTTTTTCATTAATTTCCAAGCAAACATGCGCTACACAGACATCTTTAATAATCATTGATGTTTAATTTGTGGTCAGACATGTTTCTAATATGTTTCTTGTTGTTTTTCTTCAATGAAGAGATTCGTACTGGTGGCAGCAGGAGGAGCAGAATCCATGCGTTCTTCAAGAGAGCCTGGAAGGCCGTGAAGAAGCCGTTCCTCCGCTGCAGACGGACACGAGTGGAGTCTGATCCCGAACCGGCGTCTGTCCCGGGACCCTCTGAGCTCCAGAACGGGCCTGACACCGAGCCCACATCTGCTCCAGATCTCCCCGACTGGAGACCAACTACCAGTGAGTCTGCTGTCAGATGCACACTTACTTTATCAGTTTTGAAGTGTTCTTGCTTTGTCATCCTAGTGTCACCTACTTTAACACAGTTATAAACCTTTGCTTGTTTAACAAATATTAATAACACATTTCATTTTTAAAGAAATATTTGTCACATGGATTTTATTTAGTCTGTTTTTGATACAGACAGCAGTACTATTATATCAAACATGTAATTTAATATAAAATAACTAAACATATTCTGCAATCTTTTGTTTTTCAGAGTCTTTGCACAAATTGTACACAATGCAAGATTTGATAGGAACAGGAAGCTTTGGCAAGGTGTATAAGGCAATCCGAAAATCAGACGGCCGAGAGGTAACACGCTTTTACTGAACATTTGTCTCCTTGTGTAGAGATCCATGTCCACTTGATCTAAACATTGTTTAAAATAAAAGACAGATTGGAGAATGTAAGAAATATTAATAATATATGTGTTTTTGTCTCTCTTTGCAGGTTGCCATCAAAACAACGCGGAAATGGAACAACTGCTATTCTCTTCAAATAGTGAGTTGGCAAAGAGTAAAGAACACATGTTTAGTTGTTGAAAGCTCTCTAACGGTTGGTGGTCTTGTGCTGTTCTCTAGCCTGGTTGTTCCAGACGTCTGGCTACAGAAGTGGGGCTGATGCTGATGTTGAGACGTCCTCCAGTGTGCCCCTACATCATAGAAATGTACGAGTGGTTCGATCGACCCCTGGTCTTCTCACTCGTTCTGGAGTTCCCTCAACCCTGCGTGACCTTGCGAGAGTTCATCATGGATTCGTCAGGACTGAGTGAAGCGGTCGCGCGTGGCTTCATGCGTCAGTTAGTCCTGGCGGTGCAGCACTGCATAAACCACGGCGTGTTTCATAATGACGTCCATGCTGACAACATCCTGGTGAACATCGACACTCTGGAGCTGAAGCTGATTGACTTCGGCTCCGGTCACCTGCTTGACAGCGCTGGCTATGACAGCGTCAAATATATAGGTGAGCTGCCTTTTGTATTGCATTGTGATTTATTTTGTTTTGTGAAAAATATTAATCGTATGATGTCTTTCTTACAGGAGCATTCCTGTTCTGCCCACCAGAGGTCTTCTCTAAACCCAAATACTACGCCGTCCCAACAAACGTCTGGACTCTAGGTGTGACGCTGTACATGATGGTCAACATAAAGCTGCCTTTTTCAAGTGTCAAGCAAATATTGAAAGCCTGTCCTTTCCCTTGGAAAGCTGACCTATCCAGCGGTGAGAAAACTGATAAAAATGTACCTCTCACTCTAGCTTTTATCAGATATTTGAGAAAGTGTTTTCACACGTCAGCTCTGGTGTGTTACGTGCTCTTGACTAACCGTCTCTCTTCTCCAAACAGCATGCAGTGATCTGATCCACCAGTGTCTGGAGCGCAGTCCAGCGAAGCGGCCCACGTTAGAGCAGATCTTACAGCACCAATGGTTTGAAAGTCAGCTCTAGGATGAAGGCAGGTGTGGGATCCTTCAGTCCTCTGGGTCAGACGAAGGGTAGATCTTCTATTTTTTTCAGTTTGGCACTAGAGCTCCATACTGCCTGCTGAACCAACAAGTGCCTGTCCTCAGGTTGTACCTGGATGGGAGAAGTGACCTGAGGCCAGACTTTCGGCTTAACAGGCAAACACTGACCTACCTCATTAACATCCTCCGTGAGGATCTTGACCATGGTTGGGGTCAGGATCTTGAAATTCTGGTCTTCATATTCTGGCTGGATAGTGCAACTTCTTACCGGGTTTTTTGCAGAGCATTTGATATGCACCGTTCAACAGTCCACATGATTGTCCACAAAGTCTCGAAAATGCTCCTCCGTATCAAACGGAAAGTGATCCACTTACCATCTTTACAAGAGCTTGAGGAAATCTGCACAGGCTTTGCAAACTTGGCTGGCAATCCTGTCTTTAATTCAATTGCTGGCAGCATTGATGGCTCTCACATTAGAATCAAGCCTCCATCTGCTGATTCTATATGCTACTTAAATAGAAAGTTATTTCATTCCATCCAGCTACAAGCACTCTGTGACCACCAAGGTAAATACCTGGAAATTTTTTCCAGAGGGCTCAGGAACAGCCCAATCTACCTGAAGGCACTGTGCCCACCAGACGGATACCACATTTTAGGAGATGGAGGTTTCCCCCGTCTTAGCCACCCAGTCTCTCTTATCACTCCATATAGAGAGCCACTACACAATGGAAGTCAACATCGTTTCAACTTCCACCATGCAAAAGCTCGGTCTATTATTGAGAGATCTTTTGGCTGTTTGAAAACGCGATGGCGGTCACTCTTCTTCAAGGCCCTTGAAGTCAAACCAGACTTTGCTCCAGAGGTCATCACTTGTTGTACTATACTGCACAACATCTGCATCACAAATGGTGACATCGTGGAGCCAGAAGAAGGACAACTGGATGGCGATGATCTTGATGACCTGCAAGTGAGAGATCCGCAGAGTGGAGAACACACCAGAGATCGATTGGCTGCAGCTCTTTCTGTTTCAAATTACAACAATCTTCCTCCAGCCCTAAGACACCATGATTATTTATAAAATGTTAAAAAGCCCAGCCAATTGTATGCTATAGTTTGATATATTTTTACCAATGTATGGTTAGTATGTAGTTAAAATTAAATAAAAGTGTAATTATTTTAGGTTGAACTTGACATTTTGTCCTGTTACTCACCTTCATGTCATTCAAACCTGTATGACTATTTTCCATACATTAAAAGTGAATGGTGACTAAATCTGTCAGTCCTTAAAACTCTAGCTTTTGTGTTCTGCAGAAAAGTCATACAGGTTTGAATGGCATGCAGGTAAGTAAATGCTTACAAATCTAATGTAAGTTACAGTTAACATAAAACATGTATTGCAGTTCAAAATAAGAAGTACCACTTCCATTTCCTGTAATCTAATTTGTTTGAATAATTTTATGCAAATTAGATTATTATTTATTAAAACAGTGTACATTCTCTTAGGATAAATATTACTGCTAAAAAAAACTGCAAATGTGTCAATTAAAATTATTTATTTAGAACAAAATTCACATTTTTTCAACAATTTTTTCAAGAATTGACAGAAGTCTCTTCTCTCCTCTCTCCTCTCTTCTGCTCTCTCAGCTTCCCTCTCTAAACATTCCAGCACTGGATCTTTCCTCTGCCTCTTTGCCGGCCCTGGCTCTCCACTCTCTCTCCTGTCCTGCTGCTCTGCCTCTTCAGGGACTGAATCAGGAGAACCCACTGCAGGAACGATGGAGTCTTCCTCTGATGAGGCAATTAGGATGGGGGGCTGAATGGATGGCCTCCCACCTTTTGCCTCATCCATGAGGTTGTACCATTTCCATGTTCCTGCAGCGGATTCTCCCGATTCAGTCCCAGTCCCAGTTGGTGGCTTCCTTAGCTACTAAACATAATTTTATACACAAATTATATACAACCCAACATAAATTAACTGAATCTGGCATTTTAAAGCATGATGGTGAGTAAGAGTTGTATTATAATTATAGAACAAAACAAATCCATCTGTTTTAGTCTCATGAATGTTTCTAATAATCATCTGCCCCTGTTCTAACCATCAGTGGGACAAAGTTATGACACACATGAACAGACATGGCAAAAAAAAAAAAAAACACGTTTAATACCTGCCAACCTTGAAGAAATTTTACGAGTACTACAATCCACCCCCCCCACCCGCCACGCACGCACGCACGCGAGAACCTGACAGCCCACCGCCAATGTATGCTCCACCGTTGCACGCACACCTGTGAGAAACCTATGAGATACCTAACACTATAATACATATTATACACATAATATCCTTTCACTAATTAAGATTTATAAGTTACTCCATAACATATACAAGTAGACCATAAATGTTATACAATAACTGCATTTTGTACAGGAGGCATAGCCCATGGAAACTTCTTCCACCTGAAAATCTTGTCAGAAATAAAGGTGAACTGGGAGACTACCGGTGATGCGGACCGAGTAGCAGCGTTCGGTGTGAGCTCCCGCTTTGTCGATGCAAAATATCCTGATACTAATGCTTAACTCAGCCCAAGTCGATAAAAAAACACGTGTAGAATTTAGCTGATGTCATTGGACCACTTCTGGGGTAAAGCTTTTGTTAAAATGGCTTCAAAATCCGCGAAAAAGACACAGGAGAAGAAGAACGTCACGGCTAGCAACACGGATAAGACACAAGATGGCAACACAGAGACTGCTGAGACGGATGTGTTGAGTCCCGCAATGACCAAGGCCATGGCCACACTTACAGCAAATATATCCGGGGTGATAGAGGCTAAGTTTGACTCTTTCCTGCAAAAGATTGGAGATATATCGAAAGAGTTGCAAGACACAACTAAGCGTGTTGGGGAAGCTGAACATCGCATCTCCGCGGTGGAGGACGTAAATGTCGAGACGGAGAAACGTCTCTCATACCTGGAAAAAGTTGTGGCCTCTCTACAGGAACGGCTGGATGACCAGGAGGATCGAGGCAGACGTAAAAACCTCAGAATAATCGGTCTGCCAGAATCCTCAGAGGGCTCATCTGTTGTAAGTTTCATGGAGATGTGGCTCCCCAAAGTTTTGACACTGACCACCAAGGACGGGAAAAACAAGTTGGAAAGGGCGCATCGGGTGTCGGGCCCGGCGAGGAGGGGAGCCGACTCACGCAAACCTTACCCCCGCGCTATGATTGTAAGGTTTCACCACTACAGCGATCGGGTTCGGGTGCTAGAGGCAGCCAGGCGGGCGAAGGAGCTTTGTTTTGAGGACAGCAGAATTTTCTTTTTCCAGGACTTCTCCAGCGGAACTCAGAGGAAACGTCGGGCTTTTGACGAGGCCAGAAGGAGGCTCCAGTCGCTCGGACTACACACCTATGGCCTAAATTATCCTGCAACTCTGAGGATCACCGTGAATAACACTACCAAGTCCTTTATCAAGCCCGAAGAAGCTATGGCATATATAAACACGCTTGGTGGTGAAAGCACTGTACCGGACGAACGAGCGTGAGTAAGTAAGATCTTACAATTTAGTCATGGTCTGTGACGAACAAACTGAAATATAACGTTACAGTTCATGCTGCTGTAGTTTGTTTCCAATCTCAGTGTTTTGGAGAACGAGTGTAAAAGACTGGCGTTACGACTATCATGTTAAAGGCATTTGGACTGTGTCTCGTGTCTATGGTTTTTTTTTTTTTTTTTTCTCTCTCTCTCTCACCCTTCTGTTTCTTAACAGAAGTTTATCTTGGAAACGAGACCTGCACGGCTCGCAGCCATAAATAATATCACTTTGTCGGTCATAAGTGGAATTTTTATTTATTTATTTATTTTTATTAATTTATTAATTTATTTTTTATTTTATTTTATTTTATTTTATTTTTATTTTTTTTGTCTGTCATAAGTGAAAGTGCCCAAAGGAGCGGGGTATGTCGGACGTGGCCAGCTGCCACCTGCTGTCACCAACAGGTGGTAGCACATAATTATTTAATTTAATTTTTTTTTTTTTTTTTTTTTTTTTTTGTCTTTATATTATTAACTTTCTGACTGTATAGATACCAGAGATATACCTGTTCTTTTTGTGTGATACTATGTGGAAAAATTCAAGTGATGATTGAACGTCAGCTCAATGAACATAGGGCTGATTGAATAATTGATCGCACTCGATATTGTGGGTTCAGGAACATCATAGTCGCATCTGAAGTAAGGTTAAGAGGGCCTAGCAAGGGTCTCTCTTCTGAAGTTGGGGTCTCCACCCTTCTCTTTATTTTGAGTTCCATTTGCCTGTTTGTTCATGGGAGACTATGTGTATATAGTTTTGATCAGGGGGTTATTCTAGGGTTAGGGAAGACAGCACAGCACTTTGAGTTTCTCTTTCTGTTTTATCTTTTTTCCGGTCACAATGTATGGTACATGGAGGGAATTAGATTATGGATAGTATAATGCATACAGACTTAAGGCAACAACCAATCCTCGCTTTATTTAATTCTTCACAATCACTATGATTGACTCTAAACTTAAGGTATGTACATGGAATATTAGAGGCATACATCATCCTGTGAAAAGAAAAAAAATATTGACGTATCTAAAAAAAGAAGAGGTTGACATAGCCCTACTGCAGGAAACACACCTAAAAGACACAGAACATGAAAAACTTAAACGGGAATGGGTGGGACAAGTTTTTTTTTCTTCTTTCACGTCCAATAGTAGAGGAGTCTGCATCCTTATTAACAAACGGCTTCCTTTTAAGCTAGAATCCTGTATTAAAGATAATGCAGGAAGATATGTTGCAATAAAAGGACACCTGTTTGGAGAAAATATATCTATTTTAAATGCTCCACCAGGTCATCCTCCTGCTCTCATTACAAAAGCCTTTTCAGAATTAGCAGAGTTGGACTGTGCTCAGTCATTTGCTGGTGGTGACTTAAATTGCATATTAGACCCTCGCATTGATACGTTACCTGCTGAAAGAACTAACCCTACTAAACGGGCGCGAGCAACCGCTGATGTATGTGAAGAACTAGGTTATTTGGATGTGTGGCGAGCACTCAATCCAAACAACAAAGAATTCACATTCTTTTCTGGAGTGCATAAAAGTAGCTCTAGAATAGACTACTTGTTTGTCCCTAAAGCAATGTTGTATTCTGTTTCATCTTGTGATATTGGGAGCATTACAATATCGGACCATGCCCCGGTTTATTTAAAGTTCTCACATGGAGAGGCCCAGCAACGATCAAGTAAATGGTGGTTTAATAACCATCTGTTGTATGACCCAAATTTTATATCTTGTTTTCGGACTGAGTTTCAGCTATTCTTTTCATGTAATAATACACCTGATGTATCTCCTTCTATTTTGTGGGAGACGTGTAAGGCTTACTCACGCGGTTTGATAATATCTTATGAAAAAAGCACAAAACGGAAGTGTCAAGAAAAGCAACGGGAACTGGAGCTACAGCTAGCTGAGTGTGAGAGGGCATATAACCAGAATCCTACGGATACTAATCTTAAAACAACTTTGACAACAAGAGCAGCACTTAACTCACTGCTCACTCAGAAGGCAGAGCAGACTATAAGATTCGCAAGGCAGAAATTTTATGAATTTGGTAACAAACCTAGCAAATATTTAGCCAACCTGGTCAAGAATAGACCTATCTCTCAGAACATATCTTCAGTTAAAGATGTCTTGGGGCAGGAAAAACTGGATAGCAATGGCATAAATAAGGTTTTTGTAGAATTTTATACAAAGTTATATACAAGTGAGCAGCCAGCAGGGTCTTCCAGACTTATGGAGGGCTTTTTCTCCAATCTGAATCTGCCCAAGCCTAATGACCAACAAAAGACAGTACTGAACGGACCGATAACACTGGAAGAAGTAGCTAAAGCTGTTGGTGTTTTACAATCAGGAAATGCTCCAGGCCCTGATGGCTTTAGCTCGGACTTTTACAAATGTTTTAAGCCGCTGTTGGTGAAGCCCCTACTTGCCATGTTTAATGACTCCTTCGAGAAGAGAGCTCTTCCCAAAACACTTACAGAAGCAAACATTAGCCTGATTCTTAAGAAGGATAAACCAGCGGATATGTGTTCATCCTACCGACCTATCAGTCTACTAAATTTAGACTTTAAGATTTTATCTAAAATACTAGCCTTAAGACTAGAGAAAATCCTCCCAACTATTATTAATAATGATCAGACAGGGTTTATTACTGGAAGGAACTCATGTAATAATGTTAGAAGGTTACTTAACATTATTCAGCTGTGTCAGCAAAATAATCTTAAAGGTATGGTAGTGTCATTGGATGCAGAAAAAGCCTTTGACCGTATAGAATGGGATTTTTTGTTTTTTACACTCAAGGAATTTGATTTAGGTAAAGATTTTATTGATTGGGTCAAGCTGCTTTATCATAACCCAGTAGGGTCTGTCATCACAAATGGTAAATGCTCTCCCTACTTTGCTTTGGGAAGGGGCACTCGCCAAGGGTGCCCCTTATCACCACTGCTGTTTGCAATCGCAATCGAGCCACTAGCAGAAGCCATTAGAACCCACCCTTCTATTCATGGTATATCGATTAATCATAGGCAACATAAGATTTCTCTGTATGCTGACGATGTTTTATTGTTTATCACGCAACCAGAAATATCTGTTACGTTAGTCCTTACTGTTATTAACGAGTTTAGTAAGTTTTCTGGTTACAAAATAAATTTCAGTAAGTCAGAGGCCTTGCCATTTGGTCGGGTGCATCACTCTCTTCCTCCCGGCTTGTCACCTTTCAGATGGGCAACAGAAGGTTTTCTTTATCTAGGTATATTTATTACTCCTCTGCTGCAAAGGATGTTTAAAGCAAATTTTCAGCCTTTGCTGAAACGCATCCATGATGACCTAGAGAGATGGTCTTCTTTACCACTCTCAATGCTGGGAAGAATCTCTTTAATTAAGATGACTTATCACAAACACATTTTCTTAGGTTCCTACAAATCAAAAGCTTTATACAGAATCCAATTCGGCATAAATTTACTCTGGAAATGTCACCAATTGAGCAACTACTATACAAAATACATAGCAATAAGGCTATAGTAAGGCGATGATATGAGGCCTTTTATAAGTCCATTAAGACTAATAATACAATTATTCAAACATGGGCTCGGGACCTTGGGGCAGTAATAGATAAAGTTATGGAGGCGGACATATGGGAGCATGCTAACAGCATATCCATGCGTAATAGAGCGAAGGAATTACAATTTAAGTTACTGCATCGCCTTCAGATATCACCTGAACTCAGACATAAGATGGACCCAAGGAAATCAGCTCTGTGTATGAAATGTAACAGGGAAGTTGGTAGCTTTATACATACTGTATGGACCTGTATGCATATCCAGGATTTTTGGGTAGAAGTGGCTTTGAAATTAGACTTGGTTTTTAATAAGAAGTTGGACCTGGACCCAGTGTGTTTATTGTTGGGATTACCACACCCACAAATAAAAGGATCACATTGTCAAAAATTGTGGAATGTTTTAACATATGCTGCACGTAAAGCTATATTGTTGAAATGGATTTCAAATAAACCACCTACAGTTTTAGACTGGCATAAGGTAATATTTGAACTTTTGCCCATGGAATACTTAACATACTGGTCCAGAGGGAAAATTGGTTTATTTTATCATATATGGACCCCATTTCTTGATTATGTAGGACCTAGAATATCTGCCATATTTTGGAAGGTGCTTCCCAGACCAGGGAATAACAGTTAAATGTTATAGGAGAAGTTTTGCTGTTTGTAATATTACTTTTGGTTGTTTTGTTTTTTACTTTATCTTATCTCCTAACTGTTGTAATGTATACTTATTTTTATTTATTTATTTATTTATTTATTTTTTTTTTTTTTTATTATTATTATCTTTTAATTTTATACTATTGTTAATTATTGTCATTACCATTGCCATATGATACTCTGCCATGATTGTGACTGAATGCTGTGCTGTATGTTCAACGTTGGAGGGGGGGGGGGTTCTCTTGAAGGGGGGGATGGATGTAAAAAAAAATGTTGTATATGTGAATAAGATGTGATGCATAATTAATAAAAAAAAAAAAAAAAAAGAAATAAAGGTGAACTGAGGACATTCTTTCTAAATAAATAAATCAAAACATTAAATAAATGTGCAAAACCAGCAGTTATCAATATCAAAATCAGTTTTCTAAAAACAAACAACAATTTTTTGTATAATTTTATATGCATAGTGTGTAAACTTTTGCTTTGTTTAAGTTGTTAAAGGTTGCAGATTTGGTTTTTTTAAGTAGTGCATCAGTGAAAGTCTCTTTGTAACAAATGCTGCCTTTGGAGGCAATCATGACTTTTCTTGTCACCAGAGAACTAAACATCTCTGTGCTCATATTAATAGATTATTATTAATGTTGAAAAGAGCGGAGAATATTTTTTGAAAGGGGGGGGGATAAATTGAAAGAACAGCATTGTTTGTTACATTTGTTACCGTTACATTTATTTGTTACATTTATATTATTTACATCAAGCTTTTGAATGGTATAGTATTGTATATTGTTATTGAAACTTCATAATGTTTCACTTGATTATGTATTTAGTCAGGAATTATAATTTGGAAAAAGTCTAACTAGTAAAATGTTTACACGTTATGTGAAAACTAGTACAAGTATATAAATAAATAATAAGAGACTTACTCATGTTTATGATCTCTGCTGAATAAAGTGCTTCATTCTTTTTTCCTGAGGAAATCCAAATCTCAAATACTCAACCAAATCACATTTTGGGGTGAATTATATCTTATTCCTCTTATCGCGAAGCAAACAGTAAAATAAAAAAACTTTATTTAACATTAGAATCTGAATAGAGCGTTCAGCGCGGGGGCTACCACCTGTTGGTGAACGCTCTATTCAGATAATAAAGGTTGAACGCTCTATCTAGATAATGAAGGGAGATGTGAAAAACGGACATCGCGTTGTTTTCATATGGATTACTTTATCACAGAATATTTGTTCGGCAGCACTTGTTTAGTTTAAAAGTAGACATGTCAAGCTTTCTATAGATATATCTCTCATGTATTTTCGTTGAGTATTCACGGAGTTACAGTTCATTTTAATGACGTGTTTGTAAAAGAAGATCAGCGCAGACAAAGGCTGCAGACAGCGCACCTTGTTTGTTATCTTTATTTTATAAGTGCACAAAGTTTTGTTGTTATTATGTCTGTATACAAGTAAAAGTAGACCCTTTACAGATTCGATTGATGTATTGCTCTTATCTGTACGATCAAAACTGAAAGTGTAATTTAAGTTCATTTCGGGGTTATCAGGAGAAAATGACTCATAACGCGTATCTGCGTTAATCGACTCCAGAGGGTTGAACAGTACAATTCAAAACGAAAGACAACAGACTGCTCTCTGCTTATGTAACGTTAATCCCTATGAAATGTGCATTTCTCTGACGCATTCACTACTGCGAAGATCGCGAGACAGCATCGTCAACTTTATCTTTGCAGTCGACACGACATTGATACAGAAAACACTTGTTTATTAATAATTATATTCATAAAATATAACATATTCATAATCATTACTTTTGCCTGTTCTTTGTGACAGCTTTTAGGTGCGTTATTGGCAGCGCCCCCCTTACATGTTAGCCTACGTGAACGCGTGAACTGAACTAAGTTCGTCACAGCTGGACTGCTTGTTATGATGTCAAGGTCACTTTTAATGTTCATAAATTCAATTAGGCTAAACATAGCCTAACTGTTAACTTTATTTTATGTTAATCAGCAACTGGCCTGTCTAAAACCTTCTAGATTTCAAGCCATTCCACCACTTTTCTAACTGCCAACTAAGCTTGTGGATAGGAGGGGCAGGTGGGCGGCGGGTTAACATGCACCGCTCTGATTGGCCGAAAGCTTTCCACTCCACTTACGCGCTGTGGATCAGCGGCAGAATCAGCGTCATAGATTGCATAGAAACTGAAATCGGCGAAATGCGAGAAGAAACAAAATACGTACCTAGAGAGCAGCGAATCGTACAAGCGTACTTATGGGTCAAAATGCGTGCAGAGTACGAAAAATGCGTACATGTTGGCAGGTCTGCGTTTCCCTGGATTTTATCCATATCAGATATTAGAAAATATTTCTGCAGATCTCTAGCTAGCACAGACATGACCAAATAAAACATTGACAAACGATTATGCATATTCAGTCCACAATCCATTTCTGTACAGTGGAGCTCTCTGTAAAGAAATACCATTAAACGTTTAAAATATGGGTTGTTTCTAAATTAATTTGGAGGTTTAATGTGAAATCATGACAATATATTATGCAATTAATCATGATTAATTACAGAAAAATGTGTATATATTTTTTTCTTTTTTTAAATCATTTTTGTTAGATGTTGGTGTTGGTTAAATAATTTTTTTTTTTTTTTTGAAAAATGTATGCCTTTAGCAGATGCTTTTTTCCAAAGCGACTTACAGTACATTCAGGCTATCAATTTTTTACCTATCATGCGTTCCTGGGGAATCGAACCCCCACCCTTGCACTTGACAAGGCAATGCTCTACCAGTTGAGCTACAGGAACACAATATAAGTTGGTTTTACTGCTAAATATGCATTTAAATTTAATTTCTAATTTTATATTTTAAATAGCTAGCACTACATAAAACCACCTTCAACCTATAAATTCATAAATTAAAAAAATAAATAAAAACCATCAGATTCTCAAAGAGTGTATAGTTACAAGTAAATCTGTATATAAGTATTATTATTTTTTTAGTATTAAAGAAATGCATTTCTTTACAAATGCATCTTTCTTTACAGAGAGCTCCACCATACGGAAATGGATTGTGGACTGGTGGTGGATGAGGAGATAACCCCTGACAATGTATAGTGCTTAGAGTGCTTAGAAAAGCGCTTTATAAATGTAAGGAATTATTATTATTATTATCTTACCTTGTATTTTTTTTTTTTATTCTCCCATTTTTTTGCCGTCTCTGGCAGGGGATACCACCCCAAGCAAGCCGATGTCCTTCAGCACTGTCCTTTTCTGGCCAGAAAAGAGATGGCCGTGAGCATTTCTTTTTAGGATAAGACTGCTAACATCCTCATCTGTCCCTAAAGCAAATACAAATTAATTAATACATTTTTTTTTTAAGATATAACGTTAGATGAAAACTGTACATATATGCGTTCACTTACATAACTGAACAATCGACCAAATTAACATCTGTTGTATACAGTGTTGTAAATTTAAAAGTTACCACACTAAAAATGTATTACTGGGACAACAAATCACCCCCATCTAATTTCGATTCAGAATCTCTTTATAAAGACTTATTTTAAACAATAAAAAGTTGCTTACATTTGTAAAAGTTGCCGCCTCCAGCGTTGCCGTCCGCCATTTTCCTTTTTCTATCAACGCCTCACATTGGATTGTGGGAAATAAGGCTTCAGCGAGTGTACATCGGTTGTACACTCAAAATCAGTAGCTGGCATGAAATAATGAATGTTATTCATGCTTAAATTGTTTTAACTATCTTATAAGTAAATAATGAAATAAATTAAAGTCTTCTACCGTGTTGCCAGATCCATCGATTATAGGCATTTTTGGACTTGTCTTTTCTGCTTAATTTGACACTTCAGAAAGTTAAAAGACTGGGAATTTGCAATTTAGTGTCAGCGATATCGGTTTATATATATATATATATATATATAATGTTTTTTTTTTTTTTTATAGCAATATCTTGTAACACTGCACACGGCACTTAAACTGACATTTATCAAAAGAGCCCATGGACATTACTGACAGGATAGCACATTCTGTAAGGGAAACACAAATAATATCATGATATTATCTATTAGAAACGTTATCAAAAATGGTAGCATTTAACACTAGTACACAGATCTGTACAACAAGTAGGTTACAGAACGAAATACACAAACACTAGCCATGAAATAGCCATTTTATTCAGTAGTCATTACATTTTCATAAAGTCATGCTAAAAACATCCATGAGAGCACTAGACAGTTATCATAGAGCAATGATTATTGATGAAAACTATAGTAACATGGATTATTGCATCCATAACTGGTAAAATTATCCACCCCTAATCTATAGTTAAAATTAACAATGCTTTAAACAGATTAAGGTGTAATTTTATAGTGTTTCATCCTTTTAAAACAGAAAACATCTTGACAAACATATACATCTCTGTCTCACTACCGTATTTTTCGGACTATAAGTCGCACCTAAGTATAAGTCGCATCAGTCTAAAAATATGTCATGACGAGGAAAAAAACATTTATAAGTCGCACTGGACTATAAGTCGCATTTATTTATAACCAAGAATCAAGAGAAAACATTACCGTCTACAGCTGCTCTATGTTTTCAGGGATAGACTACAGGAGCACTGAGCAGCATAGAGCGCTCTCTCGTGGCTGTAGACGGTAATGTTTTCTCTTGGTTCATGTCAAATTAATTTTGATAAATAAGTCGCACCTGACTATAAGTCGCAGGACCAGCCAAACTATGAAAAAAAAAGTGCGACTTATAGTCCGGAAAATACGGTAATTTTCAAACCCTGGCTACGGCCATGATAGTAAGTTCTGAACTGCAACAGAATGAGCATCGTCTGATGATTGGTCTCATGTGTGCTAAGTAGACCAAACAGTTATCTCTTATTTCATGCTAAATTAATAAAGTCATTGACCCAGACTGCTATGATGTTGAGCTATCCAATAAAACGCTCAAATCTGCAAAGCAAGACACATCACAGAACAAGGAAAGTTTGTAAATGAAGGCTGTTGGGGATGGCACTACCTCGCTGAAATTCGTTTTTTAAGGGTGGGATGTCTGAGTTTATTATAGTAAAAAATAGAAAAGAAAGGTCTCATTACAATACAGTCATCTATACAACACAAGTCTATCTTAATTACCAGTTTAACAAACTCTTCAGATTGCCATGCAATTTTCTAGTGCTGCTTAATATTTGACACTTCATAAGCTCTAACATCCTTTTCTTTAATAATACATTTGATGTAAAACCTTAGCTCCACTAGATTATGACCAGACATAACCCTTTTCACCATCATATGATTAATTACTGATAGTACACAAACATGGCAGAATCAAAAACACAAAATGGACTTTTCTTGTTCTTTCTTCTTAATAAAATTCAGTTTACTAATTGTTTTTGAAATAAATAAACCTAAATTTGTCTTAAAATGAAGTGTGTTTGCGATGTAAAGATGGACCTTGACTTTGTTTAAATACACTGTATTGCAGTGCTCTTCATTTAGCAGTAGGTTAAACTGAGCTGCAGGTGTTCAGTGAATGAGATGCAGGCTTTTGAGCTGAAATACAGCACACTACAGTAGTGCAGCTGTTGTGTGGATTCACTACAGAGTGTTTGTCTTCATTGTGTTTCAAACTCTGACATCTACAACAGCGGTGAACAGACTTCATTAAATCACCAACATCAGGCCTCATCAACAGGTACAGCAAACAGTCAGCAAGAGGATTCACAAAAACGAACAATGTTGCCAAGTTAAAAAATTTCCTAAGTGAATGAAAGAAACTGGGAAAAAATAAAATAATAAATGCCATAATCAAGGCAGGGAGAATGAGAAATGTGTAAGTCAACAGAACCAGGAACAAACTGCCCAAAATTAGTTTGCGCTTGAGAGCAGTCAGTGATATTGAGTGAGAAAGACCTCGCCAAGTGCCAACAAAACAGAGAATGATTAGGATATAGGGAATTAAAAATGTTATACACAGGGGTATATTTTTAAAATAAATATGAGGGGGCTTTATTTCTGTACAGATCAGAGGCACAAACCAGATGATCACAGAAATAAAACAGGAGAGTTTGAGTGAATGGTGAGATTTGTACCAGATAGGATGAGAAACCAGAAGATATCGTTCAAACGCTACACATGCCATAAAATACAAACTCACAGTCAGAGAATAGAAATATGCACTAAACAGTGTCTGTGTCCATGAGGTTGCTGTTCCTATTAACATATCAATGACCTGTAAGAGATCTGAGAGTATCAACTGACTAACAAAAACTGAAGCAGCAGGTCGAGATTTGACGAGGAAACACAAGGCAATCAGAGTTATGATCATGATTGGGATCTCAACGACTGAAAGGACACTGACAAATACAAAGTATGCATAATCTTCTTTCTTTTGACGGTTCTCATTAGAGAATACATCAGAATCTGCTTCAGTTGAGTCATTGATGCTGATGTTATGTTGTGCCATTGTTTCTCAAATTCCTGAGAGGAAGCACGAAATAACAAACCAGTCATTAGTTTTATGTAAGAAATTCTTTAATTGAACTCAACGTAAAAAGTTCGTATTTGTAAAAACAGATATCCTAACATGTTTCTTCTGTCTAAATGTTTCCATTCAATGGGTGATGTGTAATGTTTAGGGCTGTCACTTTTGTGAAAAAATAATTTTCGATTTTTAAGACAAGTGTTTATTAAATCGATTGTAAAATCGATTTTCCATGTCTAAAAAAATACGTTTGCTTTTTCAACGTCAAATAACGGACGAATGCAAAGAGAGCGCTGGAAATGCACAAGTCAGCAATATTTCTTATTTATTGGCATGAAGTTTCGTGCAGAACAGCAACAGGAGTGCAACATTCTCGAAAAAATATATATGCAGAGGGGACGGCTGCCATAACAAAAGAAAAACATCTCTGCAGGCTTCAACCCGGTTGCATTTATGATTTAGGCAATTCAAATATCTCCAAGATTATTTTAAATAATGATTCAATCCATTTCAAACAACTGTTAAAAAAAATGAAACTTTAAATGGACTTTGAGAACAGGCCATGTGTGTTTTTTTATTGAACGTAACCGAAAACAAGTCGATCAACATTTTCGGGGTCCAGAGCAGAGCGTTTTTTATTCACTATATGTCCAGCTGTTGAGAAGACGCGCTCCGACCGCACTGATGTCCCAGGGACACTCAGGTACAGCTGCGCAAGGTGGGGGTATTACTGCCAATTTTCCATCACAAAAGCCGGTCGCTGTCAGCTTGCAATGGTCCTTTTCATAACTCAGAATCTCCTGTAACTAGATGAGCGAATGAGGCGAATTCACGTCTACTGCGCCGTGAGACCTCCAGACGCGCGTAAACACGTCTTTACATTGACTTGACATTGAAATCATTCGTGCCAGATGCTCTATTAGCGTTTGGTGTGAACGCCGAGAGGTCGATTTCGACGTCACTGGGTCTTACAGGAACGTAAAATTGCTGGTATTTTCTGTCTAGCTTTCGCAACGCATACTGCACTTTCGGAATTCTTTATTTTCTTTTTCTGCTTGTTTGTGAGTTTTGTTACATCTACTTTTTTTATTGTTTAATTCTTTTAAAATTAATAGTGTACATATTTGGTTAAAATCGATTCCCTATTTTCATTTTCGAAACTTTTTTTGGTTGGTCCGATCGACTGTGCAATCGATTTTCGAACTAAAAGTGACAGCCCTAGTAATGTTACTGGGATAGTTCACCCAAAAATGAACATTGTGTCATTTCCTCACTCTCATGTCTTCCCAACCTGAAAATCATTCATCTTCTGAACACAAATGTAGATATTTTAATGAATTTTGAGATATTTCTGTCCCTCCACTAATACTGAGTGGTTCAGTCAAAATTAAATTGATTTGATTTGATCACTTTATCTGGTGAACAGATTTAATTGAGGCTTTTGTTCAAATATTTACACTGATCAGCAAACATAAAAATTTACATTTACATTTATTCATTTAGCAGACGCTTTTATCCAAAGTGACTTACAAATGAGGACAATGGAAGCAATCAAAAACAACAAAAAGAGCAATAATATATAAGTGCTATAACAAGTCTCAGTTAGGTTAACACAGTACACCTAGCATGGGATTTTAAATAATATAATAAATAAAAAGAAAACAGATAGAATAGAAAAAGAATAGAGCAAGCTAGTGTTAGAGGTCTTTACTCACACACACACACACACACACACACACAATTTCATAATAAATGAAAAGAAAATAGAATATAAAAAGATTAGAAAGGTAGTTAGATTTTTTTAAAGAATGGAATTAGAATAGTGAGTGTTAAAGTTAGAGGGTCAAATAAAGATGGAACAGATGTGTTTTAAGCCGATTCTTGAAGACGGCTAAGGACTCAGCTGCTCGGATTGAGTTGGAGAGGTCATTCCAGAGATGGGACCAAGTCACACATGTGCAATTCTCAAGTAAGTCTCAAGTCTTAACCTTCAAGTCTCAAGTAAGTCCCAAGTATTTTTTTCTTGGGCAAGTCAAGTCCAAGTCAAGTGACCTTATTATTGTAATTTATTTAATTTAATTTTGAATCTGATCTTAATAAAGTGAAAAGACTTGATATAAGTAACCGTCACACACACACACTCGGAGTATATCCATAAGTCGGCCCCTCCCCCAAAACGGCCACTGTCCAATCACACATCATAGCAACCGTTACTATGTGAGGCAGTTCCGACAAACTTTGACTCAAAGCAAGATGGTGAAGCGGTGCGCCCACGGCGTTTGTAAATCGGACACTAGAATAGAGCTGTAATTCTGTTCACAGGACCCGAGCCCGACAGATTTCGGCCCGAGTCAGACAAGTACATTTTGATTGACAGCTTTTTAAAAGCCCGAACCCGTTTACAGCCCGACATTATTCAAATGTACGCACGCACACAGCTCTTTTGCCTTTTGTCAAGAATGAGTCATTTATACATGTTTTAACATAATTTATACTTGACTAACGTAATAAACCACTTGGAAGTTTGAACAAAGAAATAAAATAAGACCTCTGTGACATCTCAGAACTCTAAATAGCCCTAGGTATAGACTCATTTAGCCTATAAATAGGCCAACGCACCAATAAAAACGAGTCTTTCTTAAAAATTTTAATTAAGATAAATTCAAAATTAAGATGGGTATTTGGCAATAACGAAATTAATTAAGATAAAGACTCTGCCATATTTGCTTCGCCATAGCAGCTGAAATTTAATATAAGAATAATGCCAACATTAGCCTATATAGGCTAGCCTATATGTCTACATTATGCATTTAAGACTCAATTAGTATTTAGTTATCATTTTTAAAACCTTTACTCACCAAGATAATAATAAAAATAGCTACTCGCAATAGAAAATAATAGACCATAACATATGAAAGAGAACTTTCCCGGCAGTGCAAGAGCATGACTGGTACACAAGGCTGTGCTGGTTGCATTTGAGGTACAGGTCATGGTGTTTCTCAGATTTCGCTTTTTTTCCCTCCACGGCATACTGTAACCCCTTTTGCCTCGATCTGGAGGATATCGCGGAGGTATTACTCCAAAAAAGGTCACTGACATGCATGGGTATACCTCTTCCCATCATGGCAATCTGTCGCGCTGGTAGTGTTTGACCATTTGTTTGTCGGAAGTAGCAACAGTAACCAAGGGGGGCGGGGCTCGGCGAAAGGCTAATTGCTTTTCCAGGAGGGCCAGTGCGCTCAGCTGGTGTCGAATAACAACACAGGAACCACTGGCACAATCAGAACTCGTTACGTATTTCTGAAGGAGGGACTTTATAGAACAAGGAAGTCATCAGCCCGTTTTTATGACAGTGAAAACAGCGGTATTCAGATAGGTGAATTGTGTGAAAAATACTGTTTTTTTTACACGCGAAACATGAACACATGTTATATTGCACACTGTAAACACAATCAAAGCTTCAAAAAAGCGTGAAAAACGGGACCTTCAAGGTCGTTGTTTTCAAAAAATCTCAACTAAATAGATGATCTAGTTTCAGTGATTTTTATGAGAATGTACTGCAGACATATATGCATCAGTATGTCTGAGATCATCTGCAAGAACTCTGTTCTGCTTTTACAGCTGCTAAATGTAAGCAGATGCAGATGCTCATTCCTGCCAAAATACATGTGACTACAACACAAACACAGCATCACAGTTTGTCAGCCACAACAATAAAGCGACATTCACTTGCAGAACGCAAGCTTCTATAGGTACATAAGTCTGAAGTAATGAATTTAGGTGGTCCATGTACCTTCGCATAATTCGTTTTCTGATTTAATATTAAATGAAATTTTTTTAGTTTTCCATTTGTTCACAGACAAAACTAAAAATCAAGAATTTGGCTTTAATTTTTCATTTTAATGTCCAGGGACAGAAAAAAAAAATAAACAACTTGAATGTTCGATCTCTACATGTGGGCGGGAATGAAATGCCCCTCTCTGCTGATTGGTCAACCAAACATTAAAACATAAGAATAGTCCTAAAAAACATAACAAGAGTCATCTGCTTCTACAGATTCTTAGTATGTTTTTTCTACTATATTTTATCTCTTTCTCTTCATCAAACAGCCAAAAGTAGTCATAACTTATTTTAGACAATATGCTGTGTTTTGGACTCTGGAGTAACTTAAATAAAATGACAGATATGAAAAGAAATAGCACATCTATTTTGTTTTTGTTTTTTATTCATAGAGCACTTTATGGGAATATTTGTCAGAGTAATTGTTTCAGTGATTGAATGTAGTCAAATGTGAAATCAATGTCATAATTTGAAGGTAAGAAGAACATATCCAAACCTTGAAATAACACTTTGAACAATAAACCAGAGACCAGTGTCAGAAACCTGATTTCATTTTCATTTTTATTTATTTATTTTTTAATTTTTTTTGTACTTTTACCTTTTATCTTTAATGTTAAATTCTCACATCTAAAAATTTTTAATAATATGACAATAGGCTGTTACCAATTAATCAGTATTCAGAGATATACAGGTCCTTCTCAAAAAATTAGCATATTGTGATAAAGTTCATTATTCTCCATAATGTAATGATAAAAATTTAACTTTCATATATTTTAGATTCATTGCACACCAACTGAAATATTTCAGGTCTTTTATTGTTTTAATACTGATGATTTTGGCATACAGCTCATGAAAACCCAAAATTCCTATCTCAAAAAATTAGCATATCATGAAAAGGTTCTCTAATCAAGCTATTAACCTAATCATCTGAATCAACTAATTAACTCTAAACACCTGCAAAAGATTCCTGAGGCTTTTAAAAACTCCCAGCCTGGTTCTTTACTCAAAACCGCAATCATGGGTAAGACTGCTGACCAGAAGGCCATCATTAGCCACTTTCACACAGTAATACCAGTAAATAGCCGTAAAATTACCGGAACGACTTTACCAGTAAATTCAAAAATGCGCTGTTCACACAGTCAACAACATTCCGTCTTTTTGCCGGAAAAGCACCATTCACACATCCATTCCAAAATACCGGTAAATTCTGTGACGTCATTAACCTCTAAACAGCTGCGCTCGTATTTTTAAACATGGAGGGTAATACATGGTCAGTATTTCTGTTGATGTTTTCATTTTTTGTTTCAAACTTTAGTATTCTTGCAACTGCTTTTGTTACAGAGACATCGTAATAGACGACTGGTTTGAATAATTATACTCACCATTAATAAAACACCTGATGCTGTAGGGAGCTGACCAATTTAGTGAAATTCGTCTTGAAAGGATTAATAGCACAATGAAGTGGCGATTGTAAATTGCAGTCTGTAAGACGCGCGACATGGCAGAAAAGGTGCGTTCACAAATGTAAACTATATGCTGATCCAAATTAATATCAAATAGGCTAGTCTATCAGCGCAGATAAACAGTTCTGCGTTCAAATTGAGTTAAAAATATGTTGCAAAGTACCGGAAAAAAGTAATTACCATGAATGTGACAGAGGGAAATAGAAAAAAAGAAAAAAAAAAAAATATATATATATATATATATATATATTTGAATTATTTACTAATAAACTAGTGTTTTCTGAGTCTGTGTCCCAAGGATGAAATTGCCTGACTTGTCATCTCCTTATTAGACACGCATTCTATATTAATTATGATTGTAATAAAATAGTTTTTTTGTTTGTTTGTTTGTTTTTATTATTTCGTTAAGTAGTAATTTAAAGCTTTCTACTGATATATGTATCATGTCTGTGAGGCATGTATTCGCTGAGTTTCAGTTTATTTTTGTAAGCGCTCCTGTTCAAGACAAGACGGCAGAAAGCATGTTTATTTTCTTTATTTTATATTTCTTTATTTTATATTACTATCTCGCTGGCACCTATATGTCCCAAAAAAGCGTGCTTTATCTTGCAATTTTTCGCACAAAATATTCGATATAGTGTACATTTATATGGGTTTAACGTTAAAACATCGTTACATGCTTGAACTGTTTTATATCTTTAGATTTTATTTTAGACAATTCGTGATGATTTGAGAAGGCTAAACTGATCAAACAGGCTATGATCAACTCTCCCTCTCTGTGCTGGCCGCTTGTTACTTTAAAAACAAAACTTATAGGCCTGTTTAACGATCAAAAACTGCTCCAAACATACAAAACCGAACTATTTTAATAGCTGAAACAGTATTAGCTGTTTTGGGAGAATAGGGGAAAAAGACGGGCTGAACATCCTCAAGTGTGTTGCGGGGCAAACTGAAAGTTGATGCCGAATGTCCAGCACTCTTCGTCACTGCTCCGACTTCTCGTTTGTACCCTGTGTGTTTTTCCCTAGGTACAAACTAAAATAAGTTGTAAAACTTAAGTTTTTATTTTTTATTATTGTGTTCGGCATGATGGGTCGCGTGTGATTTCATGACGTGCCGCGGGTTGAGATCCACTGGTTTAGAGCTACAGGATTTGTGGAGTAGCAGGATCCCCAAATAGATTGACAAAATTCATAATAGGAACAAGAAATACTTCCACTACTACTTCGTTTGTGATGGTCATCTATTTTTTAGATATTAAGATGCAATGTTTTCAGTTTATTGATGACCTGACTTTGTCCTGTGAATGCATTGCTCTCGGAGACAGTTAACAGTTATTTTATCATACGTCACTGCATCACTAACAGTTCCTCTCAATTGACGACAAATTTCTTCATCCGCCCGGATAAGGAGGAGCGCTTTAATTTCACTGTCGCTTCAGTTGGATGACATTTATTTAATTTTCTTAAACGGTGCGTGAATGCGTCACATTGTTATGATTGGCCCGGAGTAGACGTCTTACGTCACCGCGTTCTGAACTCGTACGTACTCATACCGGTAATTTTCCTTCTGTGTTCACACAGAGCAGAATTCCGGCAACTTACTGGTAATGTTACAACTTCTCATACCGGTAAATTGCCAGAACGAATTTACCGGTATTTTTTAAAAGATCCTGTTCACACATGATCTCTTTACGGCAATTTACCGGTAATTTTCCGGAAAAGTCTGTATGTGTGAAAGGGCTTATTGACACCCTCAAGCGAGAGGGTAAGACACAGAAAGAAATTTCTGAACGAACAGGCTGTTCCCAGAGTGCTGTATCAAGGCACCTCAGTGGGAAGTCTGTGGGAAGGAAAAAGTGTGGCAAAAAACGCTGCACAACGAGAAGAGGTGACCGGACCCTCAGGAAGATTGTGGAGAAGGACCGATTCCAGACCTTGGGGGACCTGCGGAAGCAGTGGACTGAGTCTGGAGTAGAGACATCCAGAGCCACCGTGCACAGGCGTGTGCAGGAAATGGGCTACAGGTGCCGCATTCCCCAGGTCAAGCCACTTTTGAACCAGAAACAGCGGCAGAAGCGCCTGACCTGGGCTACAGAGAAGCAGCACTGGACTTTTGGACAAATTTTGCATGTCATTCGGAAATCAAGGTGCCAGAGTCTGGAGGAAGACTGGGGAGAAGGAAATGCCAAAATGCCTGAAGTCCAGTGTCAAGTACCCACAGTCAGTGATGGTCTGGGGTGCCATGTCAGCTGCTGGTGTTGGTCCACTGTGTTTTATCAAGGGCAGGGTCAATGCAGCTAGCTATCAGGAGATTTTGGAGCACTTCATGCTTCCATCTGCTGAAAAGCTTTATGGAGATGAAGATTTCATTTTTCAGCACGACCTGGCACCTGCTCACAGTGCCAAAACCACTGGTAAATGGTTTACTGACCATGGTATTACTGTGCTCAATTGGCCTGCCAACTTTCCTGACCTGAACCCCATAGAGAATCTGTGGGATATTGTGAAGAGAAAGTTGAGAGACGCAAGACCCAACACTCTGGATGAGCTTAAGGCCGCTATCGAAGCATCCTGGGCCTCCATAACACCTCAGCAGTGCCACAGGCTGATTGCCTCCATGCCACGCCGCATTGAAGCAGTCATTTCTGCAAAAGGATTCCCGACCAAGTATTGAGTGCATAACTGAACATAATTATTTGAAGGTTGACTTTTTGTATTAAAAACAATTTTCTTTTATTGGTCAGATGAAATATTGGTCATTGAATTGTTGTCTATAATAATGGGTCTTTTAAAGACTGATTCTTTAAGGAACGATACATTACTCTTTGCTCCTACTGTGAGTCACACAGCGGTTCTGTGACGTGGGTTTGGTTTTTATATTTTTTAGCTGGCCATTAACAGATACCACCCACCCCTTTGAAGAATATTTACTACATTACTTATTTTATTCATTTTATTTGTTCAATCATTTAATTTAGATGTATTTCTATTTTTCTGCCCTTTTTAATTATTTAATTTATAAAAAAAAAATATACAATTGTACAATAAAGTACAATCAAATCATTATATTATAATCTCTTTGCACTTTAATCAAGTTAAAGGTGTAATCTGCCAATTGTCCTGCAGGTGAAAGTAATTTCACCACTATATGGCGGGATTTTATTGCATTAATAAAAGAGCCTTTTATTCAATCTATTCGTTCCAATACTCCAGAGCACCCGTAGATCTACGATGATTTTCAAGTGCCACTTAAGTTATGATACTTTTGAGAAACCAGTCGTACGATCGTTTTTATGAACTTCTTAGACATACGAAGCTTTTGGGAAATGCATCTCTCACTGTTTGAAGAAGAGAAAGAGATCGAACAGTTTTAGCAATGTGGTCTGAGAAAGTCAGCTGATCATCAATCATAACTCAAAGGCTTCTAGCTGTTTTTGAAGGAGTTATGATTCATCATATTAAGCAATTGAGTCTCTTCAGAAGATGCAGACTGAACCGCCCAATTCATCTGGGTTCCTTTATGACCTGTTAGTTGTGTTGACTGTCAGTGGAGGGAAAGAAATCTCTCAGATTTCAATTAAAATTATCTTCATCTGTGTTCTGAATGTGAACCAAAGTCTTGAGAGTTTGGAACAACATGAGCGTGAGTGAATCAGAATTTGCATTTTTGGGTGAAATATCCCTGTAAAATGCTTAAAGTACATTATACATCAAAAAATCACATACATTAAAAAGAATAAAGTTTTGTTGTTCTGAATATTCGGTATCACAGCTGCTAGTGTAATATTGCTTTAATAAAATAGTTCAGTAAACAAGAAATAAATATTGAACTACTTACATTTATGACAGAACTTGGCCAGTTCAGTTGGTTTGTGTTTCTTTTTTCACAGGGAAGTCAAAGGAGAACTTTTAGCATCACATTTCCACTTCCATGTTGTTGGTCTGATGAAGAACATAGTGGATGGAAGAAGGTGAAAGAAATAGTAAATATTTTTTTAGCCTCGAGAAAAGGAATGCAGAAATGTGCCTAATTAGAAAATTTAAAATAAATAACTTTGTTACTGAAGACCTAAACACAATCTCTACATTTATTTCTAAATATTATACAGATATATATTCATTAGGAGAAGACCAAGATAATTCAATTCTTCTTAAAACCATTAGAAATCCAAAATTGCTATCTTTAGAAAGTAGAATTGAATGTTCTGAAAATCTTTTTTTAAATGAAATTGAGTTCTGTATAAAGACACTAAAAAACAACAAATCCCCCGGAAATGACGGCCTTTCATCAGAATTCTATAAAGCTTTTATAAACGATATATCTAAATTCCTATTAGCAGTATATGAAGAGGCCATCAACAAAGGATCCTTACCTACATCACTTAGACAAAGCGTCATCACATTGATCCCTAAACCTCAAAAAGATAGACTATTATTAGAAAATTGGCGACCTATATCATTATTAAATAATGATTATAAAATAATGGCAGCAGTTTTTGCAAAACGGATGAAAAATGCTTTAAATGAGATAATTGATGAAACTCAATGTGGTTTCATGAAAGGACGCCATATTTCCTCTAATATTCGTTTAGTTATTGATTTAGTAGAATATAGCAATTTACTAAATGGTGACCCTTTAATACTCTTTTTAGATTTTAGAAAAGCTTTCGATACAGTTAGCCATAAATTTATATTTGATTCCTTAAAATTCTTTGGTTTCGGAGAATATTTTATAAAAGGTGTAAAAACGATGTACTATGGTGGTAGTAATAGCTCTATTAAACTTATTAATGGGACATCTCCCAGATTTGAAATAAACCGAGGCATTCGGCAAGGCTGCCCAATTTCTGCATTCCTTTTTTTAGTTGTAGCTCAAGTGTTAAGCAATATGATAAACCAACACCCTTTTAAAGGGATTGAAATTCATGAAAGACAAATTAAAATATCGCAACTTGCTGATGACACAACAATCTTTCTTGGTGATAGTTCTGAGGTACCTTTGGCTCTAAACATGATTAATAGCTTCTCAAAATTCTCTGGATTGAATTTAAATTTATCTAAATGTGAGATCCTACAACTTAAAAACAACAACCTATCCACTGTGTGTAATATTCCTGTTAAAAGTATGGTAACCTATTTAGGAATTAAAATTTCTAAAAGCACTGATGTAATGGTTAACTCCAATTTTTTGCCTATTATTGAAAAAATACAAAAGAAATATAACTCATGGTTAGCAAGAGATCTTTCTATTCAAGGGAGAATTCTATTGAGTAAGGCAGAAGGTCTTTCAAGAGCAGCATATCTTTTCTCTTCACTTAGTGCCCCAAAGGATATATGCTCACAAATGGATAAATTACTCTTCAATTTCATCTGGAAAAACAAACCTCATAAAATTAAGAAAAGCGTTCTTGTTAATAAACTATCTGATGGTGGATTAAACGTTCTTAATTTTACTATCTTTAACCAAATTCTAAAAATAAATTGGCTTAAAAACTTTTTAAAAAATCAAACAAGTATATTTAATATAGTCCCTTATTTTTTGTTCAAGAGACTTGGGGGATTAAACTTTTTGTTGCAGTGTCCTTATATGACCGGTAAACTTCCAATTGCTTTAGCTAACTATCATAAACAAACATTACTTTTCTGGTCCCTTTTGTACAAACACAATTTTTCTCCCAGTAGGTGTTTTATATGGAACAATAGTAATATCATTCATAATAAAAAATCTTTGTACATGGAGAATTGGGTCCAACACAACATTTTAATTGTTAGCCAACTAATTGACAAAAATGGGCAATTTTACTCCTACCCTAATTTTATTTCAAAATATGGTTTATTTGTAAATGAAAAAGAATTTAACAAAGTAATTAAGGCTATTCCTAATGGCATACTAATATTAAACAAATTTTCAGATGTAGATATCAATAATACATCTTTACAAAATCCTCAACTCTTTGTAAATGGTCTCTCTTTATTTGATAAAGGTTTTAATAACAACTTTATAAGAAACTCCTTTAATGTTGGATCCAGTCCTCCATGTAAATCAAAGTGGCTTAAACCTTATTGTATATCTTGGCGCAACATTTGGACTATGCCCTATAAGTTTATTATTTCTAATAAAGTCAAAGAAGTAATGTACAAAATTATTCATAGATGCTATCCTGTAAATGCAACCATTAGTAGATATATTCACGCTGTTTGTGATAAGTGCACTTTTTGTAATACATCACTTGAAGACATTGAACATTTATTTTTATATTGCCCTTTTTCTATTTCTTTTTGGACTGACTTTAAAATGGATATGACAAAAAAATTGAACAAATGTCTTAATTTAGACCCTCATGACATTTTACTTTGTTTCCAAAACCCATCTTTTTCTGAAAAACAAAATTATATAATTAATCTTTTTATCATTTTGGCGAAATTTTATATTCATAAGACAAAAATAATTCAAAAGAAACCCTCCTATATTGCCTTCTATAACACTGATCTAACAATATATTTTGAAACTCTCTTAAACATGAGATCACAAAATAAAAAGCTTATAAAAACAATACAAATATTAAAGCTTTTCAAATACATATAACTGCCCTGATATGTTATACTTATATTTTTGTAATTGCTCTTATGTTTATGTTTATTTTTTTATTTTTTTTGTTTTTCTGGTAAAATATTTTGAGCTGTATTGTTAATACTTTGTAACCTTTCTTTTTTTTTGTATTGTACTGAAATGTTTTTGTACTTGAACTGACTAAATAAAAAAAAAAAAAAAAAAAAAAAAAAAAGAACATAGTTGAGATGCAAACAGAAGTGAATAAACTTTTAGTCCATGTAGGCAAGTTTAACTCTAACATTTCTAATTGAAATCGTGAGATCTTACTGTCAGGTAAGGATCAAGATGACCGGGGAAGCTGCAGTGAATGGTGTTTACTGAGCAAGAGTTATAACATCTACTGAAATAAGACGAGAGAGTGGTGAACAGAACACAGTAACATCGATGAGAAATAAAATAAACTGACTTTTCATGCAGGAATCCACAGAAGCAGATGAAGAGAGCATGTGATGTAATTAAACACGCTCAGTAAATGACTTAGAATGACTGTTAAACTGTAATTAAAGCTGAAAAATGGTAGAGAAAATCTTTAAAAAATATATTTTGCCTCAACTACCTGAGTACACTAAAAAGTTTATAGTTTATTTTCACAGTCTTTTCATTTCCTCGGTCAGTGATACCAGAGACTGAAATACAAATATAGTTAGCACCATATGAACTCATAAATGAGAAAACTTGATCTGCAATCATATGATCAATTACAAGACACATGATGTTTATGAGCTGATTGCCTCATTATTGAACACAACCCCTAAAATGAGAAGCTATATTAAACAATATTCAAGACAATATGAGACGACACTTGATCTTACCTGGATCAGACGGTGTCTTGAAGATGTTCATCAGTAGATGATGGTGTCTGTGAGCTGATGGTTGTTCTTTTATAGTCTGAATTCACTCCAGAAACACCAGTAAATGGAGAGTGATTCTGTCAGATAATGAGCTGAAAGAAAGAGCAAATGAAGAAAGATGCATTAAACATAATGAATACTTAATGCACATGCAACCACAACTTTAATAATGTAAAACCATTACATTTGTGATACAAAACCATTACATGAAATCAAAAAACAAAGATGTTTCATTGCAGACAGTGATATTTGTTAAGCACCACCTCAGTCTGCTTCAGCTTCAGCTTTGGTTTAGTCAGACCCTGATTAATCGTGCAGTCCTGCTCTTCAATGATGTTCTGCTACCTATGTTTGCAGATATTTAAGAAACATGCTAAGTTAACATTAGGGCTGTAACAGTTCACAAAATTCACGGTTTGGTTTGATGTGATACAAAGTATTCCAGCTGATGTAGCCTACTGTCAAGTTTAAATTAATTTGAACCATTTATCGGCACGTTTTACCTTTATAAAGCCTTTATTTTTTTATTTTTATTTTTTTAGTGTGAATCACCCTTTGAGTCTTTTTATTAATTTTTTTTTACATTTAATCAGTCAATAAGACATTTGGGCTGTTACCAAGCAAATGGAGTCAAAATTCATATTTGCAATGCAGAGAAAACACAGAAGTTGCATCTGAACAGAATTTAGATGTCTTTACACACTGTTTAATGCTGCTCTGAAGGACATGTAATGCGTTAATCTTAAGTTATAAATGCATATATAATGTTTTGATATTTCAAACATAAAACGTTGGCAACTGATGTCTGAAATTAATTAAAATATAAAAAAATACTTTACATGTGAAATTAAAGTAGGTGCCAGTAGGTGGCAGCAAGTCTCTTGTTAATAAGAGAGTCACTGCGATTGAACCGACTTGATTAATTTGATAACAGTTGATTAATTCAGGAACGAGGAAATGCGAAACAACGCTGTGGCTGTGTTTGGATTTAGTTTAGTTTGCGAAATTGAGCAAAAAACTGGCAATATGCTATCTTAAAGTCCCCGTGAAACGGAAGTTGCAAACGACTTTTCTCCAGTGTTGTGACACATTTCCGAGAGAAACGGAATAATAAATGAGGAAAATAGTGGGCGTGGCTTATTTTCCAACTAGCATCTAAATTGGATCTAGATAAGTAGGTGTTTAATTAAAAAAATGGAGGCAGATCTAAACGCAAGTTTACAATCGGTTGTTGAGGATTACTCGCCACCTCAATCACCGCAATTTAGTTTGCAGCAGGAGGAGGAGGAAGATGAAGAACAGGAACACACGGAAGATCATTTCGTCACGGGAATCAGACCTTACATGTTTGAGCCGTTACATGCGGAGAGTTCAAATGGTCACCTGGACGTGTCGGCTCAGGAGCAAGTTCACACTCGCGACCACTCTGTTATCCCTCCTTCCTCGAAATGTAAAAGATTGAGCCATCTGGACCGTAAGGAGGGAATTTTAGGGAAAGGGAAAAGTGGTCCGTGAGTTCCACAACCAAAAATGCACCTCCTCACCATCTCTCCTTTCACGCGCTGTCAATGCTCGCAAACACACAGGCAGCTTGTCTACTGTCAGTTGGAGGGGCGTGGTTACGGATTAAACAGACACCAAATTCCTCAAGCCTACGTCATCATTGAAGGTCCTCCAATGCAGAGGGGAGGGGCATTTTCAGATTTTGATTAAAGATTATGAAGCCAAAATTTTTTTTTGTGTGGATTGACTCGCATGAATGAATTGTTCAGCACAAAACGATCAATTTAGGCGAACAAAGTAAATATAGTCAATTTTGATTTCATGTGGACTTTAAACAGTTAACTTGTTGCTTATTGAGCTATTGTAAAAATGATTTGTAATCATTCTGATTTTTGTAGAGAAAAAATGGCACTCTTCTGTGATATTAACTATATGAAATTTTGCAAATAAATACATTTTCTGCCCCCATTTCTTGATTTTTGTAATCATTCTAAATGGATCTTAATCGACTGAATCATGCGGTGAAAGAACCTGTCACGGTTCATGGGTCAGTGCGCTCATCTTGCATCTCTGTCTGATTTTGTGCATCTGTTAACTAGCAGCAGCTGCGTTAATGAGCACCAACTGCAACTCATTTGTGCTGCCTTTAAGTTTGGCTGGCTTCCTGTTCGTGTTGTTGGTTCGCTGATTTCTCGTCTGTCTCTCTTGTGTAGTTGTGCTCCTGTTCCTCCAGTTGGCATTCTCTGGACCTTATTTCTCGCCCGCCTGAGATTCCTGCGCTGGGTTTGAGTTACTGCAGCTTGAGCGATCTGGACCTTATTCCTCGCCCGGATAGGATTCCTGCGCTGGGTTTGAGATTACTGTTGCTTGAGTGGTCTGGACTTGGTTCATCTGGAGTTATGCCATCGTCTTCCTATGTTCTCATTGCTGACTATCTGAGCTACAAATAAACCATTTTTTCCTCGCACTTGGATCTCATGACTCTATCATTGTGACAGAACCCACTCTTTATGAGCACTAGCTCTAGTCTAACCTAGTAGGTTAATGTGCTGTAATAGGATAAGTCCAACGTTCAATTTGTAATGCATATCAAAGTGAAAGCCTGGTACACAACAGTTTAATATGAATACATGTATCGTTATTGTAAACGTGATTTCACCAAGTACAATATGTTCCCGGATCAGTATCCTTGTTGATCCTGGAACAACATTCCAATCAACCAATCTGAATCAAGGAATACATTTTTTGAAGAAATGTCAATTTTATCCTTACAATCAGGGTTAGGTTCTCCTACACCCTAGTTATATTCGCGTATCATTTATCTCTGATTTTAGGAATAAATTATGGGTAGGGTTTAGTTTGCCTATGTTTTTAGACCAAAAGATGTTGATCCAGGAACATGTCTTACATTGTAAAATCACAACCGTATCATTACACTCCTGGTTAACATACTTGTTTATCAGAAAAAAAAAGCCAGTTATTCTCCTTTTAAAACGTGTTCCATGTCGGAATGTCTCTTTGTTTTTAGTTTGTGTAACTCCACCCACTGACAACTTACCCAATTATATTTCAGCACCCTGGATTGCCAGTTGGTGGAAAACACAGCGTATTTCATTTCAGTCATAGAAGCTGCCAAAAGAAAGGGGTCAGAGTCAGCAATCTGGTAACCTGCGTCATCAACTCTGAAGAGGAGGGACCGGGTGAAAAAAATCCTCTCCAATATTTTACATTTGGACAACCATATCCTACATTCAGCACTTTTAAGTGTCAAAATATTCTTAGTAAAAACTAAAGTAAAACTTTTTTAAGAGTTGGAAACTTTTATAAAGAAGGCATCATCAACGGCTCCAACTAGTCCAGGAAAGCCCACAATCCTCATAAAAGTGGATTGTTTTGTTTTGCTTTGCAAGATGGTTTGGTGGTCAGTTGGAAAGGCTTACGATTTTGTAAGCATATTGCATAATTGCTAAAAGGCAAATGTTTTTATTTGTGAGACATGCCTTATGTAACGTTCATGGACTTTCTGTTTCCTTATTCAGTCTTTTTCCTGTGTTGTTTTGTTAATCCCCACCTTTCTCCAGTTCCCTGATTACCTCATGTGTGCTCAAATACCGTCTGTTCAGTTTTTCCTTGTCCGTGATTAATGTAGTAGTGTTGTATATTGTCTATGTAGTCTATGTTATCTCTATTGATGTTCAGTAAACTCCTCTTTTGATTAATACCCTCCTCGAGCACTTGATCTCTACGCTAGCATACACACAACTGTAACAGAATCACAGACCCAAAACAGTTTTTTTAGCTGCGTTTTTCTTTCATTTTGTTTTTTGTTTTCCCCCCTCTCGGAATGGCAATCCCAGCAGTCCAACTCCTGTGCCTGGAGCAACTGGACCGTTCGCTGGAGGACCATACTAGGGACTTTCTCGATCTGGCGTGCCTTACCCACTTCCCCGACCGCTCGCTCTCTAATTTCTATAACGTCTCCTTTGTCTCTGCTGGTTCCGTCTTGCCCTGATCCTCCTGTATTCCCTCCCAACCTCCTACTCCCACCTCCTCCAGTCAGTTCCTCTGTTCCATTTCCGCTGGTTCTGCCCAACCCTGAATTTTCTGTTTCTCCGCTGGTTCCGCCCAGCCCTGAATTTTCTGTTTCTCCGCTGGTTCCGCCCAGCCCTGAATTTTCTGTTTCTCCGCTGGTTCCGCCCAGCCCTGAATTTCCTGTTTCTCCTCTAGTTCCGTCCAGCCCTGATCCTCCTGTATTCCCTCCCAGCCTCCCTCTCCCACCTCCTCCTAGACCTGCCAGTTCCTCTGCTCCACTTCTGCTGGTTCAATCTAGCCCCGTATCTCCTGTTTCTCTGCTGGCTCTGTCCTGCCCTTATCCTCCTGTGTTTCTTCCCATCCTCCCTCTCTCATCTCCTCCTAGACCAGCTAGTTCTTCGACCTCATCTCCGCTGGTGCCAGTCAGTCCCGCAGCTCACCTTCAGTCTGCGCCATCTGGGTGCAATGGTTCGCCGCAGGACTTCCAGTCTCCAGCTCCGCCTTGGGGTGTGGATTCCCTGTCTCCGCCTCCAGCCTCCGAGCCCTGGACTCCTCCTCGGTCCTTCGACCCAGCGGCTCCGCCTTGGCTCTTAGCTCCCTCGTCTCCGCCGTGGCCCGGCATCCAACCTGCTCCACCGGGCTCCCTCATCCCTCCGGCTCCACCTTGGTCAGTCGTCGACCATCCGCCGCCTCGGGACTCCATTCCTCTGGCTTCGCCTCGTCACTCCATCCCTCCGGCTCTGTCAGGCTCCTCCTTCCCTCTGGTTCCGCCTCCATCCTCAGTCACTCCGGCTCTGCAGTGGTCTTCCAGGGCCCCGCCTCTGCCTTGGTCACCTGAGCCTTCTGCTCCCCCTTGGCCCTCCGGATCCTCGGCTTCACCCTGGCTCTGCGGCTACTCTTCTCCATCTTGGGCTCCTCACCCAACGGCGCAGTCTCTGTCTGTCGGCCCCCTGGTGTCATCGGCTCCTCCTCCACCATGGCTCCTCCCGCCATCGACTCCACCATGGATCTCCATCCTGGATGGTCTCTGGAGCAACATCTGGCTCCTCCTGCTCCGGGCTCCTCCCTCCTACTCCATCCTGGGTCCTCTCCTTTGCCTGCCCTACGCCCGCCTCCAGAACCCCCACCCTCCCTCTGTTGGTATTCCTCTTGCGGTGCGAAGATGCACCATTCCGGGAGGGGGCGAACTGTAATGTTCATGGACTTTCTGTTTCCTTATTTGGTCTTTTTCCTGTTCTTGTTTTGTTATTTGATTGATCCCCACCTGTCTCCAGTTCCCTGATTACATCCTGTGTGTTCAAATACTCTGTCTGTTCAGTTCTTCCTGGTCCGTGATTAATGTAGTCGTGTTGTATATTGTCTATGTAGTCTATGTTATCTCTATTGATGTTCAGTAAACTCCTCTTTTGATTAATACACTCCTCAAGCGCTTGATCTCTACGCTAGCATACACACACCTGTAACACCATGCTGTCATACAAAGAAATTATGAACACAAGCAAAAACAAAAGAAGACCAATTAAATATTAACTGATTATGTTGTAGTCAATGTCACAGTCTTGTCAATTTAGTGATCTTGTCACTAGATTTAGTGACTTCATCACCCACTTACTGGACAATCATTAATTTGTTTCCAAGACTCTCCCGCTGATCTGTATTTATATTGATCAGTGAACTCACCGTTATGATGTTATCTAGCAACATTTAATGACTATTTTAGCTACTTTCAATTGTACGCAGTTGGCATCACTGGTCAGTGTTTTTTCACTTCATATTTTGATGATTTAAGTGAACGTAGTGGCTGTTAAAAGTGAAAATAGGATATTTTCTTAGCGATATATTTTATTTACATTAAGTGAAAATACCAATAGATTATATTTACAGTATGTAAAAAATAGCAGAATTATCTGCTTTATATAAACAATATATATATTTTAATATATATTTCCCAATACGCAACAAAATCAGGGAGATGCCGCACACAAATACTTCTTTTCTAAACAAATTTATTTAACTGTAAAAATAAATGTATTGTTTGGTAATCAGTGCAGGACAAGAATTGAGGGGGAATGCATCCCCCCAACCAGCCCCTTTAGATTAGTAATGTTGTGTATTATAAAAAATTTACTGTGCAGATTAAATGTTAAAATTCTCTACTTAAGATCATTCACAAACTAATTAATGATTGATTAGAATTTAAAAGACATTTCCCCTTACATAACGTCATTGTGCTGAATGTAACCGAGAGACCATAGGAGAGCTGACTGATGAGTGTGTCAAAAAAAAGTCTTGAGAGTCCAGAAGCATTCACTGTGTAATGAAGCCCATTAAAATTCAGTTAGAATGCCCTTATAGTTCATGCAATGAAAGATAAAAATACCCATGTATGAGTTTTTATATTTTTATATTCATTGCACAAGCAATGTACCTTTCTGAATATCAGCAAATAAATATGCTAATAATTTTATACAACTGTGTATAGCAATGCGGTGTTAGATTCCTTGAATTAATCTGTTTTTGAATGAATCATGTGAGCCAGTGCATCCTGCTATAACGAACTTGATAATTTAAAGTGACATGCAGGTGATATCATTCGCTGGAGTGGACATTAATTATCGTTATCTTTAAATTTATAATTCTTGGTGTGAACGCGTTTTTCCTCTCTCCCATGTGGTACAGATCGGATATGACCAATGATGTGAAAACAGGGAAAATCATGTGGATTCTAATATTCTACTGTCTGTTTCAGGCCTCATACATATGTGGAAATAAATCTCATATGAATCAGATTTGTAAATATGTGGACAGATATTCCTCTGCGAGCGATGTGTAATTGAGAAAGCAATGGTGGTGAATGATGTGAGTTTAGGTGCACACCAACAGTGATCACATGACTCTTTTCAGTGGAGACTTTTTATGTGTGCATGTATGTGTTTCTTTAAAGCTTCATACATAAATGTTTTTAACTTTAACCACAGAGTGTTACTCCACATCCATTGAGTATCATAACTGGTTTGGTTTCTGTCATTAGAAACCTCTTCCTCTGTTGTGTGGGTGTTTTTCCCCTTAAGACATTGTCTGAAGCTGCATTTTTTAAAGCTTAATGGATTTAGATGTGGTTGCATATCTCCTGATTTCTCATCAAAATCAATATATTATGCATGTTATAAACCACTTTGTATATAACATGTATAACATGGAGTTTTACTTACCTGGTGCTGTACTATGTCAATGCAATAAGAATATCTTCCATGATGCTTATTGCATCACAAATTGAAAATGGTGTGCATTTCCAACCCGATCTCACTCCTGAAAAACATAACTATTTTATGAGGTGAAAATTCTGTATGAATTTCAAGTTCAACTTTTATTTATTCACATAGCACATTTAACTGCAACTTTGTTGACCAACGTGTTCCACAAAAACAAGAATATCAAAAAAAGAGTGGAAAACATTTGATCACTACTTTATTCCCACAATGCACTCTGATTTTGAATGCATTTTACGGTGAAGGCAGTAGACAGGTGATGCACACATGACGCACCTTTCATGTATCCGTGCTCGTGCGCGCTTACCTCATGTTTGATTGAGGCTGTCAGCAAATGATCATAACCAATGTCCTTTCAGACAAGTCATGCCACTCGGCCGCCATCTTGGCAACGCCTCCGGGCAGCTATTTCAGAATAACAAGACCAGGCTCCTATCTAAATGAATGGGCAGAGAGTCAGAACTGCACTTTCACCGGTCACCGGGACATAAAAACAGCATGTATAGCAGTGACGTAGCCACGGGTGTGCCAGGGTGTGCCTGTGCCACCCACAGTGGAAGCTGGCACACCTAAAAATAGATGAAGAATTATTTCTTATAGTATCAATAAAAAATGTTTACTAAACTTGGGCTATTGTTGTTTACTTAGAAAATATATATATATTTCAAATCAACCCTTTCACGCGTAAGTTACAAATATTTTAACTGACCCCTTGTTTCCATGGCGACGCACCATGATTGTCACGTGACCCACCGCAGCCACTAACAGATGTATCGGTATTCGTTTTATTTAGTTTTAAATTTTTTATTAAAATATATACACAAACTTGCTTACCATGTCAACTATCTGATATTCCGATTCTTCGTTTAAAAACCTTTATAAATTATCTTGATCTATAACGAGATGAGCGCTGCAGTTTTTTTAAAATTTACAATTTACAAAGTATTCAGATAATATTTTTATGGTGATAAAAACAGACCTAAGTGGACAACAACCTTTTAAAATGCCATAAAATGCATTACATAAAAACATCGAGGCAGTAATGATTGGTTAATAATAATTGAATAACACTGTTAAAATATATTTATTTTTATTTATCTCTTTATTTGACATGGACATACAATAACATTGGACGAACCATATGCATTGGTTTTAGTGTTATAGCATAAATGCTAATTTTCAACACCTGTCCACGAGAGGCTTTTAGGAAGAAAACACAATAACAAGACTAATAACAAAAGTGATAACAACAATACCAAAAAAAAAAAAAAAATACAGCAAAGCATCAGAATCAGAGAGTATCTTAGTTGTAGGTTATACATGCGAGCACTGTTGTTTAGTTTTTAGCCATTGTTTCAGGCCTCTGTTAAAAGCATTGCCATCAGTCTCTAGTTTTAAATTAGTGGGTAAAGCATTCCAGAGTTTTGGCGCCTTTACAGAGAAAGCAGAATGACCAAAAGAGGTCTTGCACTTTGGGACTAGGCAGTCACCTCTGACAGCGGCTCGTGTGTTCGCCCTGTGAGAGCTTTGACGCCTACAGACTAATTTAGAAAACAGTGGTGAAACATGATTATTTAAGCATTTGTAGACCAATTTAATATAATTAAAATCAATAAAACTGTCAAAGCCTAAAAGCTGATGCTTTCTTAAAACTTCACAATGATGCCATCTCATAGGTTTTCGGTCCATAATGTTTATTGTCTGATTGTACATTGAGAAAATAGATTTTAGTTTGGATGGGGATCAGTGTTGTGCCTGAACGAGAAAAACCTGGCTAAAACACACCGTAAACGGGTCTTAATATGTAGCAGAAAAACACCCAATCTGGCAACACCAGCCACCAGTGTCGCATGCGTGACGCGTCATCAAAAGAAAAAAAAAGCAAAGGAGGCGTATGATCATTTTAAATAATTGTATGATGTTTATGACAAGGTCGGTGAGAATGGGAGGCATTAAAGCAACAATGGGGAAATGCTGTCCCCTCAATGCTAATGTAAACCCTGGTTGGATAAGGATTCAAAATTGGATATGAAGATGAAATCTGACGCATAGCTTCATTGTTAAAACTGATAAAATAATTGCTGTCTGTGATTCTATATGGGCTGTGGCAATAATTTTGAAAAAAATAATAGCTCAGCAGCAACATATGGAAAAAAAGAACTATGAACTAGTTCATTTTTGGAACTGTGAACTTTTGTAGTTTGAACTATGAACTGAACTAGTTCATTTTAAAATTTGTGAATTGAACTTTGAACTAGTTCATGTAGAAAGTGAACTTTCCCAACACTGATGGGGATGCTTGTGCCCATGATGTAACGCAATATGATAGATGTGAGAAAATCATCGCGTGCTTGTATAGTTTTGCAGTGTGACGAGACAAATCCCTCCTTATAAAGCAAAAACAGTTTATATTAGGTTTGACCTTTTTGCAGATGTACTTAATATGATTGTCAAATTTTAAATTGTTATCCAGAATAATCCCAAGGTACTTGACTTCATTTACTACTTCTATTACTTCATTTTTTATCTGAACCTCAAATATATTACTTATAGGCCTATTTCGTATGGAGAAACACATGGAGACTGTTTTCTTAACATTAGGAGATAAATGGGATAACTCGAGCCATTTAGAGATATTATTTAATGCTTTTGTCAGGTGTTCACCGGCCAGACTGGATGTTTTAGCGGAAACATGGACCACAGTGTCGTCCGCATACATCTAACAGTTTATGCCCAGACAGCATTTTGGTAGGTCTTTTATGTACATTATAAACAACAATGGGGCAAGTACGGACCCTTGCGGTACTCCCATGTTGTTGGCTTGCAGAGATGACTTCACCCCATTAACCCTAACACATTGCTGTCTTCCGCCCAAATAAGACCTAAACCACTGCAAAGATTCAGAGGACATTTTAAATTGATTTAATTTTTGTAATAAAATACTTTGATTAACAGTGTCAAAGGCCTCTTTTAGGTCCAAGAACACTGCCCCGACAACATTTCCTTCATCCAGTGATTCCTTAATTTTGTCGAGTAAATAACAGTTTGCTGTTTCGGTGGAATGTTTGTCTCTAAATCCAAACTGCAGTGGATAAAGCAGCGGGTTGGACTCTAAATGTTCCACTAATTGCTCGTCAACAATCTTTTCCAGAAATTTTGATACTACAGGAAGGATAGCAATAGGCCTATAATTGCTTGCTATATCCTTTTCACTCGATTTATAGTTTGGTGTAATTATAGCTGTTTTCCAGCTCTCTGGGAACATTTTTGTTTGTATTGATAAATTTACTAAATGAGTAATTGGCTCTAACAGACAGCTTTCATATCTCTTAATTAGTGCAGCGTGTATGATGTGTATGTCCTTAGACATGGAGTTACTCATGTTTGAAATCACCTTTTTAACTTTATCACAAGATACCTCTTTAATATAGAAAAAGCCTGTGTGAGCATTGTCCAGCTCTTCAAGAGATGACTCTGTAAAATTACTTGCTAATTCTTGGACGTAATTAATAAAAAAAGTATTAAAAACATTTGCAATAGCCTCATTACTATGGATCAAGTCATGACAAACTTTAAGACCATTTATTTTTAAGTGTTTTTGTCTACTTGAACTGGTTAATCTATTTATGTGTTGCCACAGTTTAGAACTATTTCCACTAGCTTCTTCGATTAGTTTAGAGAAATAATTAGTCTTGGCCTTTCGCAACTCTGAAACTACCTTGTTCCTCAATCCCGTATAAATAAGGTGGTCAGTATTAATTTTTGTTAATAAAGACTTTTAAGAGCAATATCTCGCCTTTTAATAATCTGAAGGATGTCACTATTAAACCATGGAAGAGAAAGTTACTTAGATGTTTTTTTTTCCAAGTTTTTGTGTATTTACTTATTAGATCCCTTAACACATAGTTGAAATTGCTTGCTCTGTAGTTTAAATCTGTTTCTTTAATTATTTAATTTGCCCACCTTTTTGCGATAGAAATACTAGCCCCTATAATTTCTTCAACAAAAACATGGAAATCACAACCCTTACAAAGACTAATCCTTGGTTTTATTGAAGTAATAAAAAAATGTGTGTCATTTCTGAATGCTTGAGACTATAAAATCTATAAGACAACTGTATTAGTAAAATCATATAGCCATAGGCAACTGTCTAGCTACAATTGTAATTTGTAAATAATACAATTTAATTACATGTTAGTTATTTACTTTTATATTTTATTAAAGTTCTATTTTGACCCCTATAGTAGTAGTATTTATTTATTTTTTTACTTCCATAATAATTTGGGGAGGGGGTAAAACAATTGAATTCTGCTTAGGGCACCCCTTTGGCCAGCAGCAGCCCTGCTTACTTTTTCTTTATTATAGGGGTATTAGTTTGGCTGTAATGGTCAAACAGCTTGCAAAATACAAAAACTAACATAACAAACAATCATATTTAAAAAAAGACATTTTTGACATGTGCACGCCACTGGTGCCACCTGCTGGTCAATGCCAATAAGCTCCAGGAAAACGCCAGGAGTGTGACAGCAAGGTTTGATACAGTAACACACACACTCTCACATGGTAAACATGTAAAATAAACAAATATATTTTAATGAAGTTTTTCTTTCTTATTATTTGTAAATCAGAGGTCTCAAAGCTCTGCACAGTTTAGCTCCAAACAGCTCCAACTCACACATACGGTCTTACTTTATCTGTTATTGGCATTTCATCCTCTATGGATAACCATTCGCTTAACAATGGAACTTGGTCTTTAGTTGCATTAATTAGTATTTCCTTCCATTGCAAATGTTAATCTTCTGTTCCTGTTAAATCTCTCACTTTTTATGGCTTCTGCTCATGACATATCCTGTGTACTTACGTAATAAGCTATTTATATCCTAACAACTGCATTTTCTGCCTCTTTAATATTAGTCTGTATCTGTACTATGTTCTCCTGACCTCTTAGGTCCTATCTGCTTTCTAACTGCATTTGTCTACTACAGCTCCAACAACTTTGCCTGTATGTGTGTTTGTTCTCTTGCATTACAAACTTTCGAACTGGATTCCTCTCGTTCCAGCAGCAGTCTGTTTCTGCACTGTCCCAGCTTTCAGATGCTTCTGAATCTAATCACACTATATACTCAAAAAAGTCAACTTGCTACTTGCTTGATTTGCAAAATACAAATATGCCTGATATAACGAGATTACTCCTACTAAATGATTCATTCTTGTTATTTGTAACTAAATTAAGAAACAAGATCAGTAAAGTTTGTAGACTTTTTAGTTTTAAGTAGTTTAAAAGTTAAAATAGTTTTAAAGATTAAAGTTTGAATGTTTTCAAGTCAATAGAGTTTATCAGAAAAATAGATATAAAACATATTGCCAGGGTACCTGGGGTGGTTGCTAGGTTTTTTCTAGCATGACTAGCATGTTGATAACATGTTGTTAGCACAATTAGTATGTTACTAACATGTTGTTGACATTATTAACAAGTTACCCTGATAGCACACGTACATCTTGGAGACGTCTATTTGACGTCAACATTTACATCTGCAAGACTTTTTTTTAGAGTGTTTGCACATCTGCAATACGTCTACAAGATGTTTCCTTGAGATGTATATGGATGTAAATATATGTTTTTAAGATTTTCATGTTTTAGAATGTATGTAAAACTGCCATCTGGAAGACGTCTATCAGACATTTGTAGACAGCAAATGCTTTCTTGATCAAGAATTACTAGCATGTTTTAGCATGATCAGCATCTTACGTGCATGTTGCTAGCATTTTACTAGCATCTTGTTAGCAAGATTAGTTTGTTACTAGCATGGTACTAGCTTGGTTAGCAAGTTGTTAGCATGTCATTAATTACTCTTCTGTCATTAGGTACTCCCCAAAATGAAGCTGAGCCACTGGTGTCACATGGACTGTTTTACCGATGTTCCTAATATGTTTCTGGACTTGAGAACATTTCAGTTGCGTTGTTGTCTATGGAGGGTCAGAGAGCTCTCGGATTTCATCAAAAATATCTTAATTTGTGTTCTGAAGATGAATGAAGGTCTTACGGGAATGGAATGACATGAGGGTGAATAATTAATGATAAAATTTTCATTTTTAGGTGAACTATCCCTTTAAAGCAAACATCTATTGCAACCAGCCATGTATTTTGCTTGAACGCTTCTACATTTATAATGGCAAAGGCTTGAAAGCATTGGTTTCTCCAAGCATGAGAACATACAAAAATTATTTTGAGCACAGGTACTCAGCCATATTGGTGTCAGTCTGAAAATAATGACATTTGTGAAGTATATTCTGGCAGAAAACTTACATTTAAGAAAAAATTGATCTGACTTTTACAGCTGCCAATGCTTGTGTGATTGTGTTGTGAGGAAAAACACTTTGACAAAACTCTCAATTTTTTTTTAAATGTAACATTTAAAAAAAAAAAATCGGCTTCATTATAAGAACAGTCTCAAACCAGATTTTGGGCATAAAAAAATAAAACAAAACAATTAACCCAGCATTTTCTAGAGTGTACACATAATTGTTAAGGGTTGTCCTTTTATTTTTTAATGCACCATCAGAACAAAATATAGGAAAACATAATTAGCAGTGTTGATTAAATTGGCTGAGCTGTATAATTAAACCCATGCAAACTTGATACTACTTATATACTACGCATTTATGGATGAACACTCGTCACTCAAATCAAACAGGATTTTTTTTCACAAAAGTGACAACACAAGAAAGCAAAGTAAACGTTCTCTCATTTGTAGGTTGCATTGATACGTAGCGGTGGATGCAAGTAAAACAGTACCTCATTTTTTTTCTTCTCACCTGAAATTCATGCAATAAACATGTTTTTGACAAAGATTTAAATTTGTTTGTGGTCTATATAGCCTGCATCAAAATGATGTGCCCCGAAGGCACGGGTTGAAGACCCAGTGACGTCACGATATGCTAATTTGTTTAAATTCATACCTATGTCATCACCATCACAAAAATGTACTTTTTTTTTTACATTGAAACTTGAAAAAAAAAATATAGATCGACCTACCGACCCTTTTTTAAAAAAAATTACTGTTACTGCAAACCAAAATATTTTTAAGGATGGCCTTACTAGTACACATTTTCATATATCATTAATTTAAAACATAACTGGTCAAAACTTACAGAGAGCTCTGTGGATGTGTGGGTTTGCTGTAAATGCAGATCTTGCTGCAAATTGGACAGGACTCATTGTGCAGTGAACCACTGGAAAGGTACATTCTTAGTTAAAAGTTCCCTTCCTCTAAGTTCATTACAAATGGAATGAGCCTTTGGAGCCATTAAACAAAATCAATGAACCACTACAGTAAGCCCTGTCATGAGTCCAGACCCAGCGCTTCTCTCTCAGCACCACCAGAGGGCGCAATTTCCCCATCTCCCCATCTCCTTTACCCCATCTCCCCATCTCCTTTACCCCTAACTCTACACACCTGGTTGACTTGTTAATTGTATTATGCATTTCAGCTGCTTCTGGTTCTGCTCTTGTCCCTGTTATTTGTTTCTGTTTTGTTTTTGCAAGCTGTTTGCTCGATTTAAAATTTGCTCCATTTATTGTGTCCAAACTTTTCTTTAAGCCATGTTGTTGCTGCTGCTGTTTTTATTTTCGGGTGACTTCAACCTATGCCTTGCTCTCTCATTGGCTGAATTCCCAAAATAAATATCCTCCATTTTCACAAAAATGAATAAATAAGCAACCACTTTCAAACCATTGTTTATTTAACAACATTTATTCCCAATAGAAATGTATTGAATTGATAGAGCTATAACAGAAGACCACAGACAACACATCAAGAAACATTTTGGTCCTCAGCTCATTTTAAGCAGAAATCACCCTGACAGGGTGACCCTGTCTCCTCAGAATTCAACAAGGCAATCAAGTTATTAGTCCAACACAAACAATTTGAAATCTGCCAGTTTTCCCTCCACAACAATATACAGCATTTTAATAAAGCTGACACCTCAAGGAAAAAATAAATAAATAAAATGCAGTATCACTATTATCTGCTCATAAACATTTTTATCCTAAGCTCATTTTAACTTGTTTTAAAATAGAACAACAACATATCACAGCACAATTAACCAGTTAAACATTGTAGTGCTACATAAACATTTAGAAATCTGTCAATTTCTCTGAAGAAGACAAGACAGAAATAAATGCTACATAATCTGGTAAAACACACAATTTTAGTCCTAAATAATGAGGAAGTGCATGTTTGAATTTGAAATGCCTTCATTTGGCAAACACATCTTACAATGGCTTTTTTCTGGACTTTGACTGTGCAAACTGGTGTATAACATCTTCCAAATCAAGGCCACTAACAAGTTCATGTCCAATAGCTAAAATAGAAAGATAAAAATAAATACTACAAAACCTGGCAAAACACACAATTTTAATCCTAAATAATGAGGAAGTGCATGTTTGCTTTCATTTGGCATCTTGTAGAAAAGTCCTGGCTAGCTGAGTTGTCCTCGTCGTTGACGGAAGCTGACTTAACAGAACTCTCGGCAACATTAACAGGAGTGAAGAAATTACCTATTTTAGGTATATACTTAAAATTTTCTGCGTTTCTGATGTCCTTTTCCTTTTTTAATTTCCGCTTCGCGCTCCCACTTAGCTTCTCCATGTCAGATTTTTTTCTGTGGTAGCAACGCCTGACGTAACCCGCTCGGCGTAACATTTGACCAACCTCATGCGGACTGACCAATGAGGAGAGGGTCTTAACTTGAGGCCCTCTCTTCATTGGTCATTCCGCATGAGACTGACTCTCAACCGCTCTCAACTCACGTTCAAAGTCATAGGCAGCGCAGCGTCTCTCTGTGCAGCGCAAAAGCCCGTGTTGACAGTTTGTTTAATGTAAAGCGGGAGATTACCAGATACAGTATTTTGCTCGTGCCCTTGCTTCCCTGGGCCCTTTAGAGGTCTTGGGCCCCTGGGCAATTGCCCAGTTGCCCGTATGGTTAATCCGGCCCTGGATTTAGTCCGAGAGCTCTCAGTCCCTCCATTGAAACTGTGTGTACGGTATACTGTCCATGTCCAGAAAGGTAAGAAAAACATCATCAAAGTAGTCCATGTGACAATCTAAAATATCTTAAACTGTGTTCCAAAGATAAACGGAGGCCTAACTGGTTTGGAACAAAATGAGAGTGAGTTATTAATGACATAATTTGATTTTTGGGTGAACTATCCCTTTAAATCTTGCCTTAAATCCTGTAGTGTGAACTACGCTTAAGGGTGCTTGATGTCATATTATTCCTGTATAGTAGCTATTTTGTGACTATAATACACCCAGCGCAATGCAACGCAAGGCGCAGCACAAGTTTGTTTGCTAGTTTCAGTCCAGCGCGTTTGCATTTTCCCGTCCGGCGCCATGTAGTTTAATTAGCAAATGCATTTGCGTTAATTTTTTCGCCCATGGGCGTGCTGGTCTAAAAAAGAGGTGTGTTCAGGCGCATTGCTGGCACAATGCTATTTTAAGGAGCTGAAAATAGACTGCGCCATAGACCAACTCGAACCTGGTATAAAGACTGGCACAATGTTTTTTTTTTTGTCATTTAAAGAGCGTACACACTGCTTATTAAACACAGGGACGTACAGCAGCACACAAACATGCCAAATGTAAAAAATTAAAGGATTGCAATCCATAAGATTTTTTTTGTACGCTAAATAAATAAATATATATATGTACAACCCGTTTAGACCATGCGCCCGGGCACGCCAACCATTTTTCGGTTGTTAAAACAGCAAAAGTGGATCTGGACACGCCCTGAGTGCACCTGCGAGTTACGCTTTGTGTTTTTGTTGTGATTGTTAAAAAAGGGCCGATTGTGTGTGTTGTTTCCAAGAAAATTAAACTAAAGATATTTAAAGAAGCCAATGCATGATATTGTTACTGTTTTTTTGTTTTATATTTTTATTTTGCATGATTTCCAATATTGGAAGTGGGTTGGTTAAAAGCCTGTAGCCTCATATATAAAACTTTCCATAAATTTCCTAAACCTAAAAGTGTACGTGTGCACAAAAGCTAGATTTAGCATATGCACAAAAGTTTTCAAATTTAAACCATGCGTACGGCAGAACCTGTGCAAAAATCCTTTTATAAATCCATATTTCTTCAGGGATAGTTATTGTTTGTATCTGTTGTGGAATATCTTACACTCAAAAAATTGCGTCTTGTTTGTAAAAAAAAAACAAGCGTGTATCTCTGCAGACTGCAAGAGAGGGGCATAACTTGAAGTTGTCCAAAATCACACAGAATCAGGCGAGATGTAGAAACGAGATGTTGTTGGCAAGATGGCCGCTCATATTAAAACAACGGTGATAATTTTTTCCAAGATAATAGTTAAAATTTAAGTGCGTATATCAGTTTTATGTTGTGCGTTATTGATTCTGGAGCTGATAATCTATTAAAACGTAACCTTCCTCAGAATTCTTGGCTTCCATGTGTTATTTAATTTTATTAAAAATATACAATGTTCTACATACACCCCAACGAAATGTAAGTCTGGTTAATAATGAATTAACACAACTTAAAACTGTAAGTTACTGATAACTTTTCCACATTCTGAGTCTTTTTTTTTCCATTGCCAAATGGGATCTCTTTACTCAGTGGGTAGCTCTCAGTCTCTGCTTTTTGCTTCCTTGCAAGAGACATTTTCTTTGTGTTGTCAGAAATCCACATCTGACAGAACTTCTTCCTTAATGATGATGTCTGGTTTGGATGACATAGGACAGGATGATAATAACTTCAAATGGATCCACTGAAACCCCATTAAACCACTTCTGGAGAATTCCAAGGCCTGTTTGCATTGCTGTAGCTCACATATAGCTTGATGGTTGCTTCCCCAGTTGCATTTCTGTACATGTATGGGGTTTCCAAATCCAGAAAAACTTCTTCCGACAGCAAAAATGCCCTTAGTAAGGTATATGCATTGGGATGGAAGATGGAGGTTAGCCGTTACATTTGTATTTGCTGATGAGTGACGTTTTTGAATTTGTATCTTGATGGGTTTTTTTTTACAGTCAAATTACAGTATGTGCATGTAGTTTTTTGGGGCTTTGACCTAATTATATTTGGGTTAGTCGAGCAGGTGGTGTGGGCTGTAGAAAGGCCAGAGGGTGCACAGATGCTGGATGGTGTAGAAACCCAAGGACACTTCAGTTAATCCACATTTCTGCACATTGTTCAAAAATACATTTTGACGAGTTTTTATCCTTGCACAATAACACTAGTGATAATAATGGCTTTTGGAACATACACTGTGGCATCTGTACGTTTTATACCCTTCAAACAAAGAGAAATTCAGGTATATAAAGTTCGGAAACATTCTTTATTATGATGTAATGTTCAGAATTAAAAGTGTACAGAGGTTAACATTGAAATAAATAGCTTAACATTAATAGTGAACAATTTGTACATTTTACAAGATCTACAACATTTATCTAAAATAACAAATACCTCCATGTTTAACAGCTGTCTTCTCGTGGGTTTGCATATGTGCCACAACATATGCATACTGTCCTATTTTGCTGCAGATCTGGCATTTGTAGTTCGGGCCTTCAGAAATTGGGGTTTTCAATGTACCTTCCCTACAAACCATTGAATGAAGCTAGAAGCAATTAAAAAAATTAAGAATTATATTTTTTACACACATGATCAGATTAAAAACACTTTACAACACTTTCCAAAAGAGACATGTTATACTCTTTTCAATATTTTATGTTGAGAGCAGCACAACCAGCACTTGTATGATTCACTAAGCAGTATTCATTCCAGCCAAAACTTTATATTGGTTCATCAGTGAACTTATTCAACATTTCGATAAAAACACTTCACAACACACAAGAAATCCTGTTTCCCCATATTTGCTGGCGGTTAACCTATGTAACACTACAATGGCAAACCCTGTCTTTAATAAACTCAACATTATCTACTTGCGCGGGTGCTTTAACAGTATACATCTATAACATACCCAGCTAATTTTGTTCTTTTAACCGCCAAATGTCACCCGCAAGAACTTAAATATATTGCTTACTTAACAACGCAAAGCGAGGAAGATAAAGTTTTAATAGATGATCAGCTCCAGAATCAATAATACACAACATGAAACTGACTTATAAACTTACATTTAAACTTTTATCTCTGGGAAAATTATTCTCTCTGTTGCCACATTACAAGCTGCCATCTTGTCAACAATATCTTGTTTCTACATCTCGCTTAGTTCTGTGTAATTTGGACTACTTCAAGTTACGTCCCCTGCTTCATGTTATGCCCCTTTCAAGTTGTGCCCCTCTCTTGCAGTCTGCAGACAGACCTTTCTCAAAAAAACAGCATGGTTTTGTAGCATACAGTGTCAAACAGAATGAGAACTGAACAAGTGTGGCAATTCCATGAATCTGTGCTGTATAAAGTCACTGTCTCTGCTGCCCCACCACCCCCACGACCACGGCCAACTCCTCAAGTGGAAGAGCACAGAACTGAAGTCATGTAGGAGTATACTGAGGACCAACCAGAGGAAGAAGTTGTCCAGCGGATTGAAACTGCAACAGCCTTTGGAGCAACTTGGAGGTATTGTATGTTGCTGTCCAAAGAAGCTATTGAGGGAAGCAGAAAAGAAGAACATTTAAGAGGATCACACTACACAACACATTAACAGTCTTGTGACAGCGAACACTAGTAAAATATGCGCAAATCTTTGCCTTATTGGTTGGACTGCTACTTTGTTCATATCTAGACAGAATATTTAAAGGCCCAAACTCCAGAGAGAGACAACAGGGGCCGGTTCTTCCTGGGAGCTTCAGGTGTCTCTCTTAGCAACCCAAGAGCTGATGTGCAAAAGCTATGACAAAAGTAAGTATTGTAGCGTTTCACACGGATACGGTTGGGTTTCACAACAGGCCACGGTGGACATCATGCCTTCATTTCTCCCTCTAATCATATCCGCAGGTATGTCATAAGGCTCCAGGAGAGAGCTGTGCAGCCACCGAAGCCACTGGCAGGACTGATGGTCGATCTACTTAATAAATAAATTAAGACATTTCTTAAGATAAATTCCACAAAGTTCGTAAGAATGTTCTTAAGCGCAATTCTTGAAAGAATCTTAATAAGTTCTCAAATATATTCTTAAGAACATCTTAATTTTTTTAAGAAGAAGAAAATAACAGCCATTATCTGAATGAATACATGACGCACTGCTAAACTCACACTATTGTCTTTTTGCGCTTCCGGAAGATTACCCTAATATTCATAATAAGCACGCACCTTAAACTGTATATTTTCGTTGCGACTTTGACTGGTGCTCAGCTTCATGTTTTTAATGAAGCCTATTTTTGAACAGTTAAATAGCTTGTCTCGAGCTGCAGCGATATGTTTAATTCATTTTTGTATACGATCATTTAAGAAGATAGTGGGAACGGGGAAGGCAGTTGTCATTTTCCTGATTTACATTTTAATTGTTGCATCTTTTACAGCTTGAAGACAGTGCGGGAGCAGACAGTGATATGGAAAATGACACTAATCTGTCACCTGGTTCAGAGCAGAGTTCTTGTGACACACAAACACTTGTGAAATGGAACAAATCTGCCTCTTGACCACCTGCCTTTGGAAATCCATCATGTCGGGCCAAGTACTGGCTTCAGAAAAATGACAACATCGAGCAACAAAAACTTGAAAGGTTAGAACTCCTTTGGGAAACAGGTTGGGGAGGAACTTGGCCGAATTAAAAACCCTGCCCTAGTATAAAAAGTTGCTAATAAAAAAAATGCTGCTAATAACAAAAACAAAATTAAAAAAATAATGAAAACATAGACAATGAAGTGGTGTTTTTTTTTTTAGTTTATCCATTACACATACTGATCTTGCCATGGTACACAGCCAGCTGAGGAGACAAAGTATTCTTTAAGATGGTCACGTTGCTCTTTGGCAGATATTGTTGGATTTTCTCCTCCTCCCATGTTAACTGACTGCAGGCTTCTCTCTTGTCTCCATGCCCCATCGTGGAGCTGATGGTTCTCATCCTCCCAGTCAGTGTGTACAGGTGGAAGGTAGACAAACTAAACAATTAAAAAAAAAAAATCCCAAATACCCAGTACATAGGTTGTTATGGGAAGTGTTTCCGGTTCCGGTTTACCTAATTAATGCAGCCTAAAAATCCTTTAACGGATTTGGATAATAAAAGCATATTAGTATGTTATGTGTATGCCAGGTTAAAGAAATGGGTCTTTAATCTAGATTTAAACTGCAAGAGTGTGTCTGCCTCCCGAACAATGTTAGGTAGGTTATTCCAGAGTTTGGGCGCCAAATAGGAAAAGGATCTGCCGCCTGCAGTTGATTTTGATATTCTAGGTATTATCAAATTGCCTGAGTTTTGAGAACGTAGTGGACGTAGAGGATTATAATGTAAAAGGAGCTCATTCAAATACTGAGGTGCTAAACCATTCAGGGCTTTATAAGTAATAAGCAATATTTTAAAATCTATGCGATGCTTGATAGGGAGCCAGTGCAGTGTTGACAGGACCGGGCTAATATGGTCATACTTCCTGGTTCTAGTAAGAACTCTTGCTGCTGCATTTTGGACTAGCTGTAGTTTGTTTACTAAGCGTGCAGAACAACCACCCAATAAAGCATTACAATAATCTAACCTTGAGGTCATAAATGCATGGATTAACATTTCTGCATTTGACATTGAGAGCATAGGCCGTAATTTAGATATATTTTTGAGATGGAAAAATGCAGTTTTACAAATGCTAGAAACGTGGCTTTCTAAGGAAAGATTTCGATCAAATAGCACACCTAGGTTCCTAACTGATGACGAAGAATTGACAGAGCAACCATCAAGTCTTAGACAGTGTTCTAGGTTATTACAAGCAGAGTTTTTAGGTCCTATAATTAACACCTCTGTTTTTTCAGAATTTAGCAGTAAGAAATTACTCGTCATCCAGTTTTTTATATCGACTATGCAATCCATTAGTTTTTCAAATTGGTGTGTTTCACCGGGCTGCGAAGAAATATAGAGCTGAGTATCATCAGCATAACAGTGAAAGCTAACACCATGTTTCCTGATGATATCTCCCAAGGGTAACATATAAAGCGTGAAGAGTAGCGGCCCTAGTACTGAGCCTTGAGGTACTCCATACTGCACTTGTGATCGATAGGATACATCTTCATTCACTTCTACGAACTGATGGCGGTCATATAAGTACGATTTAAACCATGCTAATGCACTTCCACTGATGCCAACAAAGTATTCAAGTCTATGCAAAAGAATGTTGTGGTCAATTGTGTCAAACGCAGCACTAAGATCCAATAAAACTAATAGAGAGATACACCCATGATCAGATGATAAGAGCAGATCATTTGTAACTCTAAGGAGAGCAGTCTCAGTACTATGATACGGTCTAAATCCTGACTGGAAATCCTCACATATACCATTTTTCTCTAAGAAAGAATATAATTGTGTGGATACCACCTTTTCTAGTATCTTGGACAGAAAAGGGAGATTCGAGATTGGTCTATAATTAACTAGTTCTTTGGGGTCAAGTTGTGGTTTTTTGATGAGAGGCTTAATAACAGCCAGTTTGAAGGTTTTGGGGACATGTCCTAATGACAATGAGGAATTAATAATAGTCAGAAGAGGATCTATGACTTCTGGAAGCACCTCTTTCAGGAGCTTAGATGGTATAGGGTCTAACATACATGTTGTTGGTTTAGATGATTTAACAAGTTTATACAATTCTTCCTCTCCTATGGTAGAGAATGAGTGGAACTGTTCCTCAGGGGGTCTATAGTGCACTGTCTGATGTGATACTGTAGCTGACGGCTGAATGGTTGCAATTTTATCTCTAATAGTATCGATTTTAGAAGTAAAGTAGTTCATAAAGTCATTACTGCTGTAGTGTTGGGAAATGTCAACACTTGTTGAGGCTTTATTTTTCGTTAATTTAGCCACTGTATTGAATAAATACCTGGGGTTATGTTTGTTTTCTTCTAAAAGAGAAGAAAAGTAATCGGATCTAGCAGTTTTTAATGCTTTTCTGTAGGATATGTTACTTTCCCGCCAAGCAATATCGTGAGTATTAAACTCCTGTCAGATGCTTTCCCGCTTAAGGAAAGGAAATCTTGGACTTTCCATCCGACCACCAGCGAAGCTTACCCGATTAAAAAGCCAGATTAACCAAAAAAATAAAAAATAAATAAAAATAAAAAATAAAAAAATAAGATTTCTGTCAGCGACACTTACCTATTGAACACCAACGAGTACATTACAGCTAAAACAAATTTTCCCTCCGATGGCAAGATGTACCCATCCAATCCCGCAAGTTACGCTTTTGCTGAACACCAACGGGTGCTTCGCAGATAAAACAATCTCAATTTTTCCCTCCGATGGCTGGAGAGACTACCCATCTGCTGTCGCAAATTTTATAAATAAATAAATAAATAAATAAACAAACAAATAAATAAATAAATAAATAAAAATAAATAATAATTAAAAAAAAAAAAAAAACACCGGATGCCGGCCATAGCCTCCCGGCCAGAAAACCTTACCTTTTTCTATCCTATGGCCGGCAAGGCTTCTCTCTTCGATGCCAGGAGCTCGAGCTCCCATCGGTTGCTGACGAGAGCCTCCCGGCCAGACAACCTCACCTTTTCCATTTTGCGGCCAGCAAGGCTTACCCGTTCGTTGCCAGGAGCTCACACTCCCTTCGGACGTAGGTGAAAGCCCCCGGCTTAAGGTAAGAGCCTCCCGGCTGGACAACCTTTTCCGTCCTTGAGCCAGAGAGGTTTACCCGTTCGATTCCTGGAGCTAAGCTCCTATCGGACGTCGGTCAGAGCCTCCCGGCTAGACAACCTGACCTTTTCCATCCTTGGCCAGCGAGGCTCGCCTGTTCGATGCGAGTGCTCCCATCGGACGCTGGCGAGAGCCTCCTGGCCAGCCAACCATGACCATTCCACGTGGTTTAGGTTACAAAACCTACAAGCAAGCCGTTTGATGCCGCAGGTACCAAACACACAAATAAACCCTCCCTCCTTCCTACGGTCGTCAAGGCTTACCCGTCTCTTACCGTGAGTAGCAAACTCCCATAAGACGCCGACGACAGCCTAACGACCACACAAACTTACCTTTTCCGTCCTACGGCCTGCGAGGCTCACCCAGTTGTTTTTGGGAAACAGGAAGTCCCCGTTGGATGCTGGCAAGAGCCTCCTGGCCACCTATCGTTACCTTTTCTTTCCCACATCCGGAGAGGCTTACCTGTTCGATGCGCGTGCTCCCTTCGGACGCCGGCGAGAGCCTCCCGGTTAGACAACCTTACCTTTTCTATGGTCAGCGAGGCTTACCCGTTCGATGCGCGTGCTCCCTTCGGACGCTGGCGAGAGCCTCCTCGACAGACTTCCTTTACGTTTCCACTCTTTGGTCGGCGAGGCTTACCCGTTCGATGTGTGTGCTCCCTTCGGACGTCGGTAACAGTCTCTCGGCCACGCAACTTACCATTCCATTTCACCTTAGGCGAGGCCTAACCGTCCGACGCTACGAGTCTCGTCCCCCCGCCAAATCTTGCAAAAAAAACAAAAAAAAAACACAACAACTCTCAGCTACCCTCACATCTTTTAACCCCGCTTGGCGAGGCTTACCCGTTCGATGTTCTGAGTTTAATGCACCCATCGGATGCCGCGAGAGTCCTCCCAGCCAGGTTTTCGTTTCCACTCTCCCCGTCCGGCGAGGCTTACTCGTCAGATGCGTGTGCTCCCTTCAGACGTCTGGCGAGAGTTCTCCCGGTCGGGCCTATGCTTGCCGGCCGCAAGTGAGTCTCATCCATCCGATGCCGTGAGTCGGGATCTCCCTTCGGATGTCGCCAGAGTCCTCCTTGTCGGCCAGCCCAAAGCTTTTTATCTGCCAAACTGAGAGGACCCAGACGTCCGTCATCCTGAGTCTCAATCTCCTGTCGGAGGCTTCATGGGCCCTTTCGGTCAGCATTAGGCCCTTCACCCACTGAATAGCAGGGGCTATCAGCCAGTAGGGCCCGTACGCCGACACCGTGACCTATTCCGGTCGAGGCAACTCGGGTCCTCTCGGTCGGGCACCACAACCACGCTGCTCCTCCTCATCGGCCGGTAGGGCTCACCGTTCCAACGCCACAAGCTCCAGTTGAGCATTGGCTCGAGCCCTACCAACCGGGCGCCAACAACTACGTAGTTCACTAGCTGCAGCCGGTAGGGCCTACTCTCCCAATACCCAAGTCGCTCCCTCTGGAGTACGTAGGCCCTTCCAGCCTGCCAACGAGACGACTTCTCAGGAAACCAAATCAGCCCCCGCCAGTACTCTATGCTTTTTGGGGGGGGGGGGGCATTCTTTAAACTGGCGGCTGTCCTCTTGTACATTTGCATTTTTGGGGAGTACTCTAGGTTCGGGCCATTCCCGAGCTCGCCAAATATGCATACCATACCTCAGCTAATTATATGTAAGCGTGAACTAGTGAAATGAAATTTTATTAATAAGATTCGGGAGGAGCGCATCAGATACTTAGCCTAATCAACACAGGTGAACCGTAATCAATCCCATAGTATAAATATCGCTGACTTCCCTCTATCCATTGACGGTTTATCAGCATCCCTCCTCCACCCCATCTCCTCACTTCGAGTTCACTTTATAAATAGACGGGCCATTCCCGAGCTCGGAGCCCTTCCCCGGACAGCAACCCAAATATGCATACCATACCTCAGCTAATTATATGTAAGCATGAACTAGTGAAATGTGTATGTGGGAGTGTGTGTAAAAAAAAAAACTTCTTTGTAATCCTTTAAATTTTCTAAAGTAACTAATTTAATTACACTTTTTTTCAGTAACTTTATAACTGTTACAGAATGGTGTGTGCTAAACGAAAGACTAAAGAGTTTGAGGAGGATGGTGATCAAAATGAGGAGTTTACTAGAAAACGAGGGAGAATAACAGACAAAATACTATATAACATTAACTTCACAGCATTAACATAGACAATAGGTTAAGTACACATTCACATTCAGGTAAGGTTACAATACAATAATCATGGACCAGGGAGAACTGAACAGACCGGGTATTTAAACACACAGAAGGTAATGAGGGAACTGGAGACAGGTGGTGACTAATCAGTTAACAAAACTAGAACAGGAAGAAGACCAAATAAGGGAACAGAAATTCATAAACGTAACAGTTCGCCCCCTCCCGGAACGGTGCGTCCTCGCACCACAAGAGGAATACCAGCGGAGGGAGGGTGGGGGTAGGAGCAGGCAAGGGGCTGGTGAAGAGGGAGCATGGAGGTAGGGACACGGGCGGAGTGGATGGAGGGAGGAGCCAGGGAGGAGCCCGGAGCAGGAGGAGCCAGATAGTCCTCCAGAGACCAGCCAGGACGGAGATCCATGGTGTCGATGGCGGGAGGAGCCATGGTGGAGAATGGGCCGACGACACCAGGGGGCCGACAGGCGGAGACTGCACCGGTGGGTGAGGAGCCCAAGATGGAGCAGCACAGCCGCAGAACCAGGGTGACGTCGAGTATCCGGAGGGCCTAGGTGGAGCAGAAGGCTCAGGCGACCAAGGCGGAGGCGGGGTCCTGGAAGACCGCTGTGGAGCCGGAGTGACTGAGGATGAAGGTGGAACCAGAGGGAAGGAGGAGCCTGACAGAGCCGGAGGGATGGAGTGACAAGGTAATACCAGAGGAATGGAGTCCTGAGGCGGCGGATGGTCGACGACTGAGCAAGGTGGAGCCGGAGGGACGAGGGAGCCCGGTGGAGCAGGTGGGATGCCAGGCCACGGTGGAGACAAGGGAGCTAAGAGCCAAGGCAGAGCCGCTGGGTCGAAGGACCGAGGAGGAGTCCAGGGCTCAGAGGTTGGAGGCGGAGACAGGGCCTTAACACGCCAAGGTGGAGCTGGAGACTGGCAGTCCAGCGGCAAACCATCGCACCCAAATGGCGCAGACTGAGGGTGAGCTGCGGGACTGACTGGCACCAGCAGAGATGACATCAAGGAACTGGCTGGTCTAGGAGGAGGAGAGAGAGGAAGGATGGGAGGAAACACAGGAGGATCAGGGCTGGACGGAACCAGCGGAAGTGGAGCAGAGGGACTGGCAGGTCTAGGAGGAGGTGGGAGAGGGAGGCTGGGAGGGAACACAGGAGACACAGGAAATTCAGAGCTGGGCGGAACCAGCGGAGACACAGAAAGTTCATAGCTGGGCGGAACCAGCGGAGAAACAGGAAATTCAGAGCTGGGCGGAACCAGCGGAGACACAGGAAATTCAGAGCTGGGTGGAACCAGCGGAGACACAGGAAATTCAGGGCTGGGCGAAACCAGCGGAGAAACAGAAAACTCAGGGCTGGGCGGAACCAGCGGAGAAACAGAAAACTAAGGGCTGGGCGGAACCAGCGGAGGAACAGAAAATTCAGGGCTGGGCGGAACCAGCGGGGAAACTGAAAATTTAGAGCTAGGGGGAACCAGCGGAGAAAAAGAAAATTCATGGCTGGGCAGAACCAGCGGAGAAAAAGAAAATTCAGGGCTGGGTGGAACCAGCGGAGAAACTGAAATTTCAGGGCTGGGCGGAACCAGCGGAGATGGAGCAGAGGAACTGACTGGAGGAGGTAGGAGTGGGAAACTGAGAGGGTATACAAGGGGATCAGGGCTGGATGGAACCAGCGGAGAAACAGAAAATTCGGGGATTACCTCCATAGACCAGTCCATAAGATCCATAAGTTGATCCATATCCTTTCCCGAGACCGAAAACAGCTCACCCTCAGTCGCGGAAGTGTGGGCAGGGTGTTCCTCCACGCCCTTGATCTCCACTAAGACTCCCACGATGCACGGTGTTGCCGGCTCACACACCTGGTCAGTCGCGCTCTCGACGTCCTGCACCCTGTCGGTGATTGGCTCGGGCTCTGCGGCTGCGGTGGGCTCTGGCTCTGTGCGGCTTGATGGTGGCTGGCTGGTCTCTGGGTCGGGAGTGGGGCTGGAGATATCCTCCTCGGCGGTGCAGATGGTCCATGACTATCCATTTTTCTCCAGCACCCACTCCACGAAAGCGGCGAAATCCTCTCGGGGACCGTTTGCTGGTAGGCGTGCCTTACACCGCTCGCTCAGGCCGGTGTAGTAGAAATTGGAGAGCGAGCGGTCGGGGAAGTGGGTAAGGCACGCCAGATCGAGATAGTCCCTGGTATGTTCCTCCAGCGAACGGTCCAGTTGCTCCAGGCATAGGAGACGGACTGCTGGAATGGCCATTCCGGGAGAGGGAAGAAAACAAACCAAAAAGAAAGAAAAACGCCGCTAACTAAACCGTTTCGGTCCGTGATTCTGTTACAAAATGGTGTGTGCTAAACGAAAGACTAAAGAGCTTGAGGAGGATGGTGATCAAAATGAGGAGTTTACTAGAAAACGAGGGAGAATAACAGACAAAATACTATATAACATTAACTTCACAGCATTAACATAGACAATAGGTTAAGTACACATTCACATTCAGGTAAGGTTACAATACAATAATCACGGACCAGGGAGAACTGAACAGACCGGGTATTTAAACACACAGAAGGTAATGAGGGAACTGGAGACAGGTGGGGAATAATCAGTTAACAAAACTAGAACAGGAAGAAGACCAAATAAGGGAAAAGAAAGTTCATAAACGTAACAATAACAGATTCCAGTTACTTTTATTTTGTTATTAAATTACGTGACTCTATTACATGTAACTAGTTATTACCCAACACTGTGTGTGTGTGTGTATATGTGTAATCCAATCTCAGCCAAACACAGGCATAAGACAAGAACACATGAGAATCAGTGCGAGCAAAACTTAAATAAAAAGCTGTCTAAAATGTGATTCTTGATTTGCTTTGATTAATTGATCGATTATAAAATTGTCATTTCATTAAGTCCAACACACATATGCATATTCTCTGGATGCCGTTTTACCGAGCAAACAGTTACTGTATTCCCCTCAGTCACTTCAGAAAATGCACACATATTGTTTGTACAATAAATAAAAGACATAATTATTGTTAATACATAAATGTCATTTTCTTCTTTTTATTTTTAATATGACATTTGTATCTTTTACAGCCAGATTAATTTTATTTAGTGTCATCCAGTAATTGTGGCTACTGGAGGCCATCATTTCTTTCTGGATTGATGTCTTGTTGATGCTGAGGATCTTTGGTCAGTTGCAGGTTGGTGCCTCTGGGGATCTCCTCTGTTGTTTGCCTGAATGTACTGTAGTCCGAGGTTTCAGGAGGAATTTGTGTTGGTCTAATGGTGTCGTCCTGGTAAACAGGCGTCTCACAAGTAAAGTTGTGTATGAGTTGGAGGTTCTCACCCTTGTCCTGGTAGAGGTTGAGATTTCTGTTGGGTGTAGTCTATCTACCCCATTCAATTTATTTTGATTGCAAGCGTTTTAGCCTTGTCTTTGTTTAGGTGCACACGGTCATAATAGTCTTTTACTGTGCTGTTAGAGTGGTGGGTTAGCACACTTGGCAGAAAATCACATCTTCTGGAGGTGTCAGCTTTGATTCTGTGGATGGTCTTTGGGTGGGAGTCTTTGATGATCTCTTTCTCTCTCTTTTTCAAGTTATTCATTTCAAATTGGCAAAGTTCCTCAAAACTATTTCTTGTAATAATTTAAAGTTCTCATTTTCAAAGGTTGTGAGCACGGTTCGTTTTCCCTGCACCACTACTTTTCCAGTATGGAAAAAGTTAACTGTTAGGTGTCTTTCCCCTGGGTTCTCTAGGTCCTCTATGAACAGTTGCAAGGCATCTTTAATGATCCCTTTTGTAACCCTTCCTTCATAATGTCTACAAAAAGCATTTTGCCATGCCAGACCACGATTTGTTTTGAAGCAAAGGTTAGTACCCCGGTTACATCTTGAGAGGGTCTCAGTGTTTTGCCATAGGTTTGCTTCTGCCATTATATTATACTTTGAATAAAAAGGCTCAATAGCTCAACTGATCAGCCAGATGGTTTGAAGGCTTACTGTCTTACTGGCTGAATTACATTTGTAATTCAAGTGTAACACAAGTGTTTTCCCTTTTATGAAACTTTTTTTTCTTCCAATTTGTTTTACAAAGCTACAGTGGGAAAATTAAAGTTCTTGCTTACCTCTTGCATAGGGCAAGCTGAAGGTCTTTGGTAATTTTTTCTGTAGTCCTGTTTGATTCTGGTTTTATCTCTGCTGTCCAAATTTTTTTTGTTTGTTATTGTTTTCCTTAATTCAATTCAATTCAAGTTTATTTGTATAGCGCTTTTTACAATACAAACCGTTACAAAGCAACTTTACAAAAAAAATTATGTTTCTACAATATTTAGTAGTAGCTAGTAGTTTGTGCACGTTTGACAGGATTTTAGAAAAAAAAAAAAATTATAATAATACAAGACGTAGTCAGCTAGACGATGAACTATCAATATTATTAATTAATAGTTATTATATGATGCAGTCATACATGTAGCAATAATTGTTAGTTCTGTTTGTTGATTTAAGGTTAGCATCATCTGGGGTCCTAACATAGAAACAAAATAGGGACATCATTAGCATAGCTGCTGATCCAACAAAGTAAAATTAGTTTAACCCAAGCTAATGAATAAAAATGCACATTTGATCAGATGCAACTACACTCACAATTTAAGAGATACATTATTCGTATGCTTGGCGAAAGAGATGTGTTTTTAATCTAGATTTAAACAGAGAGAGTGTGTCTGAACCCCGAACATTATCAGGAAGGCTATTCCAGAGTTTGGGAGCCAAATGTGAGAAAGCTCTACCTCCTTTAGTGGACTTTGCTCTCCTAGAAACTACCAAAAGTCCAGCGTTTTGTGACCTTAGGGAGCGTGATGGGTTGTAGCGTGATATAAGGCTAGTTAGGTATGCAGGAGCTAAACCATTTAGGGCCTTATAGGTAAGTAATGATAATTTGTAACTGATACGGAACTTAATAGGTAGCCAGTGCAGAGACTGTAAAATTGGGGTAATATGATCATATTTTCTTGACCTCGTAAGGACTCTAGCTGCTGCATTTTGGACTACCTGTAGCTTGTTTATTGACGAAGCAGGACAACCACCTAGAAGTGCATTACAATAGTCTAGTCTAGAGGTCATAAATGCATGAACTAGCTTTTCTGCATCAGAAACAGATAACATGTTTCGTAGCTTGGCAATGTTTCTAAGATGGAAGAATGCAGTTTTTGTAACATTGGAAATATGATTTTCAAAAGACAAATTGCTGTCAAATATAACACCCAGATTTCTGACTGTAGAGGAAGTAACAGTACATCCGTCTAGTTGCAGATTGTAATCTACAAGATTCTGTGTAGTGTTTTTTGGTCCAATAATTATTATCTCTGTCTTATCCGAATTTAATTGGAGAAAATTATTTGTCATCCAATCTTTTACATTTTTAACACACTCTGTTAGCTTAGATAATTGGGAAGTTTCATCTGGTCTCGTTGAGATATATAGCTGAGTATCATCAGCATAACAGTGAAAGCTAATTCCGTATTTTCTAATAATATTACCAAGGGGCAACATGTATATTGAAAATAGAAGGGGACCTAGGACGGATCCTTGTGGCACTCCATATTTTACTGATGATAAATGAGATGACTCCCCATTTAAGTAAACAAAATGGTAGCGATCGGACAGGTAGGATCTAAACCATCTTAGAGCCTGCGCTTGAATACCTGTATAGTTTTGTAATCAATCTATGAGTATGTCATGATCTATGGTGTCGAACGCAGCACTAAGATCAAGTAAGACTAGAAATGAGATGCAGCAGTTTCTGTGCTATGGTGGGGCCTAAAACCTGACTGAAATTCTTCATACAGATCATTTTTATGCAGGAAGGTGCTCAATTGAGCAGACACAACTTTTTCTAAAATTTTAGACATAAATGGAAGATTTGAAATAGGCCTATAATTTGCCAGTACACTAGGATCTAGTTTTGGTTTCTTAATAAGAGGCTTGATAACCGCCAGCTTGAATGGTTTTGGGACGTGACCTAAAGATAACAACGAGTTAATGATATTGAGAAGTGGTTCTTCGGCTACAGGTAACAGCTCTTTTAGTAATTTAGTGGGTACAGGATCTAATAAACATGTTATTGGTTTAGATACAGTGATAAGTTTATTTAGCTATTCCTGTCCTATAGTTGTAAAGCACTGCAGTTTATCTTTGGGTGCGATGGATGAAACTGAAGTGTTAGACGCTGTAGAATCTACATTCGCTATTGTATTTCTAATGTTATCTATTTTACCAGTGAAGAAATTCAAAAAGTCATTACTATTTAACGTTGGTGGAATATTTGAATCAGGTGGCGTCTGGTAATTTGTTAATTTAGCCACTGTGCTAAATAAAAACCTTGGATTGTTTTGGTTATTTTCAATGAGTTTGTGTATATGCTCTGCCCTAGCAGTTTTTAGAGCCTGTCTATAGCTGGACATACTGTTTTTCCATGCAATTCTAAAAACTTCCAAGTTAGTTTTTCTCCATTTGCGTTCAAGACTACGAGTTACTTTCTTGAGAGAGTGAGTATTACTGTTATACCATGGCACAGTACGTTTTTCTCTAACCTTTTTCAATTTGATGGGGGCAACAGCTTCTAATGTATTAGAGAAAATAGTGCCCATTTTGTCAGTAATTTATGCATTTCAGAACAAGCTTGAAAGAGAGTTTGTATTCTGGTCTTTCCCCAGTTTATGTTGCCTTCTTCCTTCTAATGTCTCGTCTCTGCTCCAGTTGGAAAAACTTTTACAGTGCAGTTTTATTTTCTCTTTCAGTTACTTTGCCCAATTTTCTTTAGAGTGAACTGTCTCTCAGTGTTTTCAGTGTTTATACGCCCATCAGGCAATTGTACAGCTGGTACAACCCTCAACAAGGTGGAGGCCCGTAACTATCATTCAATATGTCAGCACTTAAACAACAATTTCACTTTCATTTTTTGAGTGACAGACATGCTTATCCTTACCCTTTATTTACATGTACTCATTCATGATGTTTGCAATAGAGATTTGCAGAACTCTAACTGGCTGTAGATGTTTTAGTTTACCCCAGAGAGCTTTATTAACGCAAAAAACTGAAAGGTAAAAAACATGCATGTGTTGTGTGGGCTGTTAAGGTGTTTAGATGCTAGGGTAGATTCTGTGCTGATCTGTGTTGCTGGTGACTCAAGTAATGTCTTAAATCATTGTAAGCTTTAGAGGGTTTTGTAAAGTATTGGATAGTAATTATGCAGGTGTTACTATATCCTTCTGAAGAAATTACTTATTTTTTGGATCAGTATTCTAAAGTTAAGATCATGATCACTCCGTAGTAATTACTGAAGTCATTAGCCACGTTGACATGTATACTTTTTGTGTGTGTGTGTTTATAACTGTATAATTTACATTTTGACTTCTACCTCCACTATTTCCCAGTCTCTAATGTAGTGTCAGAGTCCCCAAATTCCAGAATGCCAAGGTCTATTGCTGCCAATGTGGTGGTTGCTTGAAACTAACTTTCGCATATGGCAAATACACAAAGGTACATAACTGATATAACACATTATTTAATAATTAGATTTTTTTTTAAATACACTAGTAAGGTTATGATTAAATTGTAAGGATAATGATTAATGTATTGTTTTATAGTCTTTTTTTTTTGTCAGCTTGATTGGAGCGGTGCAGGCTGTGTTCAGTGGTCAGTATTTTTGTTTTTATTTTTTTGCAAGCAGCTTAAATGACAGATTTCTTTCTTTATTTTTGTGTTATTATATTTGTGCATTGGTACAGAAATGTCCGTTAATGACGTACAGTATTGTGAAACATGTTTCTTTGGAAGACCTGCTGTTGTCTACCATACAAAAGCACTTAAAGGTGTCATCGGATGCCCATTTTCCACAAGTTGATATGATTATTTAGGGTCTTAATGAAAAGTCTGTAACATAGTTTGGTTAAAATTTCTCAATGGTAGTGTAATATTACCTTTTTAAACTGTCAAAAACAGCCCTTTTCCGAGTGAGCGGTTTTGTAGCATTTTCCTTTAAATTTAAATGTAAATGCACATTCCCTTCAGAACCAAATGTTATCCACTGCGTCTTCAGCGGCTCAGATGTTGGGAGTAAATGATGACTGATATGTTTATTATTACTAGGGCTGACCCCTAATAGTTGACTAACCGTTAGTCGACCAAAATTTTATTAGTCGCAGAAAAAAAAATTTCCACAGGCAAAATCACGCAGTTTGTGACGGAGAGATTGGTAACGGCTAATCTATGTGGTAATAAAGTACATCGGGCAGGACATCAAAATGCCTGCCTATCATTCATCGACCTCAAATAGAGCTTATCATCTGAAATATGTAAGTATTAGCAACTTAACACGGCTGCTCAATCTGATGTTTACCAAGAGAATCGTGCATTATTGTGTCTGTGCGGAGCGTGGAATCTGAACAGCAGCTCGCTCACCGCAGAACAGATGGAGGAGCCGGAGAGATAAGCTCTTAAAATACTCCCAATTTTTTTTCATACAGGTAAGAGTAATAAATCTTTCAAATCTGTAAAGACTATACGTTTAATTTGTGTATACTTGCAAGAACAACAAATAATTGCACTTTTGTAAAATATTGAAAGCAAACAGGATGTGCTTTCTGCCATCTCTGTGAACTTTAGCGTGAAACTCTGTGTATACTGTACTTGCCTTACAGATATGAAATCATATATATATATATATATATATATATATATATATAGAGAGAGAGAGAGAGAGAGAGAGAGAGCGCAAGGTGTCTACTTTCAAATGAACCAATTCAATTGGAAAACACATTTTCACTAATCCATATGAAATATGTTGCATGGGATTATTTCTCAGCACATTATGGGTGTTTTTATTTCTAAATGTTAATCCTACGTGATCTCATGAGAATACGTGTGTATTTTTACGTTAAATGTGGTTCTACCACACGTACATTTACTTACGTTTTCATGCACATAAAAACTTACAACTTAGACGTATTTATAGCAGTAAAACGTACAAATACTTACGTGTTAGCAGCTAAAAAAACGTAAATAATCTAACGTAAAGTGTGAATTTATATGAATTCCCATGTATTAATATTAAAATCGTGGCTTTAATGATTTAAATCTGTTGTATTTAATTGTCATATCAATAAATGTTTTTATTGAATTTATTGAAAGCAGTTTACTCATCTACTTAATAGAAAATAAAATTTCTGTGCATGCTGCAAACCATAGATACACAAAAGCACAGCATACAATTACAAATCACATCCATTTTATTTGTTTGCTGTACTCCATATCTTTAGAATCCAGATGTTTGCAAGGAACATATCCATATCAATCGATCTTCATTCTCAGCAACAGCGTCCGTCACAGTCAAAGCCCGCGCTCGTTATGATTCGAATTTGAAAATAGCGCCAGTGCGCCACAGGAACGTTACGACATGGTTTACGGCACTAGTATCGAACTCTCATTGGTTCTCACATAATTCGTCACAGATTGCGACATGTCGTGTTTCAGTTGATAGACATTTGAAATCAGTACTGCTACTGCGCCAGTACGCCTTCACGGAGAGAAGACAGATTCATAATTTCACGGATTAATAAATTAAATTCTGCTCTGTACCCTATAAAAACTATTACCTCCAGAGAGGACTGCGACTGGAACTCATTATCATTTGAACTACTTTTGATATTTTTTTCGCAAAAAATAAATGATTAACATTATGTTTGTTTGTCTGTTATTTGTTTATTTATAAAAGTAACGTTATGTAGTTTTAAGAAATGGTTATGGGTAGGTTTAGGGGTAGGTGTAAGATTAACGTTAGTGGCTCAAAACAACGTTTTAATGTTATATTTTTACTAAAATTGTGTTTTATTATGTTTTATTCTTTTAACATTCTGTATAAAATGGATAGGTTTAGGTTCGGGTGAGGTATAGGGATCTTACATTTATCAAAAAAAAAATTATAAAAAGGGAAAATATACATAAATATTTAAAAAATGAATCCGATACGCATTGAAAAGCAGCTTCATGAGCAAATTTCTATGGATAACTGACTGGTCAGAGAACACGTTCTATCTGTACGTATTTGAGGTTGTTTTTACGTAAATTTCGATACGTATCGAACCTGTAATTACGTCCAGATAATACGTAAATTACACTGTAAATACGTAAAGGCACATACGTATTGGACAGTTTTAATTTACGTCTAAATATGTACGTTTTGATTGTGAGATCAGGCTGGTTAATCACAGTCATGCAATTGTTTCTTTTTTGTAAACGGCTGGTCCAAAAACTGTGAGGGACTTTTTCTGGAATTGAGTTCCTGCTCTGCATTTCCAGAAAAGACGCATTGGGTGTGGACAGAAAATTCAATGAAACAATGGGACATCTTGTATAACATGTTCGTGACACATCATTGTATGTCATTGATTTGACAAACCAGATGGTCATGTAGGTTATAGTTAGGTAAAGGCTAGGTTATTGTTGGGTGAAGTTAATAAGTTATCTCTTTATAAAATATAGTTTCATGAGTTCACTAGTTCATATAATCTTAGACATATTTGCCATGCTATCCAATATGAAGGGGGCTTCAGCAATAGGCTCTTCTCAAGCACATTATATGAGATATATATATAACAAAAAACACCTGAATGTCAATGTGGGTAATACATTAGAAACTGGGATTATGGCATCATTCTTGAGAATATACTACTGCATTGATAGAGATGAAGGTGCAGACTAGGAGCAGTCATAAGGAGCTTTGGGTGCCAAGACCTTCTATATTCAGTCACAGTACAGACAATCAATAGGAAACATTTCAATATACTTAATATGAGTAGTTCAAAGTAACACTTCCCCAAAAGAGAAACTCTGAATCAAACATTATAGTTCAACATAGAACCGTGTTATTAGTACTGAAAGAACAACAGAACTATAACCTATATTTAATACAAATAATAATATTTAACATCTTTTTTTGCAGATGTAAAAAGAGGTTGTGAGGGATAGTCTTACAGTCTTTTCAATGGGTTATACTGCATAAAGATCCTGGATTGTAGCTAAATTTGACAATAGTCAAATTGAGTTCCTGCTCATCCTGCCCAACAGGTTTATGATGTACACTGCATGCTTTGCATGTTTTCCAAACTTCCACCATCTTTCTAATACAGGCCCTTGAGCGTCACAAAGTAAATAAGCTAAGTATGATTGTACAGTGTAGGGATTTAGCCTTTTCTTTAAAAGAGGAATTGAATCTAAAGATTCTAATTGCTTTAATTGAACTGATTCCTAATTTAATTAGTTTATACTTCATCAACGGTTTGTCCGGCAAACATTAAAATCAGTAGTAACAAAATTGATAATTTATAAGCTATGAACTAGGTAGCACAGGATCTAGGCAAAGTTTAACTTTAAAATACACTACTGTAACATCTGCTTAGGATCATGTACGATCGTTTGGGCTTTATGTTGTAGGGATTCCTTTAGCCTTTTCACATTTGCATATAAATTACAGAATCTGGCCCCATAGTATACATTTATATGAGTGCTTAATGGCAAGGTTTACCCCATTATCTGAAAGAGAGTAGGCAGACCTTCTTTAAGGTCTCCACGTCCAACTTCAAACAAATTACGAGATAACTAGATAGTAGAGGTCGACTGAATTATCGGTTTTGCAGATTAATCGGCACCGATAGTTGATTGCTGGAACAATCGGTTATCGGCAAAAATGCATGCGGATAGTTTCCCGGGTTGGGTCCGTTGCTGGAGCGGCTGCGAAGGCTCTGTTTTCATTATACAGTGCAAGAGCGGCCTCTAGTGGCTGAAATCAGTGACAGCACGTGCTCTGTGTTCAGACACGTGACGCTGCGCTGAACAGAGCAAAAAAATTCAGACAGAAAATACTGACGCTCCTCAGAGCGCAATTCACATAGTTTAACATTAAATTACATTATATTCGCCCAGAATAATTGTTAATGTACACAATGAATTTTATATTGAACATTTTCATCGAAACATTTGTCTTTCTTTGGCTCTTATAAAATCTGTATGCTTCATTTATAGAGCTATAATATAGATAGCTCTTTCCATTTGCTGCATTTTTTAAACACTGAACTTCAAACTTATCTTTGCCTCATTGTTCATTTTTGAAGTAAACTTGTCCGTTTGGGGAATAAATAAACTGTTTTAGAGTGCTGCTCGTCCAGAGTGTGTGTGATACCGGTGAGTTCTCCTAGACTCATCAATTATTAAGTGTTCAATAACAGAAGCGGTTCAAGTGCAAGAGTAAACATTGTGCTGGTATAATTGTAGGGCTCTATGTTTTCCGCGATGCAGAAAACGCGGACGGAATCGCAGAATCGATTCATAAAGACGGAATTCATAGTTTAGCGCGCGTGACGCTCGTGGTGATTTCGGCGTCTGTCGTCTCACTAAATAAGGACGACAACACATGAAGAACATCTCCAGAACTGCACTGAGAGTCATTTCATGAGCATCTGACCATTTGATTTGAGCAAAAGCATCATATCACATACACAGAACACGGCATCCCGTCAAAATAAAAGTCCGGTTTTGAAGTCTATTGTTCAGTAGAATGTACATAGCCTGCTACTACAATAATGTAACCATCATAATTTTTTAAGGATTATTCACACAACATTTCTTCCATGTTTGATTTTGAATAGGAAATCCCCTTTGTTTGCCGAAAAAAAAGTTAATTTTCAGTAATTAAAAGACAAATAAAATTAATGTGTCATGCCTTGATAACAATAAAAATGTAAATAAACAATTTTTGAGGGGAAAAAATCATTAGGCTTTTTAAAGAAAAAAATTAATTAAGTTGTTTTATGCATTTAAATAATTAGACATGCTAAAACCGAATCTGGTAACAAAAAAAAAATATGGTGAGAAAAAATTAGCGTTTCCCAACCCTGTAAGCGAGTACAGGAGTGCAGTGCAGGGCAGTAAGGTGAGGAGTGACTACCTCAGGGGACTGAACTGTCTGGAGAAACAGTTTCCGGAGGGGAGTGAAGTGAGGAAGTGAGATTGTGAACAGCTACAGTAGGGAGCAAATGACCAAGGATCTAATTGACATATTCGGCTTGTTCATTAGTCTGTGGGTGAAATCCTGACAACGAACTGGTAGTAGATCCAATTTGCTGACAGAATTCTCTCCAGAACTTAGAGACAAATTGTGGCCCCCTATCAGAGACCATGTCAGAGGGCAGCTCATTGATCTTGTTAGCGCCGTTTCCTTACCAGATAGAAGTTTTTGAAAGGGGGACAAAATGGGCTGCCTTGGAAAAGCAATCAATGACCGTAAGAAAAACCGTGTTACCCACGGTGGGCGGATACCCTTATCGAAATCAAAAGTTATACGCCACCAAGGGTGAGACTGAATCAGAAGATGGCGAAGCAGACCGACAGGTGGAGAGTTACTAGACTGACTGTGCGTTCACACTGCTGCTATCGAGAGCAACAAAAATCGCTCTGGCCTTACTGCCAACAATGCCGTAGAAAGATTCATGAACACTCTGATTTAGATCAAATGCTTATTTTTTACTTAAAGTGGCCGCAAAGCAAACAAGCTTGTTGATCTTGTGCAGACTGACTACAAAGAGGGTGACGTTATAAGTAAACCTCATTAAAAATAGTATTATAGTCCCAGTTCACTTTTAAACCTTTAAATCAATTTTCCTGATTATATATTTATGATATCATTGGATTATAATAATAATAATAATCATCATTGGATTATTATTCCTATAACTTCAATGCACATCAGTAAGACAGCAACTTGCCAGGAACACCAACAATCTCAGACACCTTGGTCCATGCATCATTTTTATTTATTTAGGTCTCTGTACACAAACAGGGTCACATCGTAGAATAATGGGAAATCCACCACAGCAATAATCAACCTCTCCACCAATTTTCTTGGGAGCTAATGTGGTCAGAACCAAAGGTCACAGATCTGTGTTCTCTGGAATCCTCTCAAGCAGTGGACTTCTACATTTCGATTCATTGCCGCCAAACTGCGTCATAGCTCATAACCATAAAGTAAACCTGTTTTCAACTCTCCTTGATGCTCTCAATGGCCAAGTCGCGCTGCGCTGCTGCTCGATGCTGCTCAGTGCTACTCAGTGCTTCTTGACGCCCGCTCACATTGAAGAAGAATGACTTACAGACACTTTTATGCTCTCGACGGAGGCGGTGGGAATGCATGGTAAGACTGGGCACAGACAGGACATGAGGCTACAGAACGCCGTACATCACAAACTAAAGCCGGTCACCAAAAATGCTAATGGACAGTCCCCCTCACCCCCTGGAGTGCAGTGACCCTGGAGGCGTCACAACAGTGGAGAACAGCTGGACGCACAGATCTAGGGACAAACAATTTACCCACACCCTCGAGGAGTGGCAAAGTGAACAAGAGCCCTTTTTATCCACCGTTCGATTCCCTAGATCACTGCCCTGAAGACATGACCATTGGGCTGAATAGTCTCTGTGGATGAACCAAAGAACTGAACTGACGAGAAAGTGCATCGGGTTCGTATTCTTACAGACTGGTCTGTAGGAAATGGTAAACTCAAACTGTACAAATAATAAAAATATCCTACTGTGCCTTGTCTAGCATTTAATCTCTTAGCTAAACAAATATATTACAGATTATGGTGAGTGGTTCAAAAACCGAACGTATGAGCTGCCGCTTCTTGCCAATGGCACCAGTTACCCAGTGCCAAATGAATGACCAGGAGTTACCTACATCGTAGTTCTGATCTGCTAGCTAGAGACGGTAAGAATAAAAAAGTGCACAGGTGGACCCGGTCGTCCTATAAAGCGATTTCGAAATTTTGCATGCTCCAATCGCACAGCACGACAAGTCAACCTCTACTATGAATTGTCTCGTAGTGTCAGGAGTAGCGCTGTGCGATTAATCAGAATCATCATAAAATCACAATTTGAGCATGCACAATTTCTAAATTGCTTTATAGCATGATTTTTCAGCGGCCCCCGACCACAGTTTGCTATCCGAACCAATCAGCAGCATGCCTAAATGGAGTGCGAGAACAGAACAGACTGGACATTTGCTTAAGTAACTCCAGGTTCACACACTGTCTGTGATGCGTATTTTTCCCAGCCCATGTTAACGGATCAGAGAGTTCACACTGCACACGGTAAAAGATATGAAAGATGTGAACAGAAAAGGTTAGAAATAGAAAGGTGCAAAAATGATTAATATCTAGCACATTAGCATAGAGAGAGTTGTGAGTACACGGGACGCAGTTTGAGTGAGAGGAGACATGTTTTAAGTGCGCACACTCTCTCCAGGGTGGGAGAGATATATTTTATAAGAGATATATATATAGAAAGAGAGATAGATAGAGATATATATATAACATTTGTATATCATTTATTTTTATTTTTTTGCCATTTGTCTAGACATTTTGTCACGCATTTACTTTGTGATTATTTTGACTTATGTCTGTTCTAGAGACATGTTAAAACTTTTTGATAAAGCTCTAATTGATTTTCTTTCAGAAATATGTTTCAAATTCATCCTGAATGCATGTATGACTTTAAAGCATGTCTCTCTGTGTCGAAATCGTGATTAAAATCAAAATCGCGAAATTGATCAAAGAGGTTGCGATAGTTTTTTTGTCCATATCGCACAGCCCTAGTCAGGAGTAAGAAAAATAGGGGGCAGTTTTAAACATGCGGATGGCCAATTCTACCAGCTGGTTTAACCCAGATGGCAGATCATGGCCGAGGATCCACCTCTTTAACCTAAAAATCATAATAGTTGGAGAACCAAGGACTTAAACTACTTCGGTCTGTGTGCATTAAACTAAATTTTAGTTGAATAACTGAAATAATTTATTGAGATGCACGTGTAAGTGAGGATAGCAAAATAAAGTAAACTATGACATATTATACCCAAAAATTCTTCATACAATGGACTTCCAGTATAACTGAAAAATCTTTGGTCCCAATTTTTTTTATCAGACACTTTGACCTGACCATGATTTGCTTAAGTGCTTTTTCTTTAATTGCTAATGCAAACTTTTTACACCACAGAATCGACAAAATTAAGCATTGCTTGGAAACTGTTCAACAAAGTATTGATAGTTGTGTTAATATTGTCATACTAACAGTTGTCTGAATGTTTGGTTTGATTGTAATCCATTACATACCTTTCTATCAAAGTTATCTGACATCATCAAGATGAATTTGTTCTGATAGTTTAACTTTTTTCATATTTTATTACCATTTTCTAAACTATAGCAAATAAACTGTGATAATGTGAGAAATGTTGAAGGTGTCTGAATACATTTTGTTTTGACTGTATACTTAATTTTTACATTGAAGACTATTTTGATTATTCGGTTTCTGTACCTGGACACCTACAAAAATTGAAAAAACGTAAACATTGTGTAAATGGCACAAATAAATAAACAGACAAACATACAAAATAAACTATTTCAAACAGGTGCAACCTGCCCCTCTAACCCCAGCTACGGCCTGGCTGCAGGTGTATGATATCAAAGCACCTATTAAATGATCAGTCTGCTCAATGTTGCTTTAAGTCGAACACACCTAATGCCGTCTGCTGAACTAAGCGTGCTCATTCTTGCGTGTAGATAATTTTATTTTCACCACCTGCAAACTCACAAGGAGCTCATAAAAGGCACTTTACCTAATCGTTGCTCCACATTTGCCCTCTGCTCATTTTGTATTGGTTACACCGCATTGTCAAATCAGCGTCACATCTTGTCATTACTCCATGTAGGTTCGTTCAGAAGTATTTGGTCTGTGTTGCATTCATATCATTCATTTGGAAGCGGACCAAGACCCATCCAAGACCCTTCTCTCTGACTCTCAATGAAGGCGGTCGCATTTTCTCTCCCTCTCCTCTCCCTTACCTTCCCTGCTTTGCACCTCTTGTCTCGTATACTCTGAGAGACTCTCTCTGCACTGCTCTCCATCTAACTGGTCTCTCAAAGCAATTGACACCACCTTTTGGGTTCGGGGGAACCTGACTGCCCTACCGGAACATTTGCAGCTGGCTACACGATGGACGCGTGGGAGAGGTGGCGGGTCGTGTGTCTGGTGGCTCTTTCCATGGAGGACATTATATCTATCTATTCGGAACCATTATAACAGGTATTCTGCTGATTGGATTAGACATTGCCCTGGGTTATCGAGGAATTCAGAAAACGGTTACAGCTGTCAAAGGCTGACCAGGCTGCCCGTCATGATCAAAGCAGTGTGCAGAGCGGTCAGCATTGAGACTGAGACTATTAAACCCCAATATGGATAACAGCATGGAGATGAAATGCAACATGGATAAAATCATGGAGAAGCTCACGGCTTTGGAAAAAGCTATTGGATCGATCAGACACCAGAAATGGACAAAGAGAGTAGCCGTGGAATTGGAATGCGGCTACTCGCCACAAGACCAAACAATTGCAATCGTATCTTGTTTCGGCTTCCCTCTACCAGCACTGGTCTCGGCCAAGGCCGCTGCTGGAACAACAACAACCCTGGAAGAGCTCTGTAGTGAGAAGCTCTCGCGTTCTTTCCCCCCCATCCCCGCCCCACCCCCATCTTCCACCTGTTGATGTTGACTCTGTCTGGGACCTGAACAAGGCTGTCTCCATGGCAACTTGCTCTGACGCTATCACAATATGCGGACTGAGGCACCTAGATTGAATTGCAACTCTCCAGGCCTACAAATACACAAACTCTAACACATACACAGATACAAGATATGCATTCACCCCCAACCTCCCCCCATCCCTCGCCTTCACCGCTTTGTACTGCCACTCTGTCAAGCGGATCCGTGACCAGCACTTTAATAGCTGCAGGGTAGGACGGCTGCTGTCTGTACTGGATTACCTCGACCCCCCCCCAAGGTGTATGTGCTTTTGTTGCTGAGGTGTTTTTTGGTTCCCATACTGTACTCCCAAAAGTAGCATAGTCTGGGTGTTGTTTTTTTCACCTCACTTCCCTAATGTTAAGCTGTATTTCTTCCTCAATTCCCTGTCTTCCTGTTCTGTCTATCCCATTGTATGTATGTTGTGTATGTATGGACAGGTTGATGGCTAATTTCGCTGGTACTTGTGACTAGTGACAATAAAGGGCTACTACTACTATTTCAGCAGTCTCAGTTCACTTGTTTGGTGAGGACCACAGGTTCGGATGGCAGCGTTTACACTTAATGTAACTACACTACACTTAAACAATCAATGCCACGTAGAATTAAGGCAGTTCTGAAGGCGAAAGGGGGTCAAACACAGTATTAGTATGGTGTTAGTATGCTTAAACATCAAGATTTTTACTAATAGAAACTACTAAAGCAGTCACAATCAAGTTCAAGCAAAATAAGTAAAAATAAAATGGACTGTAGATTTTTAAGATTAAGAATACTAGTGAAAATAAAATAGGTCAACCATCTGACAAAAATAAATGAAAAAGACACTGTTCAACTCAACCATATTGTCAGAATTATGTCCGACAGTGGAGACAGAGTACACCGAAGACTCGAAATTGATATACAAATTCCTCAACTTGTCTCTGCAAAGCAGCATTTTCTGTGCATTCTGTATATCAAAAGCAAGTATCTCTCACACTTATTGACAGTGAAAGATTATTTACGGTTACCACAGAGGCATGTTGTGCTGTCAGAATATATCAAAATATATCTTGTTGGACTCTCATTAGACTTTCACACATGAATAGATTTTAGACAGTCTTCCACTGCCTAGTCTGTCTGCATTATTCTCAAATGTTTATCTTTTGTATGGATTATCAAGCTTTTTACCTAAAACGGAAAACAGCTGGCAAGAATCATTACAAAAATAGAGAAATGTTACAAATTACAGAAACATTAGAAAAGATCTGAAACAACATGAAACAAAATGAGACCAGTCATAACGCTTGATAAGACCCTTCTTCCTCATCTGGGATCGTGTAGAACTCAAAAATTTGGTGCAATTTGGACCTTTCACCCAGTGAACCCCACTGAAGTGCACTATATAGAGAAAACCCCTGGAATGTTTTCCTCAAAAACCTTACTTTTTTTCAACTTAAGAAAGAAAGACATCTTGGATGACATGGGGGTGAGGAAATTATGAGGAAATTTTACATTCGGAAGTGAACTAATCATTTAACTAAATTATAGTTTAAAACTAACATTTAGATTAAGTGTAAGTTTAAATTTACATTTAAATTTACGGATAAGTAAATTTACATTTAAGTTTAGTTGTAAATGTAAACGTAAAACTGCTTGTATGAGCCGTACAATATTGCTGTGAGTTGCTCTGGAAACATGTAAACTGTAAAGATGTAAACTGACAACATGGTGGCATTTCCTTTGTGTTGCTTTTCTTACACAACAAACCTGTTTTTCCTGTATTGGACAAAGAAAAATAGATACTTGTTCAGAAATGAAAGTAGAACGGGTAGGAAATGTGTGAATAGGGCATCCACTTTATATGAAAGGTATGTCCACAAATTGTATTTATTCATTTGTAATTACTAGTCTTGAATGGTGTTACAAATGCATAGTAATCAGGCCATGACTACTGGCAGTAAATGGTTGATAGAGTCATATAAGAGGCAAACTAAACCCAAAATTACAAGTTTTGCAAGAGGATTGACGTGAAGTCCATCCATCCTTCAAACTTCCTTATCTTCAGGGTCACAGGGAGGCTGGAGTCTATACCAGTGTCTCAGGCCACAGGTGGGGAAACCACTTGGACAGATAGCCAGTCTCAGACCATGAGTGATTTATTGTGTCCCACCAGACAAAACCCACACTAACACAGGGTGAACATGAAAGCTCCACACTGAAAGACCTCCTGTTTTAGTCCAGGACTCGAATCGGGACCTGCTCGTTATGAGGTGACAGTGCTACCAACTGAGACAATGTGCCTTTCTAAAAATATCTATAATATTTCTAATTTAAAACTTAGTATCTAATTTGTATCTAGATTCAACTTGCAATACATAAAAAATTTCCTGTTATAGACTATTCTAGATGTTTTATTACAGAATAAATTATTACAAACAACAAGAAAGTCATGGCTGTCAAAATCTGCTAAAGTGCTAAAAAGGAGTAGTTTTAGCCATTTTGTGAATGAAGCTTACCCCTCGTTTTGTTCTATGACAACGTAACAAATATACACCAATTTCATCAACTACAACTGAAGATTATGCACTGAACAAAATAAATTATAAATGCAACACTTTTGTTTTTGCCCCCATTTTTCATCAGCTGAACTCAGAGATCTAAGATTTTCTTTTGAGATGACATCACTGAATTCAATGATGAACTGCCTTTAACTATCATTTTGCATTATTGACACTGTTTTCCTAATGAATGTTGTGCAGTTGCTTTGACGCAATGTTTTTTTGTTTAAAGCGCTATATAAATAAAGGTGACTTGACTTGACTTTTTCTATGTACACAAAAGGCCTATTTCTCTCAAAATAATAAGTCGGTTACGATGACGAACAGCAGTCAGGTCGAGACCCCGATGAGGACGACGAGCAGCAGATGAGCTTCTCTGAGACGGTTTCTGAGAGTTTCTGACATCTTTGAGATCAGCTCATGAAAAATGGGGGAAAACAAAACTGTTGCATATATAACTTTGTTCAGTGTTCAGTTTAAGGTTATTTGTGAATCATAAAACAAAGAAAGCAAACAGGTAATATTACAGAACTAGCTGAACTTGATCTGCAAAAATGTGGTGCATCATCGCATATTTGTAACGCCTAAACATGGTGGAATGAATGAATGCACACCCCTACAAGAATAAACCTTGTGGTTTCTTGCCAAGCGCAACACTAATGCAAACGCCTAGTGACGTTTATTAAATTATCTAGCTAAATTATTTATTTCAAAGACCCTTACAGTCTGCTGTGAAACCCAAAAACACATGGCATCGCCATCAAAAAGCAAAGGTGTTGCAATTCTTATCAATAAACCACACATACTGCTGGAAGCGTTTTATGAGGATGGAGATTATGCTTGGGTTCATGTTGAGATTGACAATCAGAAGTACACATTTGTGAGTGTGTATTACAGTAAAACAACTCGTGATCTGATCTGTGATCTCATGTTGAAGCTCTTCTACAGCTTCTTAACAAATGCATCCGATGCTTTTAAAAGCAGGCTTGTAATTGGTGGAGACTTTAACACAACCCTTAATCCTGCACTGGATGCGAACAAAATGATCTCAGAAGATGCTAGGTCTCATGGCCTCAGCATCACCAGTTCTTCAGTTGGGCCTGCTCCGCATGCGCCCCTTGCAGTTCTGGCTGAAAGCGCGAGTACCGCGCAGAGCGTGGATATCCGGTCAGTTGCGTCTCAAGGTCAATCAGAGCTGTGTTACAGCCTTGAAACCCTGGACAGCGAACGACTGGTACCAATCAGGTGTAAGCCTGGGGACTTCCTCGAAAGTGAAAGTGGTGTCGACAGGCGCCTCCACTTCTGGATGGGGAGCGCTGCTCGAAGGCAGACCATTCTTTGGCCTGTGGTCAGAACGGGAAAAGCTCCAACATATCAACCATCTGGAAATGCTGGCAGTGGAGAACGCGTTGATGCGCTTTTGTCCCCGAATCAAGGGCCACCACGTCTTAGTCCGTTCGGACAACATGTCTGTGGTGTCCTACATAAATCGCCAGGGCGGTCTCAGGTCCCGAAACCTGTACAGGTTGGCGGAACGCCTCCATGTTTGGGCTCAGCGCAACTTGCGCTCGCTGAGAGCAGTTCATGTGCCTGGGCTACAGAATCTGGGTCCAGACAGACTGTCCAGAAACAACATTCCAACGGGCGAATGGTCTCTACACCCACAGACAGTCCAGCTGCTGTGGGAGAGATTTGGCAGAGCGGAAGTGGACCTCTTCGCGTCCTACGAAAACGCTCACTGCCCCGTGTTCTTTTCCAAGAACGAAAGCGCGCTGTCACAAAGGTGGCCGTGCTGCCCGCTCTATGCTTTTCCCCCCGTCTCCCTCCTTCCGCAGGTGATAGAACGGGTGAGGGAAACAAGATGCTCAGTACTGCTTGTAGCACCACTTTGGAAGAACCAACCATGGTTTCCAAATTTGATACAGTTAGCAGACACTGCCCCGTGGCCAATGCCGTTGAGGAGGGACCTCCTCTCGCAGGCCAGGGGCTCGATTTGGCACCCTCAACCGGAGTTGTGGTCCCTCCATGTGTGGGCGCTCAACGGTTACCCGCTGATCTCTCAGTGGGAGTGCTAAATACTATCACTCAGGCTAGAGCTCCGTCGACTCGACGGCTGTATGCCTCAAAGTGGTCAGTATTCTCCAGCTGGTGCACAGCTCGGGGATGTTCACCCCTTAGTTGTGAGGTGACGGAGGTTCTCTCCTTCCTACAGGAGCTGTTGGATAAGGGCAGAGCCCCCTCCACGCTCAAAGTTTACGTGGCGGCTATCGCAGCGTTTTCTGAGACAACGCTCCGTCAGTCAATAGGAAGGAACGATTTGGTCATCCGCTTCCTTAGAGGAGCTAGGAGGCTGAATCCTCCCAGACCTCCGTCAGTCCCTGTATGGGACCTCTCGACGGTTTTGGAGGCCATGAAAGGTTCCCCTTTCGAGCCTATCCGAACGATTAGCCTCAAACATCTGTCATTCAAGACAGTGTTCTTGTTGGCTCTCGCTTCAGTGAAGCGTGTGGGTGACCTGCACATGCTCTCGGTGAGCCCGACGTGCTTGGAGTTTGGGCCTAATGACTCAAGAGTCATACTCAAACCTAGGCACGGTTATGTGCCGAAATCCCTCAACACACCGTTTCGGGCTCAGGTTATTTCCCTGTCTGCCCTGTCGGTGTCAGAAGAGGATGGAGACTCGAGTCTTCTTTGCCCCGTTAAGGTTCTAAGAACTTATGTGTCTCGCTCTGCTGTCTTCAGACAGACTGAGCAGCTGTTTGTCTCGTTCAGTGGACGTTCCAAGGGAATGGCTGTTTCGAAACAGAGCCTATCCAGATGGATTGTTGACGCTATAGCATTAGCTTACACTTCCAGGGGCCTTCAGTGCCCACTGGGTGTCAGAGCACACTCCACAAGAGGCGTCGCCTCATCATGGGCGTGGTCTAGTGGGATTTCCTTACAGGATATATGTATGGCGGCAGGATGGGCCTCGCCATCTACATTTATCAGGTTCTATAACCTAGAGGTTCCCGCCCTGCAAGCAAAGCTGTTGTCGGTATAGTTGAATCAGTGTCCTGATTGGAACTCTGAGATCGCAAGCGCTATGCGCTGCCGACTGTTATATGGACAGTATTGCGTAAGACCCACATTCCCACATTGGTCAGGCCTTGCCTTGAATATGTGATGTCATATTGCTGTGTCTACGGACGCTGCTAGATATGGGACGGAGGGTTTCCCCCTCCTGTTCTAGGACTCTCTGTGAGTCCCTCTGGTGATTGCGCACTGTAAATCCTGGGCTTCGCTTCCAGGTTTATTGGTGTGTGATCTCTGCATGCACGGCGTTTTACACTGGGTTCCCATAGCGTCTTAGCTAAGACGCAGTACGAGAGAACTCTCGTAAGAGAACGTACTCGGTTACTAATGTAACCTCGGCTCTCTCTAGAAGAGGGAACGAGTACTGCGTTCTCTGCCGTGCATACGATTCACTCTGGTTCGCTTCGGCGATGAAATAAATCAGGTGAGTCAGCCTTTTCGAGCTCCCTTTATAGGGCTAGCCACACCCGTTTCGGCGGGAAGTGGCATGGAGGGCGCGAGCGCCCTCATTGGTCTGATGTTGCATCAGCCTGCGCTTGATAGGCTTATGCAGTTGCCGCAGAGCAGCCAATGAGCGAGCGAGCCGTCTCGCCTATGGCTGTGTGCTGCTGCAAATGCGCTTTACAATAATTCAAAATTAAGGATAATTTTTTGCTTCAGTGTATCGTGAAAAGAGACTTTTCCCGTAGCGTCTTAGCTAAGACGCAGTACTCGTTCCCTCTTCTAGAGAGAACCGAGGTTACATTAGTAGCCGAGTACGTTTTTCCACCTCGTCTATGATGTCATATTGTGCAAAAACTTGCCTAGAATCCTTTGCCTTTATTTGGTGATGTCGTTATTTACTAAATTGATTCTAATTGAAGTTGTTTTTCTAGTTTTTCCCCTTCTTATTTATTTAGTTATGTTTTGTCCTGTCGGGTGATTGTACTGTTTATGTGTCTGGACATTCAAAAATACCATAATAAATATAACATACATATATTTAAAAAAATAATTATAAAAACACTTTTGTTTTTGCCCCCATTTTTCATGAGCTGAACTCAAAGTTCTAAGATTTTATGTACACAAAATTATGTAAACAAACTATTTATCTCAAATATTCTTCACAAATCTGTCTAAATCTGTCTTAGTCAGCAGTTCTTCTTTGCCGAGATAATCCATCAACCTCACAGGTGTGGCATATCAAGATGCTGAGTAGACAGCATGATTATTGCACATGTGTGCCTTAGGCTAGCCACAATAAAAGGCCACTCTAAAATTGTGCAGTTTTATCACACAGCACAATGCCAAAGATTTCACAAGTTTTGAGGGAGCGTGCAATTGGCATGCTGACTACAGGAATGTCTACCAGAGCTGTTGTCCATGAATTGAATGTTCATTTCTCTACCATAAGCCATCTCCAAAGGTGTTTTAAAGAATTTGGCAGTACATCCAAGTTCCTGAAGTCCACTGTTGTGCTATTTATCCACGACCATCACCTCATGTTGCAGCATAATAATGCATGGTCCCATGTTGCAAGGATCTGTACACAATCCCAGTTCTTGCATGGCCAGCATACTCACCGGACATGTCACCCATTGAGCATGTTTGGGATGCTCTGGATCGGCCTATACGACAGCGTGTTCCAGTTCCTGCCAATATGCAGCAACTTCGCACAGCCATTGAAGAGATGTGGACCAACATTACACAGGCCACAATCAACAACCTGATCAACTCTATGTGAAGGAAATGTGTTGCACTGCATAAGGCAAATGGTGGTCACACCAGATACTGACTGGTTTTAAGACTCACTGGACCACTGGACACTGGACAGCCTAAGGCACACCTGTGCAATAATCATGTGTTCTAATCAGCATCTTGATATGCCACACCTGTGAGGTGGATGGATTATCTAGGCAAAAGAGAAGTGCTCACTAACACAGATTCAGACATATTTGTGAACAATATTCGAGAGAAATAGTCATTTTGTGTACATAGAAAAATACTTAGATCTCTTAGTTCAGCTCATGAAAAATGGGGGCAAAACAAAAGTGTTGCATTTATCATTTTGTTTCATTGTGTGTATGTATATAAAAAATACATGATGTATATATGTATATAATGTGTATATATATATAATATGAAAATACACTACATTATATATATATATATATATATATATATATATATATATATATATAGTGTATTTTCGTCTGCCATGGATCTGAGGAATCACACTGTCTCTGGGTTTTGTTTCCAGAAGAAAGATTTCAAGAGAAAATAAAACCGAGAAAGCTCTGCAGAACAGTCTGTCGAGTCTGTGTCGGTTCTCTATTTTATACAGTGCTTCTGAAGGCGTGCCCATGTTCAATACATTTCATACATATTGTTCTGTTTATCAACTCTTTACCTTTTATGGCGGTCTCTACAGCTCGCTTTTAGGATGTAGAATTTATTTGAAGTGAAACGAGGAGCCCTAATCATATATTTTTCTTATGTCAAAACAGGGTGTCCAACTTTACTATATGCTGTATTTTGGTAATGTCTGCACCAAGGAGGTCTGATCATATATTTTGTCTAATGTCCCAATAGGGTGTGCAGCTGCACCATATACTATACCCCTGCACTCTCTGCACATTCCATTCTCAGGCAGGCCTCTACATACAGTCAAATGCATGATTATAACAGTAGAATAACTTGATACATAAATGGCTAGAGTCACATTGATTATGCCTGATTAGTTTACATATTGACCAATACAAATCTTCCACAATACACTACAATACAATTCCACAAAAGTTGCTATGACAATTATATACCCTGAAAGTAACCTCCGTTTTTTGGAACCAAAAGTTGAGGTTGTCTGCTTGCTTACTCTTAACCTGTTAGCCAGCACCCCCCATTATGGGACTCACAGCTGAAAGTGCTCTACCAAACTTATAATTGTAACAGTTTCCTACTTCAGTGTGTTACAAACATAATTTTGGTGTCTTTAGAAAGAAGACCCTTTGGGCTTTACTTTTTATCAACCAGATTTGATAATGCTCAAAAATATTAAAAGATATAGACACTGAAGTCCTTGAATATTTTTTTACCACACTGATTTTTTTTTGGGTATATATATATATATACACACATGAAATGAGTCCTGGAGCAATCTAGAAAAGTAATGTGTTGAAAGCCACATGTCTCATGAGTTTTATTTCAAATCTAAAGAAGATATCATGAAAAATTAGATTCTTGCAAACATTTTCCTGAGACTATGTCTAGTCCCACCCACCCCCCGAATATTAAACATATTTACTGTATTGAAGGCTTCTACAAACTATTTAGTCAGTAAACACACCACTGCATAGTTTTTCAGTTATAAAACACTAGACAGAAACTTAGACATCATATAAGTGATTTATTTGAGCACTAGAAAAATACAATAACATTTGAGTAAGAAAAAATAAGAAATATATATATATATGTATTTTTTTTTTACTTTGTATGCCAATTATTGATTCAAAGTATTTGATAATTAAAATGACACAAATTCTGGTTTTTATCACCACCGTCAGATGTGTCAACTCCAGTTAAATATTTTGGTAATATTTCTTTATGATATTTTGTATTTGTTGAGGAATTGTTGGTCACGTGAAAGTGAAATCTGTCTGCTAACATCAGAATGTGTTTTGAAAAGTTAAAAACATCTTGATTGCTGTTAAACAAAGCTGAAATTATATTACACAGTCAAAAGTAAAAAAAAAATGTACATTTTAATAAACAGAGAAAAGTTGGGAGGTTGTATCAAAACATAGCTCAGTAGCTTACATATAAGTACATATAAGATACATACATGTAGTTTCATTTGTCTGTGTACAGTATTTTATTTTATTTTTTTTCAATTTTGCACCGTTTTGTCCCACAAAAAAAGAACCTTGACCTTGGATACATCTTGATATATTTATTAACAGACACAAGTCACTGATAATGTGCCTGAAGAAAGAGGTGGCTTATCATTCAAGGCATCATTCATGAATTGCTTATTTGCAAAAATGCATCATTGACAACATTAATGACACAAACCTGTACTCTAAAAACAGTTTAAAGGATTTACATTTAAAAGTTAATTAATTACTCTACCAGAAAGTCTGATGTACTGGCAGAATAAAAACTTTCCAAACATATACATTTACAATCTTGATGCCATAGAAAAATACACTTGTGCTTTTCTAATCACTCTTCACTCCTCATTAGTTCTGTTCATGTTCAGAGTAAGGCTTACAGGGAAATGATCAGACAGATTATTGCCTAAATTTTTGCATATGGAACAGTTTTCCACATAAACCTCATCATTCTCCAACATGAAAAAATAGTCTAATCTGGACTGTGTTGGGCCCATAAATAAACTATTAATCTTTCTTTGTGGATGTATGCGTGTGTATTCACGCTTTTGACCATTCTTTTTTCTCCAGACATCGAACAGCTTTACTATGGTCATGAAATTCTTCAGTTTTTTACTCCGTGCAGGGTGTCCTGAGATCATTTTGTTCGCATCCAGTGCAGGATTAAGGGTTGTGTTAAAGTCAACCCTTAATCCAAGGTTTACAAGGTTTATTCTTGTAGGGGTGTGCATTCATTCATTCCACCATGTTTAGGCGTTACAAATATGCGATGATGCACCACATTTTTGCAGATCAAGTTCAGCTAGTTCTGTAATATTACCTGTTTGCTTTCTTTGTTTTATGATTCACAAATAACCTTAAACTGAACACTGAACAAAGTTATATATGCAACAGTTTTGTTTTCCCCCATTTTTCATGAGCTGATCTCAAAGATGTCAGAAACTCTCAGAAACCGTCTCAGAGAAGCTCATCTGCTGCTCGTCGTCCTCATCGGGGTCTCGACCTGACTGCTGTTCGTCATCGTAACCGACTTATTATTTTGAGAGAAATAGGCCTTTTGTGTACATAGAAAAAGTCAAGTCAAGTCACCTTTATTTATATAGCGCTTTAAACAAAAAAACATTGCGTCAAAGCAACTGCACAACATTCATTAGGAAAACAGTGTCAATAATGCAAAATGATAGTTAAAGGCAGTTCATCATTGAATTCAGTGATGTCATCTCAAAAGAAAATCTTAGATCTCTGAGTTCAGCTGATGAAAAATGGGGGCAAAAACAAAAGTGTTGCATTTATAATTTATTTTGTTCAGTGCATAATCTTCATAAACTACTCCTTTTTAGCACTTTAGCAGATTTTGACAGCCATGACTTTCTTGTTGTTTGTAATAATTTATTCTGTAATAAAACATCTAGAATAGTCTATAACAGGAAATTTTTTATGTATTGCAAGTTGAATCTAGATACAAATTAGATACTAAGTTTTAAATTAGAAATATTATAGATATTTTTAGAAAGGCACATTGTCTCAGTTGGTAGCACTGTCACCTCATAACGAGCAGGTCCCGATTCGAGTCCTGGACTAAAACAGGAGGTCTTTCAGTGTGGAGCTTTCATGTTCACCCTGTGTTAGTGTGGGTTTTGTCTGGTGGGACACAATAAATCACTCATGGTCTGAGACTGGCTATCTGTCCAAGTGGTTTCCCCACCTGTGGCCTGAGACACTGGTATAGACTCCAGCCTCCCTGTGACCCTGAAGATAAGGAAGTTTGAAGGATGGATGGACTTCACGTCAATCCTCTTGCAAAACTTGTAATTTTGGGTTTAGTTTGCCTCTTATATGACTCTATCAACCATTTACTGCCAGTAGTCATGGCCTGATTACTATGCATTTGTAACACCATTCAAGACTAGTAATTACAAATGAATAAATACAATTTGTGGACATACCTTTCATATAAAGTGGATGCCCTATTCACACATTTCCTACCCGTTCTACTTTCATTTCTGAACAAGTATCTATTTTTCTTTGTCCAATACAGGAAAAACAGGTTTGTTGTGTAAGAAAAGCAACACAAAGGAAATGCCACCATGTTGTCAGTTTACATCTTTACAGTTTACATGTTTCCAGAGCAACTCACAGCAATATTGTACGGCTCATACAAGCAGTTTTACGTTTACATTTACAACTAAACTTAAATGTAAATTTACTTATCCGTAAATTTAAATGTAAATTTAAACTTACACTTAATCTAAATGTTAGTTTTAAACTATAATTTAGTTAAATGATTAGTTCACTTCCGAATGTAAAATTTCCTCATAATTTCCTCACCCCCATGTCATCCAAGATGTCTTTCTTTCTTAAGTTGAAAAAAAGTAAGGTTTTTGAGGAAAACATTCCAGGGGTTTTCTCTATATAGTGCACTTCAGTGGGGTTCACTGGGTGAAAGGTCCAAATTGCACCAAATTTTTGAGTTCTACACGATCCCAGATGAGGAAGAAGGGTCTTATCAAGCGTTATGACTGGTCTCATTTTGTTTCATGTTGTTTCAGATCTTTTCTAATGTTTCTGTAATTTGTAACATTTCTCTATTTTTGTAATGATTCTTGCCAGCTGTTTTCCGTTTTAGGTAAAAAGCTTGATAATCCATACAAAAGATAAACATTTGAGAATAATGCAGACAGACTAGGCAGTGGAAGACTGTCTAAAATCTATTCATGTGTGAAAGTCTAATGAGAGTCCAACAAGATATATTTTGATATATTCTGACAGCACAACATGCCTCTGTGGTAACCGTAAATAATCTTTCACTGTCAATAAGTGTGAGAGATACTTGCTTTTGATATACAGAATGCACAGAAAATGCTGCTTTGCAGAGACAAGTTGAGGAATTTGTATATCAATTTCGAGTCTTCGGTGTACTCTGTCTCCACTGTCGGACATAATTCTGACAATATGGTTGAGTTGAACAGTGTCTTTTTCATTTATTTTTGTCAGATGGTTGACCTATTTTATTTTCACTAGTATTCTTAATCTTAAAAATCTACAGTCCATTTTATTTTTACTTATTTTGCTTGAACTTGATTGTGACTGCTTTAGTAGTTTCTATTAGTAAAAATCTTGATGTTTAAGCATACTAACACCATACTAATACTGTGTTTGACCCCCTTTCGCCTTCAGAACTGCCTTAATTCTACGTGGCATTGATTGTTTAAGTGTAGTGTAGTTACATTAAGTGTAAACGCTGCCATCCGAACCTGTGGTCCTCACCAAACAAGTGAACTGAGACTGCTGAAATAGTAGTAGTAGCCCTTTATTGTCACTAGTCACAAGTACCAGCGAAATTAGCCATCAACCTGTCCATACATACACAACATACATACAATGGGATAGACAGAACAGGAAGACAGGGAATTGAGGAAGAAATACAGCTTAACATTAGGGAAGTGAGGTGAAAAAAACAACACCCAGACTATGCTACTTTTGGGAGTACAGTATGGGAACCAAAAAACACCTCAGCAACAAAAGCACATACACCTTGGGGGGGGGTCGAGGTAATCCAGTACAGACAGCAGCCGTCCTACCCTGCAGCTATTAAAGTGCTCGAGAGCGTCTCACTACAGAGAATACCTGTTATCATGGTTCCAAATAGATAGATATAATCAGTGCCGATCCTGACCTCCCTGGGGCCCTAAGCAAAATTCTGCTAAGGGGCCCTCTAACTGACCCGTGACGCCGTGAGCCATGTAAACCATTTTCCATTGCCACACAGTCGCACCTGACACTTCAGTGATCCCAATACAATCCTCCCTCCTTTAAACAAAACAGTCGACAATATAGAACAACAATATAGAACAGAATGAGGTTCAAACAAACAATATTTATTGAATAGAGTATTTCCTATAGAATATTAAGATAACAAGTGAATATTATTAAGTAAGTGAATATTAACGTAAACATAAATAAGAAGAAAATAATAAATTATAACTCTGAGCTTTGGCTTTTGGGATTAACTTTCTCTCTACAGCCTGGGCATTTTCGGCATCAGTATGGGCAACACCAGTCTATCTGGACTGTCTAGAAGAAACTGAGAAGAATATCACATAGTTAGTTAAACAGTCATTTACACAATCTTACATGTTACTCATTACATGTTACAAATGCATAAACATTTGAATGTTTGAATTAAAATCTTACCATCAAAATATTCCTTTTCTGCACTTTCTCGAGGCAAAATCATCAATGATGTCATCATAGGACAGGTGTTTCCCCACATCATGATTTATGCTCATGATGGCCAATCCACTCAAACGTTCCTGTGACATTGAAGACCTCAGGTAGCTTTTGATGAGCTTTAATTTTGAAAAGCTCCTCTCTGACGATGCTACTGTTACCGGCAGGGTGACTGCAATTCTTAGGGCTATCCAAAGATTAGGATAGAGTTCCTCCAGGTTTTTCTCACAGAGAAATGAAAGCAACTCAAATGCAGTCATCTTATCTGATGGCAGATCAGGTAAATTCTGAATCTCGTGTGCCAGATCCATTCCACTGATGTCATAGTCATCTCTGAAGGTTAGAGTATTTTGAACTTCCATGCAGTGAGCCTTTAAAGATTCACTAGACATCTGTGAGGCAGTGCTGAAGTTTAGCAACACTCCATATTTGGATTTCACCTGGTTGAGTGTTTCAAATCTCTCATCCATGGATGTCACAGCAGAGTCGACCACAATGTTAAAGAAGTTGACTTCAAGGTTTTTCAGTGCATCAGTCATTGGTTCATCAGGAGCCTCATAGCTGAAATGCCTCTTGCTGTTTCTCAGTCTCTTCTCTTTCAGAACAGCCTCCACATTCATTACTTCGCAAATGCTTGTGGCTGTTGTCTGTGCCTCAGAGAATCCAGTGTCCCGGTATGTAGTGAGGGAAGCCTTTGCATTCGAGATTAAATTAACTGCTATATCCAACTGCATTGAGGCGGATTGGAGGAGCTTGTTCACTATGTTTGTAATGGTCAGTATCTTACACCATACGACACAGCAAATCAAGAAGCGGTAGGACCCAACTTCCTCTGCAAGTGCTTGTGCCTCCACTTTGGCCACAGGATCATTGATTGTCTGTCTTGCTTCCAGTAATGCCTCCCGAACCTCAGATGCCTGGTGCCTTATTGCATGAACGCTTTTGAGCCTACTCTCCCATCTTGTGTCACTCCATGACTTCATGGTTATCTTCACGTGTTTCTTTAAAACACTCCATCTTTGTGTGCCAGCTGAAAAGAAGGTGAAGAGCTTTTGCACATGTCCAAAGAACCCGACTGCATCTTTTGAAGATTTGGCAGCATCTGCAATTACAAGGTTTAGAGTATGTGCTCCACATGGGACAAACACGGCTCTGGGATTTCTTCTGAGCAGTCTGGCTTGTACTTCTTGGTTCTTGCCTTTCATGTTGGCCCCACTATCAAAAGCTTGCCCTCTGCAATCTTCAAATGAAATCTTCAGCTCATTCAGCTTATTTAAGATGACAGTGGACAGATTTAAACCTGTTGTAGCCTCAACATTTACAAAGCCGAGGAAGTGCTCCTTGATCTCTGGCTTTCCCCTTAAAGCCACGCTTCTCAGAATAATGGACATTTGCTCTTGGTGACTAATGTCAGGTGTACAGTCCAAGATAATGGAGAAGTACTTTGAGTCTCTTATTTGAGTCACTATTGCTTCCAGAATTTTGCCACTCACAATCTGTATTAGCTCATTCTGTGTGTGCTGCCCAAGGTAATGAGCATGTGTCTGTCCATCTTTAATTTTGCTGAGATGGTTTTCCATAATGGGATCAAATTTTGCCAGTAATTCAACCTCTTTTAGGAAGTTTCCATTATCTGGCTGGAAGAGTTTTTCTGACGAACCCCTGAATGCTAAGTTTCGTTCGGCCAGAGACTGGGTGATACTTATTAAACATGTAAGGACATCACGCCATCTCTTTCTTTCAGCCTCATAAATGGTCATTTGTATCTGGTCAAGAGTCTGACCCTGACTTAGGCGCAGATCAAGTTCTCTCCACTTAATCATATTTTGTGTGTGTTCAGGACTACTCTCATGGTGTTTCAGAATGGCATTGATATTTGACCAGTCATTCACACCTTCCTTTATAATTTTGTTGTATTTTGTAGAAAAGAGCTTACAGCAAAAACAATAAACAGCATTGTTTTTGATTGAGTATGTAAGCCAGCTCCCGTGAATCTTTTCCCCATTTGGCAGTTTTCTCTGTAATAAGCCTGAATGGAAAGCTCTTCTAGACTTGTCTTTAGGGAAAGAAAAATCCAGTCCGGATTTGAATGGACCTCTGCGCACTAACTCAGTCCTCATAAAGTCTGTTAAGACGGGGGGCCAATCTGCAGGGTCATTTGGTGGAGCGGCAACTGTTCTATTTGGGTCTGAGCTGCTTGTATCTGCTGCTGGCTGTACACCTCTGGTTGTGCTAGTACTGACTGAGGCTGCCTGTACTTCACCTGGGTCTGTCACTGTGTTCGTACTTTCTGAAGACGGCTGTACTGTATTTGCTGAAGCTGGCTGTATTGGGTTTGTGCTAGAACTGGCTGAGACTTCCTGTTCTTCACCTGGGTCTGTGTTAGTACTTGCTGAAGACTGCTGTGCTGTATTTGCTGAAGCTGGCTGTTCTGGGTCTGTGCTTGTACTGGCTGATGGTCCAGCATCTCCTCTACTGACAAACTTAAGCATAGCACCTGCAAATTATAGATAACTCGTTTTATAAGCTGCATCAGACCCATTCAAACTGGCTCCCAATTTTCTTTTATACATTTTCAAATATAAAATACTATTTATACTATGGCTTGGCTCTTGTAATATTTAACTAGTGAACTAGTAATGCAGATATCAATAATCCCTGTGAGTGATGACATCATTGATATCAAGAATGAACTTTTGTACAAGTTAACATGTAATTCCTGATATCAAAAATAGACATTGGTAGATAAAAATGTAACTAAGTATTACTATTAGCTATTAGTATTAATATTATTAGTATTAGCTATTATTGACCAACTATTAGTAAAAATAATCAAGAATTCACATTGCAAATAGTAAAAAAAATGTAATGCTTGATATCAAAAATGCATAAGCTGTGAATGAATAAAAGCTAAAATGGCTTGCCATAGCATGTTAAAGTTTTTTTTTATTTTTGTAATATATATGGTGAAGCAATTCTTGATTTATGGTTATTATTAACTGAAGGATGTGCATCCACACATTGACCAGTATGTCCAGCTAATCAACATTTTAAATTCAATATAGCTTATAAATCAGGTCAATCACTGTCAAATTATCAATACATTGCATTCCATCTTGCATAATTAGTGCAGTGCAGTTGTATAGAGTTTTTAACTACACATTGACTGAGACTAGATAATCAGTGTCTTGTTTTAAAAGTATGTATGTATAATGTGCACTTTTGATGAGGAGTGCCATCATTCACGCCCATATATTGTCCAGTCTGTCTGGTCTCCACATATATTTCTGCTTGAAAAATGCGCATTTCATTTCGTGCATGCGCATATGAACGCATGATAACACACGCGACGCGGTTATCTTTTCCGAGCTGCAGTAAACAAACACTGTTGCACTTTGTCGTTTATCAAAAACAAACGTAATAATTGTATTTTACTCTCACTTTTGTCAAGCACAAAGTGATGCAAGAGATGCACTGCCTGTCTGCCCAGCTAGGTTAGCAAGACCGAAAAAACACAACAGAAATGCACATAAAGTTTACTTTGCTGACCTCAAACTTAGAGAGGAGAGAAGACAAGTTTACCTGATTGTTGTTCCCGCAGTTCACTTTCATGGGTTTTTTTTTTTCCTCTTTTCGTGACCAGAAGGATAGTTTTGCTTCATTTTGTCATGGATGTTGTAAACCTTAATTGACGGTGACGTGACGCGCTATGACACGAGGAGGAGGCGGGGCCTTGAGTAATTTGCGGGGCCCTACGCAGCTTGCGTAGTGAGCGTATAGGGCTGATCGGCTCTGGATATAATGTCCTCCATGGAAAGAGCCACCAGACACACGACCCGCCACCTCTCCCACGCGTCCATCGTGTAGCCAGCTGCAAATTTTACGGTAGGGCAGTCAGGTTCCCCCGAACCCAAAAGGTGGTGTCAATTGCTTTGAGAGACCAGTTAGATGGAGAGCAGTGCAGAGAGAGTCTCTCAGAGTATACGAGACAAGAGGTGCAAAGCAGGGAAGGTAAGGGAGAGGAGAGGGAGAGAAAATGCGACCGCCTTCATTGAGAGTCAGAGAGAAGGATCTTGGATGGGTCTTGGTCCGCTTCCAAATGAATGATATATGAATGCAACACAGACCAAATACTTCTGAACGAACCCACATGGAGTAATGACCAGATGTGACGCTGATTTGACAATGCGGTGTAACCAATACAAAATGAGCAGAGGGCAAATGTGGAGCAACGATTAGGTAAAGTGCCTTTTATGAGCTCCTTGTGAGTTTGCAGGTGGTGAAAATAAAATTATCTACACGCAAGAATGAGCACGCTTAGTTCAGCAGACGGCATTAGGTGTGTTCGACTTAAAGCAATATGCAGCCAGGGCCGTAGCTGGGGTTAGCGGGGCAGGTTGCACCTGTTTGAAATAGTTTATTTTGTATGTTTGTCTGTTTATTTATTTGTGCCATTTACACAATGTTTACGTTTTTTCAATTTTTGTAGGTGTCCAGGTACAGAAACCGAATAATCAAATAGTCTTCAATGTAAAAATTTAGTATACAGTCAAAACAAAATGTATTCAGACACCTTCAACATTTCTCACATTATCACAGTTTATTTGCTATAGTTTAGATAATGGTAATAAAATATTGAAAAAGTTAAACTATCAGAACAAATTCATCTTGATGATGTCAGATAACTTTGATAGAAAGGTATGTAATGGATTACAATCAAACCAAACATTCAGACAACTGTTAGTATGACAATATTAACACAACTATCAATACTTTGTTGAACAGTTTCCAAGCAATGCTTAATTTTGTAGATTATGTGGTGTAAAAAGTTTGCATTAGCAATTAAAGAAAAAGCACTTAAGCAAATCATGGTCAGGTCAAAGTGTCTGATAACAAAAATTGGGACCAAAGATTTTTCAGTTATACTGGAAGTCCATTGTATGAAGAATTTTTGGGTATAATATGTCATAGTTTACTTTATTTTGCTATCCTCACTTACAGGTGCATCTCAATAAATTATTTCAGTAATTCAACTCAAATTTAGTTCAATGCACACAGACTGAAGTAGTTTAAGTCCTTGGTTCTCCAACTATTATGATTTTTAGGTTAAAGAGGTGGATCCTCGGCCATGATCTGCCATCTGGGTTAAACCAGCTGGTAGAATTGGCCATCCGCATGTTTAAAACTGCCCCCTATTTTTCTTACTCCTGACTAGGGCTGTGCGATATGGACAAAAAAACTATCGCAACCTCTTTGATCAATTTCGCGATTTTGATTTTAATCACGATTTCGACACAGAGAGACATGCTTTAAAGTCATACATGCATTCAGGATGAATTTGAAACATATTTCCGAAAGAAAATCAATTAGAGCTTTATCAAAAAGTTTTAACATGTCTCTAGAACAGACATAAGTCAAAATAATCACAAAGTAAATGCGTGACAAAATGTCTAGACAAATGGCAAAAAAATAAAAATAAATGATATACAAATGTTATATATATATCTCTATCTATCTCTCTTTCTATATATATATCTCTTATAAAATATATCTCTCCCACCCTGGAGAGAGTGTGCGCACTTAAAACATGTCTCCTCTCACTCAAACTGCGTCCCGTGTACTCACAACTCTCTCTATGCTAATGTGCTAGATATTAATCATTTTTGCACCTTTCTATTTCTAACCTTTTCTGTTCACATCTTTCATATCTTTTACCGTGTGCAGTGTGAACTCTCTGATCCGTTAACATGGGCTGGGAAAAATACGCATCACAGACAGTGTGTGAACCTGGAGTTACTTAAGCAAATGTCCAGTCTGTTCTGTTCTCGCACTCCATTTAGGCATGCTGCTGATTGGTTCGGATAGCAAACTGTGGTCGGGGGCCGCTGAAAAATCGTGCTATAAAGCAATTTAGAAATTGTGCATGCTCAAATTGTGATTTTATGATGATTCTGATTAATCGCACAGCGCTACTCCTGACACTACGAGACAATTCATAGTAGAGGTTGACTTGTCGTGCTGTGCGATTTGAGCATGCAAAATTTCTAAATCGCTTTATAGGACGACCGGGTCGACCTGTGCACTTTTTTATTCTTACCGTCTCTAGCTAGCAGATCAGAACTACGATGTAGGTAACTCCTGGTCATTCATTTGGCACTGGGTAACTGGTGCCATTGGCAAGAGGCGGCAGCTCATACGTTCGGTTTTTGAACCACTCACCATAATCTGTAATATATTTGTTTAGCTAAGAGATTAAATGCTAGACGAGGCACAGTAGGATATTTTTATTATTAGTACAGTTTGAGTTTACCATTTCCTACAGACCAGTCTGTAAGAATACGAACCCTGATGCACTTTCTCGTCAGTTCAGTTCTTTGGTTCATCCACAGAAACTATTCAGCCCAATGGTCATGTCGTCAGGGCAGTGATCTAGGGAATCGAACGGTGGATAAAAAGGGCTCTTGTTCACTTTGCCACTCCTCGAGGGTGTCCGATGGGTAAATTGTTTATCCCTAGATCTGTGCGTCCAGCTGTTCTCCACTGTTGTGACGCCTCCAGGGTCACTGCACTCCAGGGGGTGAGGGGGACTGTCCATTAGCATTTTTGGTGACCGGCTTTAGTTTGTGATGTACGGCGTTCTGTAGCCTCATGTCCTGTCTGTGCCCAGTCTTACCATGCATTCCCACCGCCTCCGTCGAGAGCATAAAAGTGTCTGTAAGTCATTCATCTTCAATGTGAGCGGGCGTCAAGAAGCACTGAGTAGCACTGAGCAGCATTGAGCAGCAGCGCAGCGCGACTTGGCCATTGAGAGCATCAAGGAGAGTTGAAAACAGGTTTACTTTATGGTAATGAGCTATGACGCAGTTTGGAGGCAATGAATCGAAATGTAGAAGTCCACTGCTTGAGAGGATTCCAGAGAACACAGATCTGTGACCTTTGGTTCTGACCACATTAGCTCCCAAGAAAATTGGTGGAGAGGTTCATTATTGCTGTGGCGGGTTTCCCATTATTCTACGATGTGACCCTGTTTGTGTACAGAGACCTAAATAAATTAAAATGATGCATGGACCAAGGTGTCTGAGATTGTTGGTGTTCCTGGCAAGTTGCTGTCTTACTGATGTGCATTGAAGTTATAGGAATAATAATCCAATGATGATTATTATTATTATTATAATCCAATGATATCATAAATATATAATCAGGAAAATTGATTTAAAGGTTTAAAAGTGAACTGGGACTATAATACTATTTTTAATGAGGTTTACTTATAACGTCACCCTCTTTGTAGTCAGTCTGCACAAGATCAACAAGCTTGTTTGCTTTGCGGCCACTTTAAGTAAAAAATAAGCATTTGATCTAAATCAGAGTGTTCATGAATCTTTCTACGGCATTGTTGGCAGTAAGGCCAGAGCGATTTTTGTTGCTCTCGATAGCAGCAGTGTGAACGCACAGTCAGTCTAGTAACTCTCCACCTGTCGGTCTGCTTCGCCATCTTCTGATTCAGTCTCACCCTTGGTGGCGTATAACTTTTGATTTCGATAAGGGTATCCGCCCACCGTGGGTAACACGGTTTTTCTTACGGTCATTGATTGCTTTTCCAAGGCAGCCCATTTTGTCCCCCTTTCAAAAACTCCTATCTGGTAAGGAAACGGCGCTAACAAGATCAATGAGCTGCCCTCTGACATGGTCTCTGATAGGGGGCCACAATTTGTCTCTAAGTTCTGGAGAGAATTCTGTCAGCAAATTGGATCTACTACCAGTTCGTTGTCAGGATTTCACCCACAGACTAATGAACAAGCCGAATATGTCATTTAGATCCTTGGTCATTTGCTCCCTACTGTAGCTGTTCACAATCTCACTTCCTCACTTCACTCCCCTCCGGAAACTGTTTCTCCAGACAGTTCAGTCCCCTGAGGTAGTCACTCCTCACCTTACTGCCCTGCACTGCACTCCTGTACTCGCTTACAGGGTTGGGAAATGCTATTTTTTTCTCACCATATTTTTTTATTGTTACCAGATTCTGTTTTAGCATGTCTAATTATTTAAATGCATAAAACAACTTAATTAATTTTTTTCTTTAAAAGCCTAATGATTTTTTCCCCTCAAAAAATTTGTTTATTTACATTTTTATTGTTATCAAGGCATGACACATTAATTTTATTTGTCTTTTAATTACTGAAAATTAACTTTTTTTTCGGCAAACAAAGGGGATTTCTAATTCAAAATCAAACATGGAAGAAATGTTGTGTGAATAATCCTTAAAAAATTATGATGGTTACATTATTGTAGTAGCAGGCTATGTACATTCTACTGAACAATAGACTTCAAAACCGGACTTTTATTTTGACGGGATGCCGTGTTCTGTGTATGTGATATGATGCTTTTGCTCAAATCAAATGGTCAGATGCTCATGAAATGACTCTCAGTGCAGTTCTGGAGATGTTCTTCATGTGTTGTCATCCTTATTTAGTGAGACGACAGACGCCGAAATCACCACGAGCGTCACGCGCGCTAAACTATGAATTCCGTCTTTATGAATCGATTCTGCGATTCCGTCCGCGTTTTCTGCATCGCGGAAAACATAGAGCCCTACAATTATACCAGCACAATGTTTACTCTTGCACTTGAACCGCTTCTGTTATTGAACACTTAATGATTGTCTTATCAAAATAAAAGAGCAGCGCTGAGTCTAGGAGAACTCACCGGTATCACACACACTCTGGACGAGCAGCACTCTAAAACAGTTTATTTATTCCCCAAACGGACAAGTTTACTTCAAAAATGAACAATGAGGCAAAGATAAGTTTGAAGTTCAGTGTTTAAAAAATGCAGCAAATGGAAAGAGCTATCTATATTATAGCTCTATAAATGAAGCATACAGATTTTATTAGAGCCAAAGAAAGACAAATGTTTCGATGAAAATGTTCAATATAAAATTAATTGTTTACATTAACAATTATTCTGGGCGAATATAATGTAATTTAATGTTAAACTATGTGAATTGCGCTCTGAGGAGCGTCAGTATTTTCTGTCTGAATTTTTTTGCTCTGTTCAGCGCAGCGTCACGTGTCTGAACACAGAGCACGTGCTGTCACTGATTTCAGCCACTAGAGGCCGCTCTCGCACTGTATAATGAAAACAGAGCCTTCGCAGCCGCTCCAGCAACGGACCCAACCCGGGAAACTATCCGCATGCATTTTTGCCGATAACCGATTGTTCCAGCAATCAACTATCGGTGCCGATTAATCTGCAAAACCGATAAATCAGTTGACCTCTACTATCTAGTTATCTCGTAATTTGTTTGAAGTTGGACGTGGAGACCTTAAAGAAGGTCTACCTACTCTCTTTCAGATAATGGGGTAAACCTTGCCATTAAGCACTCATATAAATGTATACTATGGGGCCAGATTCTGTAATTTATATGCAAATGTCAAAAGGCTAAAGGAATCCCTACAACATAAAGCCCAAACGATCGTACATGATCCTAAGCAGATGCTACAGTAGTGTATTTTAAAGTTAAACTTTGCCTAGATCCTGTGCTACCTAGCTCGTAGCTTATAAATTATCAATTTTGTTACTACTGATTTTAATGTTCGCTGGACAAACCGTTGATGAAGTATAAACTAATTAAATTAGGAATCAGTTCAATTAAAGCAATTAGAATCTTTAGATTCAATTCCTCTTTTAAAGAAAAGGCTAAATCCCTACACTGTACAATCATACTTAGCTTATTTACTTTGTGACGTTCAAGGGCCTGTATTAGAAAGATGGTGGAAGTTTGGAAAACATGCAAAGCATGCAGTGTACATCATAAACCTGTTAGGCAGGATGAGCAGCCTTGTTTCACACTGAATTTCCATAAGCAATGCATTGGGAGCTGACAGGAAATTCAAAGCAGGAACTCAATTTGACTATAGTCAAATTTAGCTACAATCCAGGATCTTTATGCAGTATAACCCATTGAAAAGACTGTAAGACTATCCCTCACAACCTCTTTTTACATCTCCAAAAAAAGATGTTAAATATTATTATTTTTATTAAATATAGGTTATAGTTCTGTTGTTCTTTCAGTACTAATAACACGGTTCTATGTTGAAGTACAACGTTTGATTCGGAGTTTCTCTTTTGGGGAAGTGTTACTTTGAACTACTCATATTAAGTATATTGAAATGTTTCCTATTGATTGTCTGTACTGTGACTGAATATAGAAGGTCTTGGCACCCAAAGCTCCTTATGACTGCTCCTAGTCTGCACCTTCATCTATTTATCATTTATCATTTATCAATGCCCTACAATTGCAGTAGTATATTCTCAAGAATGATGCCATAATCTCAGTTTTCTAATTTATTACCCACATTCACATTCAGGTGTTTTATTTTTATATATATATATATATATATATATATATATATATATATATATATATATAATGTGCTTGAGAAGAGCCTATGGCAAATATGTCTAAGATTATATGAACTAGTGAACTCATGAAACTATATTTTATAAAGAGATAACTTATTAACTTCACCCAACAATAACCTAGCCTTTACCTAACTATAACCTACATGACCATCTGGTTTGTCAAATCAATGACATACAATGATGTGTCACGAACATGTTATACAAGATGTCCCATTGTTTCATTGAATTTTCTGTCCACACCCAATGCGTCTTTTCTGGAAATGCAGAGCAGGAACTCAATTCCAGAAAAAGTCCCTCACATTTTTTTGACCGGCTGTTTACAAAAAAGAAACAATCGTATGACTCTGATTAACATTTAAAAATAAAAACACCCATAATGTGCTGAAAAATAACTTCCCATGCAGCATATTTCATATGGATTAGGCCTAAATAATTTGAAAATGTGTTTTCCAATTGAATTGGTTAAATTGAAAGTAGACACCTTGCGCTCTCTCTCTCTCTCTCTCTCTCTCTCTATATATATATATATATATATGATTTCATATCTGTAAGGCAAGTACAGTATACACAGAGTTTCACGCTCAAGTTCACAGAGACGGCAGAAAGCACATCCTGTTTGCTTTCAATATTTTACAAAAGTGCAATTATTTGTTGTTCTTGTGAGTATACACACACACACACACACACACAAACCAAGTATACATGTCAACGTGGCTAATGACTTCAGTAATTACTACGGAGTGATCATGATCTTAACTTTAGAATACTGATCCAAAAAATAAGTAATTTCTTCAGAAGGATATAGTAACACCTGCATAATTACTATCCAATACTTTACAAAACCCTCTAAAGCTTACAATGATTTAAGACATTACTTGAGTCACCAGCAACACAGATCAGCACAGAATCTACCCTAGCATCTAAACACCTTAACAGCCCACACAACACCTGCATGTTTTTTACCTTTCAGTTTTTTGCGTTAATAAAGCTCTCTGGGGAAAAACTAAAACATCTACAGCCAGTTAGAGTTCTGCAAATCTCTATTGCAAACATCATGAATGAGTACATGTAAATAAAGGGTAAGGATAAGCATGTCTGTCACTCAAAAAATGAAAGTGAAATTGTTGTTTAAGTGCTGACATACTGGATGATAGTTACGGGCCTCCACCTTGTTGAGGGTTGTACCAGCTGTACAATTGCCTGATGGGCGTATAAACACTGAAAACACTGAGAGACAGTTCACTCTAAAGAAAATTGGGCAAAGTAACTGAAAGAGAAAAAACTGGAGAAAAAATCTTCCTACTGGAGCAGAGACGAGACATTAGAAGGAAGAAGGCAACATAAACTGGGGAAAGACCAGAATACAAACTCTCTTTCAAGCTTGTTCTGAAATGCATTAAGGAAAACAATAACAACAACAAAATTGGACAAAATTAGTAAAAAAAAAACAGCAGAGATAAAACCAGAATCAAACAGGACTACAGAAATAATTACCAAAGACCTTCAGCTTGCCCTATGCAAGAGGTAAGCAAGAACTTTAATTTTCCCACTGTAGCTTTGTAAAACAAATTGGAAGACAAAAAAGTTTCATAAAAGGGAAAACACTAATCTAATTCAGCTTGCTAAACATTAGCAAAGGACAGTAAGCCTTCAAACCATCTGGCTGATCAGTTGAGCTATTGAGCCTTTTTATTCAAAGTATAATATAATGGCAGAAGCAAACCTATGGCAAAACACTGAGACCCTCTCAAGATGTAACCGGGGTACTAACCTTTGCTTCAAAACAAATCGTGGTCTGGCATGGCAAAATGCTTTTTGTAGACATTATGAAGGAAGGGTTACAAAAGGGATCATTAAAGATGCCTTGCAACTGTGCATAGAGGACCTAGAGAACCCAGGGGAAAGACACCTAACAGTTAACTTTTTCCATTCTGGAAAAGTAGTGGTGCAGGGAAAACGAACCGTGCTCACAACCTTTGAAAATGAGACCTTTGATTTATTACAAGAAATAGTTTAACATAAGAGAGCAGCTTTGCCAATTTGAAATGAATAATTTAAAAAAGAGAGAGAAAGAGATCATCATTGCTTCTTCCCGGCAAAGACTCCCACCCAAAGACCATCTACAAAATCAAAGCTGACACCTCCAGAAGATGTGATTTTCTGCCAAGTGTGCTAACCCACCACTCTAACAGCACAGTAAAAGACTATCATGAACATGTGCACCTAAACAAAGACAAGGCTAAAACGCTTGCAATCAAAATAAATTGAATGGGGTAGACAGACTACACCCAACAGAACGACACCATAGAATCACACAAATTCCTCCTGAAACCTCGGACTACATTCAGGCAAACAACAGAGGAGATCCCCAGACGCACCAACCTGCAACTGACCAAAGATCCTCAGAATCAACAAGACATCAATCCAGAAAGAAATTATGGCCTTCAGTAGCCAAACAGACTCATCCAGCTGAAACTGAGATGGGTGAGATCACACAATTACTGGATGACACTAAATAAAGTCAATCTGGCTGTAAAAGATACAAATGTCATATTTAAAAAAAATGTTTTTAAATGACATTTATGTATTATCACTGATTATTATGTCTTTTATTTCTTGTACAAACAATATGTGTGCTTTCTAACTGTGTTTTCTCGGTAACAAGGCATCCAGACAATATGCATATGTGTTGTACTTAATGAAATGACAATTTTATAATCAATCATTTAATCAAAGGTAATCAAGAATCACATTTTAGACAGCTTTTTATTGAAGTTTTGCTCGCACTGATTCTCATGTGTTCTTGGCTTATGCTTGTAAAAACAGCATAAGATGTGGGAGAGGAAAGTCATGCTAGCCTGTGTTTGGAAGAGTTTGGATTACACACACACACACACACACACACACACACACACACACACACACACAGTGTTGGGAAGTTACTAGTTACATGTAACATAATTATGTAATTTAAATACAAAATAAAGGTAACCGGACTCTGTTACAGTTACTGAGAAAAAAATTGTGTAATTAAATTAGTTATTTTTGAAAATCTTAAGGATTATAAAGAGGGTTACATCCTAATGTTTTTTTTTACACACACACACACACACACACACACTCCACATTTAATTGATTTCTTTCATAACATGCTTATTTGATAACTCTTATTTCATGTATGGGTTTATGTAAATGCTTTATTTTTTTAAATACCTTTTTTTCTCAAAGGCATTGTTAGATTCCAGTGTATCCTGTCCTAGCTATGCAAAAGTTTCAAAAACAGTATCATAGCTATTGAACTATTTATTCTTATGATATTAAATCAATATTTAACATAGAATGAGAATAATTTTATAGTAAGTCTGATTTTGTGGTGGCTGTGCTTCAAAGGGGAAATCGGATGCCCATTTTCCACAAGTTGGTTTTATCCTGACTACCAGCTATGGAGTTATGTTTTAACGATTTATTAATAATTGTCCAATTGTTTGTCATAAATCAACATTTCAGGAACATGTTTTGGGGTTTCAAATCAAAATATGACCTTCGGTTATGAAACAAGGTATTGATATAGTACATGTCAACTGTAGAGGACACCAGCACTTAAAGTATGTTCATTACACATTTTGAGAGACAAGAAAATAAATGTCAATTCAATTCAAGTTTATTTGTATAGCGCTTTTTACAATACAAATCGTTACAAAGCAACTTTACAGAAAATTATGTTTCAATATTTAGTAGTAGCTTATAAGTGGTGACTGTCAGTTTGTGCACGTATGACAGGATTTTTTAGAAAAATTAATACAAACCATAGTCAGCCAGACGATGAACATTATTAACAGCAGTTTTTATATGATGCAATCACACTTGTAGCAATAATTGTTAGTTCTGTATGTTGTTTCAGGGTTAGCATCATCTGAGGTCCTCTGAGGATCAGCATCATCTCTTCTCAGGTGTTCTGGATCCAGACTGGAGCTTGTGTAAATCCTAGTTACATCCCGTGGCAAAACAGAAAAACAAATAGAGATACCTGAATAGTTTTGTAATCGATCTATGAGTATGTCATGATCTATGGTGTATTACTGTTATACCATGGCACAGTACGTTTTTCTCTAACCTTTTTCAATTTGATGGGGGCAACAGCTTCTAATGTATTAGAGAAAATAGTGCCCATGTTGTCAGTAATTTCGTCTAATTCATGTGTATTTTTGGGTACAAATAGCAGTTGAGATAGATCAGGCAGGTTATTTGCGAATCTGTCTTTGGTGGCTGGAACAATAGTTCTGCCCAGACGGTAACGCTGAGACATATAGTTAATATCAGTGATACGCAGCATGCACGATATAAGAAAATACAATATCTATATCAGTAAGATCGATTCCATGTGATATAATTAAATCTAGTGTATGATTAAAATGATTTTAGGAAATCTGCAAATTCTTTTAGGAATTCTGTATACGGCCCTGGTGGTCTATACACAGTAGCCAAAGCAAGAGATACATTAGATTTCTTTTGCATGTCTGACAGTGTAACATTTAGCAGAAGTATTTCAAATGAGTTAAACCTGTATCCTGTTTTCTGGGTAACATTGAGAATATCACTATATATTGTTGCAACACCTCCGCCACGACCAGTCTGACGGGGCTCATGCTGATATGTCAAAAATTATATCAATATTAGTATTAAATATTATTAAGAAAACTTGGAAATTATTACTTTCATATTTGCACTCGTTTGTTTATTAGACACAGTTTAAAGATACATTGTATATAATGGAAAAACATGTTTATGGCCATTTTGCACACATTTTGCATAAGGAAAAAAAAAAAAAAAAAAAATATATTATATATATATATATATATATATATATATATATATATATATATATATATATATATATATATTGTTAAACATTTTTCATAACAATTGGGAATTATCTTTAAAGTTTTATATAAAACATGTTTTACATTGATTTGTGATTAAAACAAAAATCCCACTGTTTTTGCCTTTTTAACTTTTGTGATTATTTCTTTTCATTATTATTTTACTTTCTTTTATGTAAAGCACTTTGAATTACCATTCTGTTACCATTACCATTATCTTCTGTGGAAGAGCAAAAAATCACGGAAAAAATGATAATAATAAACTGTGAGACTTACTACTACTGGAGGAGCAGCTGGATCACGAACAATGGGTACTGATCAATGCTTGAGTTTTAACTTTTTAACAAAATCTGCCTTTAATTGTCCCTCATTCAGAAAGCAGTCTGGAGATAATTAGATTTTGTGTAAACATGAACAAATTTGCTACAGTTGCTCGAGCGTAGAGAAATGATACAACTAGCTGAGGGTGGAAATATGCTAATATGGGACAGTACGTAAGCGGTCGTGGGAAGGGTCTGAGCAATATGACATCATATTGACTTTATCATTGTAGAGTGGTGGTGTCTACGCACTACAAAGACACATTTATATGCAAATTAAGATATTAGAAATTTAGAAAAGTAATCAAAAAGTAAAATCCGTTACATTACTTTAATAAAGTAATTGAAAAGTTACACTACTTATTTACATTTAATCATTTAGCAGACGCTTTTATCCAAAGCGACTTACAAATGAGAACAATAGAAGCAGTCAGGTCAACAAGAGAACAACAACAGTATACAAGTGCCATGACAAGTCTCAGTTAGTCTAGTATAGAACGCATAGGTAGGGTTTTTTTTAAATTTTTTTTTAAATAAATGAAAAGACAAGAAAAGGAAAAGTGCTAGTGTTAGTTGGTTAAGTGCAGGTGAAAAAGATGAGTCTTTAGATGTTTCTTGAAAATGAGTAAAGACTCAGCTGTACAAATTGAGATTGGGAGGTCATTCCACCAGCTGGGCACAGTCCAGGAAAAGGTCCGTGAGAGTGATTTTGAACTTCTTTGGGATGGCACCACAAGGCGTCGATCACTTGCAGAGCGCAAACTTCTGGAGGGCACATAAGATTTAACCAGTGAGTTTAGGTAAGTTGGTGCCGTGCCAGTGGTTGTCTTGTAGGCAAGCATCAGTACCTTGAATTTGATGCGAGCAGCTACTGGTAGCCAGTGTAACCTGATGAGGAGAGGAGTAACATGAGCTTTTTTTGGCTCATTGAAGACAACCCTCGCTGCTGCATTCTGGATCAATTGCAGAGGCTTGACAGTACATGCAGGAAGGCCCGCCAGGAGAGCATTACAATTATTATTTGATACACTTCCTTTCATAGGCGGAGTGTGTGTAAGGCTGGCCATGTATGGGGACTCTGGCCAAAAATGCCACTTAATTGAACAAAAGAAATGCCCCTGCACAAACAAATATAATCTATTACGTCCGTTGCTAACAAAGTGAATATGAATAGACAGTGTCGAATGCGACATTAAATTAAGATCTGCTCATGTTGCGCCATATTTAATTTAAGTAGTTTTTACAGTGTTGCGCATTTTAACTAATCACACAAAATTTTAAGTTTATGAATGCAATAGCAAAACAGAAGTGTTCAGATGAGCCCTCGTCATCAGTTTTGTTGAGTGAGTGCTAACTTTATTACGGACTCTTATTAAATTGTAATCTCGTTAAATACAAATTATGTTAAAATATATATATATATATTTATGACCCAGGTTCTTGCCACAATAGATGCATTTATGATGTTTAATACACAGTGGTGGAGCCAGGATGTTTTTCATAGGGGTGGCCAGGGAGGGGCCAGCAACCAGTCTGGGGTGGCACAGAAATTACCATTATTTCAATATAAAAACATGTTTGATTATAATGTACTGGACTGTTTTAGTGCCTAAAACACATCTGAGTACAATTTCATCGATCTATAGATTTCAACTTAACTGTAATTGAGATATTTGTAAATTAGATCAAGTAAGACTGGTTAAATATAAAAAAATTTCTATTATTCCTCACCTCCAGTTATTTTAAAAAAGGGGCTCAATTTATTGTTTATTCAGCTTCTAGAAACTCCCAAATGCTTGCTCTCCAACATTAGCTTTTACTAGCTTTTCACACGAGTGCAGTTTCGAAAAGTCATTGCATTTTTGTTAACTTTTAGTCACTACTTTTAGTTAATAGTTTTAGCCAAACTGTAGTTACCAAAATTTATTTTGGTAGCTATTTCATATGTAGTTTTCAAATTAAAATAATCATTAATTCTTCTCTCTTTAGACCAATTCAATTAAGCTTATGAGAAATTTGAAACAAGGACTGAATTTGGAAAATCTTGAATAAATTATGACAATTTTAATTTTTGGGTGGTTTTCATTTTGGATTTCACACAGCTGTCCACGTTCAATTGATCCATAAGTGACTGTATTTATGTGAGATACTCTACACGATAACGATTTGGACTGCTGTGTGTGTATTTGAGCGCTGAGATCTGAGGAAGTGGAGCATGAGAGAGAACACTTCTATCAGCACGATTCTTCCACCTATCCCGCCTTCATTAACTTTAAATTAATCGACAACGAATTGTAACTCCCGGGAAAAATGGGACATCCGTTTACCTTACCCCTACTCCTTCGGGTGCTGAGGCTAGTTCATGTTATCCATCCACTGCGGCTGTTATACTGACTAGATATGCAAACGGCCCTTATCTGATCGCAATCCAATGACAGGGACGCACATTTGAAGGACAATAGCCTATAGGATGCATTTTGAATGTCCGGTAGTCCTTAAATAACATTATAGTCCAGTCTCGTCTAGTTAACGAAAATTCGCATATCATAATTTCGTCATCAAATATTATTCTTAGCTCGTCAACGTCTTGTCTTAGTAACATAAAAAATGTTCGTTAACGAATATTTTTCTTCGTCGTCTTCGTTATCGAAATTAACACTGATGCCACGCGTATTTATGCTGTTCATAGTGACAAATCTTTTTTTATTTTTTTTATTGCATATCTTATTCAATAATTGTGTGTCTTATGGGAAAACAATGATTTATTCATCTTTATTTGTGTTTCTCTTTACTAGGAGGAACATTTATCAAGAAGACAGTTGTACCATTATTAATGAATGAATGTCATTTCTTACATGTTCTTTTCCACACAAGTCCAGTCCTCACAGCTCAGGAAATTAATCTTTGCAAAGTTGACAGACACATGAGTATACCATTCCAAACTGGGCCTATAACACCGACCACAACTGAGGCAAATACAGCTGCAATGAGATATACAATACATTCAGTCTAAGGAGAAGTTATCTAAGAAGTACATAACAACAAGCTTTAAAATCATTGCTGTTTACGTAGTTGCACTATATGTTACAGTTACAGTTTAATATTTATTTTTTGTTATTTAATTATATATATATGAAATGATGTTATGACATTTTAAGATATATTATCAATATTATTATTTATTTTAATAGTAATTGGCGACCCACCTGTAATACCACCGCGACACACTAGGGCTGCGGCACACAGGTTGAAAACCACTAATCTACGCTATATTGTGCTCATTGGATAAATGTTTACATAAAGTAAATCGATCATGCAGGGAAGTGGATCTTTTGGCATTTGTCTATTCTTATATATGATCATCTAAACAAATAATCTTAATCAGCATTAACAACACTATACAAGATAAACAAACCCTTACTTTTGGTCATTAATACACAGATTCAGAAATCAGGAGAAAACAACACACAAACCCTCTCTTTCCGACAAAGCAAAAATGAAGCTTAAAGGTTCTATTTTAAACAGTCATTGGACAATGCAGTGATTTGATTGACTGTCCTGTCATGTGATTAGTGCATGATAACTATGGTGGCCTGGATGCTTGTTTACCTGGCAGCAGATGGTGCAGTTGACTTTCCTCTTCTACAGTAAATGTCATTTTGGAATTTCTGTGGTCTAATGTGATTTTGTTATTCATGTTATTGATGAAATTTTATTTCATTGCTGTAATTAATTTACAGCATTAATTAAAGTTAGCAAGATGACCCATTGAATTCGTTCCGGAAGTGATGACAGATGAATGTATTTTTAGTCCAGTGCCTGTATTCAAGATTACTATTGACCAAGTTCAGAGGCTGTCATATGTGGATCAACTTACTATATTGTGTATTTTCATCAGTTTCAATATTAAAAATAATTTTCATATTGATTCAATAAATTTATTGCATTTTGAAAAAAGAAAAAACTATCGTGGATAATACAGTTTTAGAATAAATCTTTGAAAATCAAAATCTGGATTAGAATATTTTTATGTTATTATAACCTAAAGATGCTATGTGAAAGTTTGCCACTTTCTTGGTAAAGAAAACAACTCAAATTAATCCAAATGGATTTATAGCATTGTACTCCTGAATAAGCAATTAATGTTAACTAAAATATACTTCAATGTCATACAAGTTACAAGTTTGCATATTTAAATAAATAAAAAAATATATCTTCATTACCTACTTACAATCAAAGCAAACACAAAATGGAAAACCCTCTATTTTTTGACAAGCTCTAAAACAAATACACAAACGCTTTTTGCTGATGCACAAAAAAAACCCTATGCAGTTACAACACTTCAACTCACTTAAGAAAAGTTCACTTTTTAGAAAGAGTCTGGAGAACAACGCAAAATCATACAAAATTACCTAATCTTGCCATCACAGAAAACATAATTCTGTAAAATGTATAACCCTGTTTCCTCATTGGGGACCTAAAAATGTCCACAAAGGTAAAAATTTACTGGGATTACCATCCTTGTGGAGTCATTTGGTCCCCATTACATATAGGATTACTAATACACAAACACTTAAATGGGACCTTATTGTAAAATATTACCAGAGTGGGTTACTTGTACCCCCAGTTTTACAGAAAAGGCTTAAGTCCAGCCCCAGACTAAAATGTAATTCAGAGACTGATCTTTAAAAATATAAGTGCATTTTGTCATAAGATACACACCCGTAATGTTTTCCTAAGTCATGTTAATGAAAATGGTTTAAAATGTCCTTACTGAACTACATATGATTCTGGCTTAGTAAGAGGGGGCTTTCACACTGGCAGTTTAGTGTGGAACGGGACACGGTTTGCATGAAAAATCACTAATGTGAACGCCGTCATCTCATCGCATCTGGGTTTGATACAACTATTGAGTGTGAAAGCAGACCAACGTTGCGGGAGGCGCCGGGACAATCACGCTCGGACTCGGGCCACAGCCCAGTGTAAAAGCCCTCGAAGTCCTGTCTGTGAAACTAGGCCATTAGTTCTCAAACCTTTACTAGAACCAACATTAAACAGGACTGAAGGTTTTCTTCAAAAATCTTACTACCGTCACGCTACTGTACCGGAAGGAACACAGAGTCAAGAATAATTGAGAGAGCCTTTATTAATTCAACCTTGGAACACAGGAAGAAGACACATGTACTGACTTGTAGACCTAACAAACATACTTCTTTCTTTTTATTGGCGGGTGGCAACCGACATTTAAGGTGCATAACCGCCACCTACTGTGCTGGAGTGTGGGCCAGAAATGGAAGCATCACAAGCGACAAAAAAATAAAAAATAAAAACTCACTTTACCTTCTTTCTACCTTTATAATAACTTCACCAATCAATTAAATCCTTTTCATTAAACCAGTTTCTTTCAAAAAGTTAAACAAAGCTCCCATTACCTACTCTCCAATTTTAAAAAGATTTTTAAGGTTCAACACATTTTCCCCAAATTTCAGTAATTCCTCTTTTAATTTTATCCTTTGATTTCCATATTTAACACATTCACTAATCACATGTTCAGCTGATTCCTCTCCCCCTCCACAATCACACAAACCTGAAGGGTGCTTTTTCAATAAATACATAGTTTTATTTAATCCAGTATGTCCTAATTTCAACCTCGAAATAATGCTACTTTCTCTAGTACATCGATCTATAGATTTCCTTTTCCCTACTTCTTGCACAATATTGTACAAATGTCGCCCTTTCTTCCCTTCATCCCATTGTCTCTGCCATGTCTTCATAATATTTTCCTTTATTTTTACTTTAACTTCAGCTTTACTTAGTGCCACTTTTGTAATTCTGTCGAGTTTCAAAGCTTGCTTAGCCAACATATCTGCGGTCTCATTTCCCTCAATCCCCCTATGAGCTGGAATCCACAAAAATCTGACCGCTGCATTAATATGTTGCAGTCTATATACAGTCTCATAAATTTCGTACACAATATCCAGTCTACTATTAGATGATAACGACTGAAGAGACATTAATGATGATAAACTATCCGAGCAAATTAGAACCTTGGTAATTTTGTTTTCCTCTACCCACTGTAATACCCTTAAAATAGCTAACATTTCCACAGTAAATACTGTCAAATGATCAGAGGTTCTTTCCTTAACATTAATCTTTAATTCTGGAATAGTGAATGCAAAACCAGTAACACCACTCTTAGGATCTTTTGAACCATCCGTAAATGCAGCTATAAATTAATTATATATAGACCTTATTTTGTCCTCCACTTTTTCTACCCAGTTTCCTTTCCCATTAAGTCTTTTTATTTCTCCTTGAATATTGAAGTCTATAATTAGTGGCGAAAACAACCAAGGCGGCGTACTTGAAAAAGGAACAATAGGACTGAACTTATTCTCCAGCAATTTCATTTCAATTGCTATTTTACTAGATGCCCAAGCAAAACATTCTATCTTAGCCTTCCCACTTTCCCAACAAGGAATAAGACACTTAACTGTAGGATGCCATCTTTCATTATGACCTTTTAGATTAGTCCAATAGTTCATCATCAGTTGCTCAAATCTTAAACTTAATGGAAGCTCGCCCACCTCAACTTGTAATGCACAAGCCGGAGAGGACCTTATGGCTCCACAACAAATTCGTAGTGCTTGATTTTGTATAATTTCCAGTCTCTTTAATGATGTTTTCGATGCAGATCTAAACACTATACTTCCATATTCAATCACTGGTCTTACTAAAGCCACATATATCCCTCTTAAGGCTCCTTTACAAGAACCCCACTCTATCCCAGTTAAGCACCTCATTATATTTAAAATCTTCTTACACTTTTCCTCTACTATCCTTACCTGCTCTGTCCAAGTTAGTTTAGAGTCAAACGTTACCCCTAAGAACCAAAAGTAATTTACCTGCTCAATTTGATTCCCATACAATAACACCTTAGCCACCCTAACCCTCTTTTGAGTAAAAACCATCATCTTTGTCTTTTCCACTGAAAATTTAAAACCCCATGAATAAGACCATTCTTCAATTAAACCTACAGCTTCCTGTATCTTCTCTTGAACTAACAACAAGCCCTTACCATTTTTCCAAAGGGCAGCGTCATCAGCAAATAATGATTTCCCAATATCATACCTTATTTTACTAAAAACATCATTAATCATAATGGAGAAAAGTAATGGGCTTATCACACTACCCTGCGGGGTGCCATTATCCACTTTGAATTTATTAGACACTGAAGCACCAATTTTAACCTGAATATACCTTTCAGATAGAAAACTTTTGACCCAATTAAAAACTCTTCCCTTAATACCCATTTTATCTAATTTAATCAATAGCCCCTCTTTCCATACCATATCATAAGCTTTTTCCACATCCAAGAAAACTGCCATAACCGATTCCTTATCATAGCTTTTCTAACTTCTGTTTCCAAGCAAACCACAGGGTCCATTGTTCCCCGTCCTTTCCTAAACCCACTTTGATAAGGGGATAAAAGATATTTACTTTCTATATAAAATGTCATTCTTTCTACAATCATCCGTTCCATAATTTTCCCAACATGCGACGTAAGGGCAATGGGCCTGTAATTTGCTGGATTCGTTGAATCCTTACCTGGTCTTGCTATAGGTATAGTAATAGCCTCTTTCCAACTTATTGGTAATCTCCCTTCTTCCCAGCTCTTTCCAACTTATTGGTAATCTCCCTTCTTCCCAGCTCTTATTATATATACCTAAAAGTTTCATTTGCATTAAAATTCCAAACTGTTTCAACATACTATAACTAATCTGATCTTTTCCTGGAGCAGTTACCTTAGCTTTATCTATTGCCCGTTTCATTTCACTTAATGTAAAAGGAGAATCCATAGCATCCTCTGTACTTTCCTTTCTTATTATTGCCTCTGGGTATGCATCTCTAGTCACTTCTCTTCCTCTTTTCCCAGCCTCTGACAGATTACTAGAACTATGAATTTCAACCAAGGCCTTAGCTATGATATCAGCTTTTTCCCTATTTGTTACTGCTATGGTTTCACCTGCTTTTAAAACTGGAAACTGCCAGTCCTTTCTAATTCCCCTCATTTTCCTTATTCCCCACACATTTCCTAATGGAGTCGTTCTACCTATTTTATTACAATATTCTCTCCAACTGTCTCTTTTTGGCTTCTTTACTACTTTCCTAACTTGAGCCTGGGCCTTTTTGTATTCTATCAATCTTTGGAAGTTAAGATTACTCTTCAGCATTTTAAATGCCTTATTTCTTACTTTAATGCTTTTCTCACACTCTTCCGTCCACCATGGAACTGGTTTCCTATTCATTTTTCCTTTGCTTTTTGGAATACATAAGTTAGCCACTCTAATCAGTACTTCTTTAAACTTTTCTTCAATTTCATCTATATCCTGGCTTAAATCAATTTCACTACTCGCCTCTTCACATAGATAATCAAATTTACCCCACATAGCCTTATTTAATATCCATTTATCCTCTCTTCCTTCTTCCCTCTCATCCTTTCTCACACCTAACTTACATACAACAGGAAAATGATCACTACCCATAGTTGATTCCTCCCATAACTCCCACTCACAAATACCTGCCACCTCTTTTGACACTAGTGTTAAATCAAGTGCTGAACTTTTACCCGTGTGAACATCTATTCTTGTGCTTCTCCCATCATTAATGCATACCAAATCAAACTCATCCAACAACTGTTCTACTATTAGCCCATTTAAATCAGTTCTCCCCCCTCCCCATAATGAACTATGGGCATTAAAATCTCCACATAAAACAATGCGGTCACTTGCTAGTTCAACAATCTGATTTAATTTATTACCATCTAATCTTCTACATGGATTATAATAATTTACCACAGAAAACTTCTCTTGCTTAGTCCATATTTTAACAATAATATACTCTTCCTCCCTTCCTTTTGATATAACTTGATATGGAATATTCTTCTTGATAAATGTAGAACACCCACCCCCTACACCATCTTCCCTATCATTCCTTACACTAACAATTATATATACTAAAATCTAATTTCTGTGATAACCATGTTTCTTGTATACAGATTACATCAGGTGTAGTTGGTAACGAACTGATAAAATACTTAAATTCTTGCCCATTTGCCACCAAGTTTCTTGCATTCCATTGAAGAATAAGAACCATAATATCAGCCAACAGATGAAGCTTCCTGACTGGCCTGAGCACTTAACTCATTCCTCACCTCTTCCCAGGACAAATCATTCAGGCTAAGATGGTTCACTTCTGCCTTTACTATTATTTGTATCCTTTCCGTTTTTGACTTTGCCTCAGTGGTAGCATTGATGACCCCTGCTATAAAGATGACTAATTTCCTTAAATCAACCAGAACTTTACCCCCTTTTATCGGTTCATGTTGATCATTATTCAGATTCTCACTTGCCTCATTTACTACTCTTTCATCCCCGTGATTCACCAGTCCAACGACCTCTGCATATGAGATTTTATTTTTCACTCTGACCTGCTGAATCTCAACCTGCCTTTTTTATTACTTCACATCCCCCATATGCCACACTGTGATTTCCTCCACAGTTACAGCATTTCAGTTGCACATCCCTTCTACATTTCTCATAATCATGGTCCTCACCACATCTAGCACACCTTCTTTTCCCTTTGCAATTCATGGCTGTGTGACCAAACCTCTGGCATTTAAAACATCTCAAAGGTTTAGGAACGTATTCTCTCACATTATACATCATATATCCTAGGGATACTCGGTTAGGAAGCATTTCATCCTCAAATTCCAACAACACACTTTCACTTACTTGTCTCACCCCATTCTTAAAGCTGGTCAATCTTCGGGCATCTTTCACTTTCCCTCCTTTTAAGTTTGCTTTTATTTCATCCACATTTACATCAACAGGGATCCCCCAAATCACCCCCCTATTCCACATGTTTCTCTTCTCCACGCGACTAACGCTACTTACTTTAAACCTTCCTATCTCCTTCATTCTACAGGCCCTTTCTCTTTGATCTTCATTTTTGGATATTATTAAAAGGTTTCCATCCCTCAAAACTTTGGCCATTTTGACATCTCCCACTTGGTTTTTTAATATCTTAGTCAACTTCACTGGATTCATACCAAGCACTCCATTTTCTTCCTCAAATCTAAGTATTACTTTGTACTCATCATCTATCTTCAAATTATCATCCTTTCCATCCACTTTAGTCATCATCCCTTTGAATTTCTTTGACTCCTCTTTTCCACCCCGTTTCTCTCTTATTCTATCTCTCTCCTGACTAAACTCCATATGATCTTCATTCTCAGTGTCATCCGAGTTAGCCCATTCTGGCCCATTTCCAGCTCAGCTTTGCCTACCCGACAACGTTTTCACTCCTTTGTCACGTTTCCCCATTTCCTCCAATAAAGTTCCTTGTCTTCTCTTCATTAGGTGACAGCAACTCGAAGAACTTTTATCATCGCTTCTTCAACTTTCCAAAGGGTAAGTCTCCCTCTTATCGCTCCTTCAATCAAATGAGCAGAACTTTAAACCACCGGCTCCCTAACAAACATAGTAGACTGAACAGACCTTTACACACAAGATAATTGGGGAAACACAGGTGCGAGGAATGACTTAATTAAGGGGGACAAGAAACACATGGAGAAGAAACTAGACACACCTGGAATCAAATTAACCAACCACGGGAGACAGAAACTGGGTCACGGGCAAAAACACACCGAATTAGTCCAGGGGTCTGGCAACTACAATATTAGTGAATGTAAGTTTGACTGTAAGTTTGTTACTAATTATTATAAATGGTTCAGTTGAGTGAAAGCAATAGACACAGTTGCAGTCCAAAGTTTACGTACATACACCTAGCAGTATGTGCAAAATTGTAATTATTTAAGCAGTAAGAAGGTAGAAAGGTACAGTAGGTGGCCAACCAAAACTTACTTTTTACCGCTGTGGGTGCCGCCGCAGTGTCTGCAAAATGCATTTCCATCTTTTGACTGCTGAGTTGCACTTTAACCACAAATTATCAAGCAAATGCTTCAAAGTGCATTTTTCACAAATAGCCATCAGCTTTGCCTCCCTGATGTTACATTTGACTGCTGCAGACGGCGGAAATTAAAGAAAAACATGTAGGCCTAGATAAAATATTTCATATTGACCACTAGGTACTTAGGTACTTACCACTTAAAATAACGTGTGGAACATGCGTTGGTACCCAGGAACTAATGTGCACTAGTGATGTGTCGTTCTTGAATGATTCGTTCATTTTGAACAAATCTTTAATGTGACTCAGGAAGTCATCTCGCGGAGTGATTCGTTCAGTCGCGTATACACAATATTCTATAGGTTCTGTTCTGCTAGTAGTAATTCACATGTGTCAGTCAATGCAGTCTGAGTTGGAAAGAGAATTGATTAGTTCATAGTTCGGGTCTATCGGGTTTTTGACTCATTCCTTAATCACGTGAAAGACCCATACGCTAAACCTATGTAGTCTGAGCCGGAAAGAGAATTGATTAGTTCATCTTTCAGGTTGTTCGTTCTTTTGTCACGTGACGTGACAACATTGGCTAGAGTAATTAGTTAATTTACAACTTTCCTTACAAATGGGTGCATAGTACTTATTATTACTTTTTATTATAATCATTGGTTATTAGGGGTGTTGAAATTAATCGTTGCATCGCAATGTGGACGTGGACGATTCTGCATCGATGCAGTAATAGACCTTAATCGATTATAGCCTATGACGTCATTCACATATACGCGTTTCAGTCATGTGAGTTTAAAATGGCAGAAGGAGGCAAAACACATACGCGAATATTAAAAAATGCACCCACAAATTTTTAATCTGAGATCTGGGCACATTTTGGTTTTTATAAACGAATTGGTAGGAACGACGAGCTGGACAGGAAACATTCAGTGTGTAAAACCTGTCAAGCTGAAAAAAAATATGTTGGGAATACAACTAACTTAAGAAATCATGTTAGACCTTTTCAACCTGAGAGGCTGACGTCAGCTGGCCCAAAGGCCGACCCAGCTCAGCCAACGATAGTTCAAACAATATCAACTCTGCCGCACAACTCTGAGAAAGGGAAGAAAATAACCAGATCAGATGTGTATTTATTAGCTCTAAATGCTCTGTTGTCCGTTTTGTGCAGACTTAAATTTAGTTGAATGTTTGCTACATTCAGGAAGTGCCCAGTGCTGTTATTTTATATTTATTTGATTTTATGTTGTATATTAGAGTGCAGAAAGTTTTAGTTTTGAATAGGGCTGTCGCGGTTAAGAAATTTCCCCTGCGGTTATTATGGGTGGCTCAATAGCGCGATATGCGGTATTACAACCAGGTTTTTTTTTAACATACCTAATTTATCCTGATTTTGCTGCATACAAAGCTTTATCGTTGAGTTATGTAGCATATATCGTTGCATTTTTAACTGACAGAGAGACACGTTTTAAAACATTTTTGTTTATTGTTAAATGCCAAACAGCAACAAGAACATGCGTTTTCAAATAAAAATTTTCTTTAAGAAATCCAAGAGTTCTAACATGTATTACACATGTATTTGCGTGCGACTTTGGACAGCAGCGGATTATCGCGGCACTGGCCCACCAGAACAGTGGATTCGTGTTGGAGTCAATGCACTCCTCAAGCAGATAGCATGTGTGAGCTCGTTATCTGCTCACGCTCTCTTGGGTATGGGCACTGACGCGGAGGTTGTCCGTGAATTCAGCAGGTATGCCTGTTACTTTCACGGCTGTATTTGACAGATTTCGCAAAGGCTTCAACTACTCCTAACTGTCAGCCGGTTTTCAGCTGTTCTTTTTGATGTTGCTCCACAACCTGATGCTTGAGGGGGCAGCTGCGCTGGATGACAGGGGACACTCTAAAACGCTTACCATGAAAAACGCTTAACATGGCTTAATGTACTAAGACAGTGATATTAACAGACCAAACGCACTAAAAATCATACTAATTAAGTATACTATCTATAGAAAATCAGATGAGCCCTGAATATGAATGCAACTCTTTTAATAACACGTTAAGCCTTTTTTCTCCCATAGAAAACTGTTATAAGAAAACTGTTAATGTGGCTTAATGTACTAAGACAGTTATTTTTAAAAACCAAACTCACTATACATTATACTATTAAAGTATACTATGTACAAAAAACGGTGAGTCCTGAAAATGAATTAAAGTCGTTTAATAACACATTAAGCCTTATGATTGTTTTCTATGGGAGGAAAATGCTAAACGTGTTATTAAACGCGTTGAATTCATATTCAGGGATCATCTGATTTTTTGTAGATAGTATACTTTATTAAAATGATGTTTAGTGAGTTTGGTCTGTTAATATCACTGTATTAGTACATTAAACCACGCTAAGCGTTTTAGAATGTCCCAATGACCTCAAATTAGATGTATTGCCGCGTCACAGGAACCTTTTTGCCGCAAATTTTGCATATCGGCTCATCTAAATTCGCTGGCTCGCCCTTTTCATTGGGTTGAAAGCCGAAATGTTCCCAAACTGGCGACGTGACATTAGATTTTGGGACGAGATCGAGCACCTCCCATCGTTTCAGCCGGCCTATTCAAAACAAACGAAGCACCATAAAGCTACAACGGCTCGCGAGAAAATTACAGTCGTAACCATATTGTATCATACAATATTGCGGTTATTGCGACAGCCCTAGTTTTGAAGACTGTACTATTTATTATGGGTTATAAATTAGTACATTTTTATACTTTTGTTAACATTTATATACTTTTTGAAGTAGTACACTGCACTTTAAATGCATTCAGTACTTGACAGTTTCATGTGCCTTTAGTATTTATTTACTAGTGTTCACTTAATACTAGTGTTCATTTACTAGTGTATTTACTCTTAAGTTTTATTTGAAGCAGATAAAATAAAAAGGGAGTTCAAATATCTGACTGCTTGTAAACTATTTACTGATGAAAATGTATCCATGTGCAGGATTATCGAAAACCGAGGTTGCAAAGAATGCATTGTGAAATCAAATTGAATCGAATTGTTGACATTATAATCGTAATCGAACTGAATCGTGAAACCAGTGCCAATTCACACCCCTATTGCTTTTTTTTTTTTTTCAGTGGATTCTAATCTTCAGAAATTACCTTGTTGTATCATTTATGTTTTTGAGTACACCCTTTAGATTACACTATAGAACTGTAGTGTTACTTGTTTAGGATTCAAAATGTTATTTGCTTTTAACTTATGTCATCATGTCCTTAATGAGCAAACTTCTTGTACATATATTAGACCAAAATGTCAAATTTGTCTAGGAAAAGCAATTATTATACCAGCAAACTCAAAATTTTATTAAAAATGAACAAACTAGGCTATAAATACTTTGTATTGTAGGCTTGGATTATTATATTATTATATAGCCTAGTGTTTATTTACTAATAGACAGTCAAAAAGTTGACAATATTTACAATATTTATAAAATAATAACACACCACAGATCCTGAAGAAACGGTAACAAAAACACAGTGACAGAAATGTCAGAAATAGCGTATGGGTCTGTCACGTGATTAAGGAATGACTCGACCCGAAAGACTCATGAGATGAACTAATCAATTCTCTTTCCGGCTCAGACTGCATTGGTAGCGTATGGGTCTGTCGTGTGATTAAGGGATGACTTGAACCCGAAGACTTGTCAGACAAGAGGTGAGGTGAGCTAATCACAGACTGAAGACCCAGGTAAAAAATTTAAAATATTTTCTGTATCTTATAGCATTTTAGCTTTGTAAGGTTTGTAGTGTGATCAATGTTTGCATAAGTACTAGATGTGTTGGGGAAGTAACACGTAACATTTTAATTACATTTTGCTAAAATGAACGAAATGATTCGAAAAAAGATTCGTTTATTTCTGAACGAGACTCAAAGGTCCGAGTCGGTAAAATGATCCAAACTTCCCATCACTAGTGTTCCTGTAGCAGCGCAAGGTTGGGGGTTTGATTTCCCGGGAACACATGATAGGTAGAAAATTGATAGCCTGAATGCACTGTAAGTCGCTTTGGATAAAAGCGTCTGCTAAATGCATAAATTTAATTTAATGTGCACTTACACTGAAAATACTATTCTAATACATGCAGAATAAAATTACAGTGGTCTTATTTAAACTTGCTAATAATGGGGGGGCGCTATAGAGCCGTGAACCAAGATGGCAGCTTAAAGTGAATGCTCCGTGTAGCCTGCATCAAAAATAAAAAAAACCCCAGCCTTTGAAGCGTAAACTGAATCGGAAGATGTCAAAATCTGCTACTCTCAAGGATTGTGATATTTTCACACGAAAACGCGGTTCCCAAAAACCAGCTAAAACTGACATTTCGGCAGCAGATCAAGACAACGTGGGGGCTGCTAGCACGGATAGCATGTGTGATCTTACCACGGTGTTAGCTGAACTTCGGTCATTGCACTCGGAGTTCAGTGGATTTGGAACCAAGTTGGACAGCATAGATAATCGTATGGGTGAAATGAGTAAGTCCATCGCTGCTTTGGAGAAAAACATGACGGAGGTGAAGCAAAATGTAGCCACTAATGTTACTCGACTGGAGGAAGCTGAGAATAGAATCATGTCGGCGGAGGAGCTCCTGGAAAAGAGCACGGTCGACCTTAACAACGCCATGAAGCGAATATCCTACCTAGAGGCAAAGACTGACGACCTGGAGAACCGGGGCCGCAGGAAGAACCTTCGCTTGTTTGGCCTCCGGGAAGGCACCGAGGGTCAGCGGCCGCTACTGGAGTACATTCGGGAGGTGCTGCCGCGCTAGCTTGAGACCGACAAATCCTTTGTAATTGAGAGGGCTCACCGAACCCTGGCACCTCCAAAGCCAAACCAGCACAGAGCAGTCCTTATCCGATTCCTGAATTTCCAAGACCGGGAGTATGTTTTCCGTTCCACAAAACAACGTAATATCGAACATGAAGGAAACAAACTTTTTTTCGCCCAGGATCTTTCAGCTGAGACCGTCCGACTACGAGCTGAGTTCAACACCGTAAGGAAAGTGTCCGTTGAAAAAGGCATTTTCCGCGGGTTCCAATATAATCCATGTAAGATGAGGATCCTCCACAATGGGAAGCTACAGCTGTTTTCATCCCCAAAGGAGGCTAGGGATTTTCTCCGCAGACACGCTGGACAGGACTGACTATGATGGTGAACGATTCGGTTCCCGAACTAGAAAATCAGCTGTTCACACTGACACCTAATAACTGCACTTTAAGCTATTTTCTATAATACTTTCATAACGCCACTATAGACACATGTACATGTATGCATATGTATATATATATATATATGTATATGTGTGTATATTCTTTTTCTCTCTTTTTCTAAACACATTAATACTACATACTTTGGTTAAACTTTTATTCTTGAAAAGGAGACGATATGAGCAGATAAAAAGCATTGCTGTTGAATCATTTCATTGAGGGACTGTTAACATGTTCATATGGGTTTGCTGTGTTTATTTCTTAGTTTGGTGTATGCATGGTTTACGGACACCACTGCTGCTTTTTGAAGTTGGGTTTTATAGTTTAGCTACTCCCCTTATTAGTGGATTAGCACAAACCCCCATTTACTAATCTGAGTAAGGGAGGGGGCGGGGGGATTTTAAGTGTTATGTGTCATTTTCAGAATTTTCTTTTTTCATTTAGTTATTTGTTTTTTTTTATTCAAAAGTTATCTGTATTTCATACTAACTCGGCACAATGTATTGTTATATTAATATGTCTGAAAAAACCAACAAAGTATGGAACAAGTGAATACTCATAATGTCTGATATAAAAATCACAAGTTGGAATGTCAGAGGACTCAGGAAAAGAATTAAACTAAAGCAGGTTATCAACAGGATTAAGCAACTCAAATCGAAAATAATTTTTCTTCAAGAAACGCATCTTACAGATTGTGAATTAAAATTTGTAAAAAACAGATGGCCTGGCCAGGTGATACACTCATCATACAGTAATTATGCAAGAGGCGTAATTATTATGATTCATAGGAGCATACCATTCCAAATGCTACAAATAAAAAAAGACCCGGCGGGTAGATACGTAATTGTACAGGGTAACATTCTCTCAATCACTTTGAATTTAGTGAGTGTGTATGGCCCAAATGAAAACAAACCAAAGTTTTTTGAAGATCTATTTCTTACCGTATCCACTCTGCAAGGACTCTATATAATTGGAGGAGACTTTAACTGTACCTTGAATCCAAGTATAGATCGTTCAACAGGCTCAGATATCTATAAAGCCCAAACTAGACATTTAATAAATCAATATATATTGGATATGAACTTGGTGGAAGTGTGGAGGGAACAAAATCCTGATAAAATAGAATTTTCCTGTTACTCAGGTATACAAAAATCCCACTCACGTATAGATTACTTTCTTGTCTCAAGGGAACTTTTATCAAGGATCAAACGATGTCAGTATGATAGCATAGTGATCAGTGATCATGCAGCTATCTCACTGAATGTTTACATGGACAACTTTACCCACAAACAATTCCGTTGGCGGTTTCAAGCAAGATGGCTACAGAATTCAAACTTTGTTAAATTTATAGGGGAGAAAATAGATGATTACTTTGAGTTAAATACAGATCAAACTTGTGCCGCAATGAGATGGGAAGGATTTAAAGCATATATTCAAGGTGAAATTCTTAGCTATACGAGTACGAAGAATAAACAACAACAAAAACAAATGGAAATCTTGGATAAGCAAATTAAATATTTGGAATTAGACTCAAATGCTAGTGATGACCCAATAAAACAAAGTGAATTGTTACGATTGAGAACTGAATATAATAAATTGTCTTCTGATGCGGCAGCAAAAAGTTTAATGTGGTTAAAGCAATCTTATTATGACCAAGGTGAGAAAGCTGGAAAGCTCTTGGCATGGAGAATAAAGAAAACACAGAGTGAAAGAGCAATTAATAACATAAAGACACCCTCGGGTGAGGTAACGGTAGACCCATCTGAAATTAACGATAGTTTTAGACAATTTTATGAAAATTTGTATAGGTCTGATTGTTACCATACCTCGGAAGAACAAGACCTATTCTTGGACCAACTTCAGTTCCAGACACTCACAGAAGACACACAACAGGAGTTGGACAGGAATTTAAGTATTGAAGAGATATCACAGGCCATACAAAGCATTAACAGTGGTAAAGCTCCGGGGTTAGACGGATTTACGATTGAATTTTACAAAACTTTCAAAGAAAAATTAATAGTTCCACTTTTTAACATGTATGAAGAAGCATTTAAAAATGAGGTTCTCCCACCCACTCTAAGACAGGCTATGATCACTTTGATATTAAAACCAGGTAAACCTCCTGCAGAATGCTCATCATTCAGACCAATAAGTCTGATGGGGGTTGACACTAAAATACTTTGTAAAGTTTTAGCAAAAAGATTAGAGCCCTTTATCTCACATCTAGTTCATAACGATCAAAATGGCTTTGTACCAAAACGTCAAGGGTTTCATAATATAAGAAGAGTTTTGAATATAATTCATGAGAAATTTGATGCTAAAGATACGGCTTTATTATCACTTGATGCCCTTCAGGCCTTTGACAGAATAGAGTGGTCATATTTGTTTAACGTTCTTCCGAGGTATGGATTTGGATTTAACTTTCTCAAATGGGTTAAACTTTTGTATACAGATCCTAAAGCCAGTGTCTTGACAAACAACATAGTCTCTAAACCTTTCGCATTGGAACGTTCCACTCGCCAGGGATGCCCGTTATCTCCAATGTTATTTATTTTGGCTATGGAACCCTTGGCAATGATGATAAGAAAACGAAATGATATATTTGGCATCCAGTTAGGAGATCAAGAGCATAGATTGGCCCTATATGCTGATGATCTGATAGTTTTTTTGACAAGGTTGTCCATCAGTGTCCCAAATTTAATGCAACAAATAGAGCTATTCGGTCGATTTTCTGGCTATGAAATAAATGATTCAAAATCCTCTATTCTATTTTTGAATAGGGACGAGAGGCTAAATCCAGTCATACAGACCCCGTTTATCAATGCAAAAGAGGGATTTGTGTATCTTGGTGTTAAAATCACCCCAGACATTAAAACCATTGTACCAATGAATTATGATCCTTTGATTAGTGAAGTAAAGGAGTCTTTAGATAAATGGGCAGTAATGCCCGTGTCAATTATTGGCAGAATAAACATGATCAAAATGAGCATATTACCAACATTTTTATATCTGTTTCAGGCACTCCCTTTGCCTCTCTCAAAAAATTTTTTTGATGAATTAAACACTGTCCTTAATAGATTCATTTGGAATAATAAAAAACCTAGACTAAGGCTTCGCCTGCTGTACCTGCCATATGAGAGAGGGGGGTTACAACGCCCTAATTTTAAATTATATTACTGGTCTGCACAGCTGCGCTCAGCCATATTCTACTTTGCAACTGAAGCACCCCCCGCATGGACAAAAATTGAACAATAAGAAACAAAACTTAACTTGAATCTGTATTTATATTCTGCATGCCCCAAAAAATTGGGAAAAATGACAAAAAACCCCTTTTTAAAAAACACAATTGATATTTGGTATAGGGCTCATCAGTATATGGGAGGTATCCCTCCCATCTCTCCTTTTTCGCCTATTTGGGGCAACACAGGTTTTAAGGCAGGAAGAGCTGATGGGGGTTTCAAAATCTGGGCAGATAAAGGTGTACAGAAGCTGGCAGACCTTTATAAGGATGGCAACCTTCTTACATTTGAGCAGTTATGCCAAACATATAACATTCCAAAGAAACATTTCTATAAACACTTACAAATTAAACATTTCATTATGTCAAAATATAAACAGATTGAATCTGAACCAACACTGTCAAACCTAGAGAATATTATATTGCAAAATCTTGAAAGGAGAGGTCATATTTCTTTATTTTATGCGACTTTACTAACATATGATGAGGAATCCACCGTTGATAAGCTGGATGCATGGAGATCTGACATTCAAGAGGAGATAAAGGTGGCAGACTGGGAAGCTGCATGTTTAAAAGCCCAAAAACAGTCAATTAGTACCAGGATGAAACTCCTCCAATATAAATGGTTGATGAGAACCTACATAACTCCGGTCAAACTGAACCGTTGGTCACCTAATATCCCAGATAGCTGTAGTAAATGTTTAGATGGAAAGGGTACTCTTTTTCACTGTGTATGGGATTGTCCAAAATTACATCAGTATTGGAAGTCAGTCATGCAGACTCTGTCAAAGATTGCTGGAGTAAACATACCTGTTGAGGCAAAAATATGTGTGCTGGGCATATATTCTGAGAACTGTGTTTTTAGCTCCAGACAAATAAAACTGATCGACTTTGGACTCCTGCAGGCCAGACGGTTAATATCTCTGTACTGGAAGAAAATGGATGTACCCTCAAATCATATGTGGGTGCAGGAGATGGCATCATGTATTGTATTGGAACGACTCACTTATATTGTTAGAGGAAAGGGAGGAAATTTTGAAGAAATATGGAAACCATTAACTGAGTTTCTGAGACATTATGAAGGAAATTAAGAAAGTAAAGTAAAGTGCCGAGGTGTGTGTTTTTTTTGTTTTGTTTGTTTTTTCTCCTTATTAACATTGTCTTTGTTACTCTGTTATGTGGGATGTTTTTTATTTTTATTTATTTATTTATTTTTATTGTGTATTTCTATTTACTTTGGGGATTACGTTGTGAAATATTAAGTTTATGTCAATGTATCACTTGTTTGTTTTGTTAAAAATTCAATAAATATAATGTTAAAAAAAACCTGCTAATAATGCAGTTAAATGAAAATAAAAACAGCACATGCAGTTATGTTTTTTTGTTTGTTTTAGTGAAAATCTTTAGATAAAGAGGAACAATATATTTTTTTAACTTTTACAACACAAACATTTTCAGAAAAAAAAAAAAACCTATGCTCAGGTCATAAAAGATTCCACTTATCTTTGAACACTTTTCTTTATTTATATTTTAATACAGTAAACTGTTAAATTAAATACCTCGAACAATCAAACTAAACTAGAAATAATTTTTTTTTTATGAAACTTGTATTTAATTGGCAGGAGTTTCCCATTTCAATTGTCAAGGTCTCTGAGCACCTCAGGGCAAAATCAAAAAGCTTCTCTTGCTGAGGCTGGAACTGGGGAATGGAGCGATAAAATTCTGTGCTGATAATTTGAATCTCAATCTCATATGATGTAATTTCTTGTTTTCCTTCCCTTACGAAAAATAACCATGGTTTTATTATAGTAAAACTGTAGTAACCCATGGTTTTTTGGCGTGTTGACTACCATTTGTATAACCACAGATTTACTACAAATACCATGGTTAAACTATGGTTAATTTAGCAAAACCATGGTTAATTTGTGGTTACCATGGTTTAACTATAGTAACCATGGTTTTTTGGTTTTATTTGTAGTAAAACCATGGTTAATTTTCATAAGGGTTTTTCTTTAATGTGTTATGCAGCTGTTTCTGCATTTACAAGATATGCAGAGTTACAAAGCTCAAAGTCTCAAACCAAAAATATATTCTCTATAAACTTTAAGGCTCGACCACGCCTTCCTAAAATGCCTCATTTAAACATGCCCCCACAAATCTACATCAGTCTGTGGGGGCAGAGTTTCATAACACCGCCCAAATGTATACACAAAGAAAGAAGGCATAACATTTATTCTCGCTACAGTGTTGTTGCTGCCAGCATTTTTGCTGTTGAAATGGATAAGCCTTCCCTAGCCTTCCTACACACCCTACCCTTGCCTAACATTAGGCAAAATAATCTTCATCAAGAGTAAATTCAAATTAATAAGTGTCTTTTGAATTTACCTCTTACAGTAGAACAAGATATATTGCAGATCTTGAGATGTTCTTTTGGGTTATCTTCTTTTTTTATTTATTTTTTTTGCTGCATCTTTCATCTTCAGATTTCTCTTACCATTCCTAACACACACTTAAGTGTTCAGCTGGCTTTACTGCTGTCAGAGCAAAAACGAAATTTGCTACTCTCCATGTTTTCCTTTGTCTCTGAATGCTTTATATATTTAATTGAGCTTATTTTGTCCATTAAAACTAAAGATCAGAAGAAAATTGTACATTTCTCACCCATAGAACCTGCCCTCGAAGAAATCGGGACATAAGTGGGTACAGAAAGTATTCAGACCCCCTTAAATTTTTCACTCTGTTATATTGCAGCCATTTGCTAAAATCATTTAAGTTCATTTTTCCCTCATTATTGTACACACAGCACCCCATATTGACAGGAAAACACAGAATTGTTGATATTTTTGCACATTTATTAAAAAAGAAAAACTGATCAAATGTCTTTGTAGTAAATGGAAGAAGGGATACCGGTCTGTAGTTTTCTAGAAGTGCTGGATTTAGAGATGGTTTCTTCAGCAGTGGTCTTACCCGAGCCTACTTAACCCTCTGGAGTCTAAGGGTATTTTTGGGGCCTGGAGAAGTTTTGTCATGCCCTAACATTTGTGCTTTTTTCAGTTTCTTATACACATCTAAATGGCTAAAGTCTAATCTCACTGTAATCAGCACAAACTGCGTGGTTAGTGAAAAACGAAAGATGGTAAATCACTTGAATAAGGTAATAAAACACATAAAGAACATTGGTTCCCGGGACTTTTGAGAACTGGAGCTTGTAGCCTAGAATTTTTCTTTCTAAATTATGTGAAAATCATCTTGTTTACTCACTTACAGAAAACAATATATTGATTTAAATTTTCTAAGACACTTTTTGTTGGTAAAAGTCATATGCGAGTGGGCGTCAACTATCATGAATATCATTGTGATTTACACCTGAGAAGACAAAGGCCTGAATAATGAGCTGCATAATGAGCTTCATAATGAGCCGTTCACTGCCACTTCCTGGATCGCTATCAGACTTCACCTCACCTACCTATCATCTTGTTTCATGTTGCTTGTTTGTTTGACTGCTTCATTAAATATCATTGACTTGCAATTGCTTCCTCCCCTTCTCCCGCCGTGGCGGACTATTCCATCCAGTTCCGCAGGCCTGTCACACACGTCTTCCCGACACCCCTGAGAGTGGCAACTCGAGCAGGGAGAAAACGGCCGGTCCCATCGTCAAACACGAACCCATGCAGGTGGTTAGAGCTCGACTGACCCGAGAGGAGAGAGAGAGAGGCGGAGGTCCCGAGGACTATGCCTGTATTGCGGTGGCTCAGGGCATCTTCTACTTTCCTGTCCGGTAAAAGAGTCAGCCCGGTAGTAAGATTGAGGCTACTATCGGATGGGATCTCCGCCGGGAAGTCCTCAACATCATCAACTATCCTTCCGGTGAAACTGAGGTGGGCCAATATTCACATCTGTCACACCCTTCTGGACTCAGGAGCCGAAGGTAACTTCATGGGCACCACCCTGCTAGACTTGTGCTGGCATTCGGTAATGCGATATATTGCGGTGATTAATATGCACGATATTGTTATTGTGGGCACTTCTAAATACTGTGAATAAATATACATTACAAATTATTCAGAATTTGGAATGCATTTTAAGAATAGTATTCCCATCAGCTGCTTAAAATGCACAACACTGCTGTATGCTGCTTGAAAGAGCGCGTGCGCTCTGATGTGAACAAGGTGCATGAGAAGCACATGGAGGAACACGTGAGAGACGCGCTGAATGAAAGCACATTCACTCTCTGACAGCAGATGGCGCTAAATGCAGCCCTTACCCTGTAAACAAAGTAAATAAAGCAGCTGTTACTTTCTAAACCATATTTAAATAATCTTAAATAACCATTCAAATTTGTGTTTTCCCTATGGTGTTTATTACAGAGCCAACTACTGAAATATTTAGACTTAATAGGCTATTTATCTTCAAACATTCATTTTTTATTTTTTAAATCTGGACTACAAATGCCCTAGTAATTGTTCATTCACACTTTACATTATGGCTTAATTAGTTAACATAAACCACCAATGAAAATATTATTCTGAACATTTATTAATCTTAGGTATTCCAATATTTAATAACACATTGTTAAAATTGAAAGTTGCAACTGTGTTATTTAATGAGCTAACATGAACTAAGACTTGTATTTTTTAACAAAGATTAATAACTTCTATAGTAAATGTAGCTATTGCTCATTGTTTAGCTGTGCATTTATTGAATGAGCACTATGCGATGTCCGAACTTATTACATTATATTTTGTGTATTGCACTGTATTTTATGTAAAATCATTTTCTATTTTTAAACTGTCTTAAATTCATTTTAAGTCAATTTTTAAATCATTTTCATTTTCAAGTTCTTAAATAGCTCGTTTTATTTTTGTGATTATATATATATTTTTTTTACTTTCTTTTATGTAAAGCACTTTGAATTACCATTGTGTACAAAATGTGCTATATAAATAAACTTGTCTTGCCTTGCCTTGAATGTTAATGCATTCAGGGAGGTCTTATTGTAAAGTGATATCTATTGGTTTTTATAGTTCTTTTGCACTTTTATGTGTAAAACATTTAACTTTTATATATTTTTCTGTATTGCTTTATTGTTTTAAATGTTTAGTTATTTTTGTTATAAGAAAAAAAGTTATTTAACCTGTTATACTGTATTATGATCACTTTTTTAAAACAAAATTTCAATACCGTGATAATACCGTATACCGTAATAAAAGCAGTATCAATTAATCGCAACAGGAAAATTTGATACCGGCATATCCCTACTTGCACAACACCTGAGACTTCCTATCACTCCCCTTTCACACCAGATTACCGTCAGCGCACTCAATGGATTCTTTTTTTGTTGGTAAGAAGTGTGGTTCCCTGCGACCTTGTATTGATCACCGAGAGCTGAACAACATCACGGTAAAGAATATTTATTCTTTGCCGTTGATGTCTTCAGCATTCCAGAGGTTACTGGGAGCATCCATCTTCACAAAACTGGATTTAAGCAACGCTTGTCATTTGGTCCGCATTAGGAAGGGGGATGAGTGGAAAACCGCTTTTAACACCCCTAGAGGGGACTTTGAATACTTGGTGATGCCGTTCGGGCTCTCCAACTCGCCAGGGATTTTCCAAGCACTTGTTAATGACGTGTTGAGAGACATGGTAGATCAGTTCATATATGGATGACATACTGATTTTTTTCTTCATCTCTCCAGGAACACATTCAACACGTCAGACGAGTGCTCCAGAGATTACTAGAGAATGGGCTTTTTGTCAAGGCAGAGAAATGCGTATTTCATGCACAGTCTGTTCCCTTCCTAGGTTACATCGTCTTGTCTGAGGGAATACGTATGGATCCTGGCAACGTTAAGGCTGTGATAGATTGGCCAAGTCCAGATTCCCGTAAGGCCCTACAGCCGTTTCTGGGGTTCGCCAATTTTTTACGGCGATTTATTCGCAATTTCAGCCAACTAGTCTCGCCTCTGACCGCCTTGACCTCCCCCAGAACTGCGTTCGGGTGGTCTAATACAGCCGAAACTGTATTTTCCAACCTCAAGAGCCACTTCGTTTCGGCTCCCATCTTAGTAGCCCCTGATCCCACACGTCAGTTAGTGGTGGAGGTCGACGGATCAGAGGTGGGAGTAGTTGCAGTTCTTTTCATAATTATGACATTGGTAACAGAGAGTTGTTGCTGTCAAATTAGCATTGGAGGAGTGGCGTCATTGGTTGGAGGGGTCGGGGGTACCTTTCATCGTCTGGACCAATCACAAGAACTTAGAATATATTAGAACTGCCAAAAGACTCAATTCCAGGCAGGCTCGGTGGGCACTTTTTTTGGTCGCTTTGATTTTTCCCTATCGTACCACCCGGGTTCCAAAAACATCAAACCTGATTCGTTTTTTTTGATCCTTCCGAATGCCCGGTGACTCCCAAGTGTATTTTACCTGAGAGTATAGTCATCTCATCACTCATATGGAGGTCGAGTCGAAGGTCAAAACGTCCTTAGAAGGGGTAATGCCTCTGCCCGGGTGCCCACCGAATCGGTTGTTCGTTTCGGAGGAGTTACGGTCCAACGTTATTCAGTACTGCTACTCATTACCCGATCCCTACTTATTGCCCTGTCTTTCGTCTTGTGTTTGTCAGAGCGTTGCTTTCAGTCCCTGTGTTTATGCCTGGTCTCTCGTTCCTGTTCTCTGTGTTTTTCTTGTCGTTGGATCATCTTTGTCTTCGGAACCCAATCCACTCCTCACCTTCCACGGATATCACCCTTCACCTCAACAGCTTGCACATCTCATTTCCTGTGTCACGCTCTCCTGCTGCTCTCCTCACCGCCACTTCCTGGATCACCATCGGACATTGTCACTTCCCTGATCGCTATAAGACTTTGCCTCACCTACCTATCATCCTGTTTCATGTTTCTTGTTTGTTTGACTACTTCATTAAATATCATTGACTTGCATTTGCTTCCTACCCTTCTTCCGCCGTTACAGCGCTTCAGTGAAACATTAGAATCTGAATAGGGCGTTCAGAGCGGGGGCGTGGTCACATTAGAAGATAATGAAGGGAGACGTGAAAAATGGACATTGCGTTGTTTTCATATGGATTACTTTATCACAGAATATTTGTTTTCGGCGGCACTTGTTTAGTTTAAAAGTAGACATGTCAAGCTTTCTATAGATATATCTCTCATGTCTCTTTGTTGAGTATTCACTGAGTTGATGAGTTTTATAAATGCACAGTTTTGTTATGTCTGTAAACAAAAAAGTAGACCCTTTAAAGATTCGATTGATGTATTGCTCTTATCTGTACGAACAAAATCAGGAGAAAATTACTTATAACGCGTATACATGTTAATCGACTCCAGAGGGTTAAATGCTGAGGGAAATGTTCCAGGAAAAGGAAAGAAATAAAACGCAGAGAAATACAGAAAATATGAATATTTATTTTCACAAAAATATTACACAGTACAACTGTACACTTGATATCAAATGAAAAATAAACCTCTGCAATGCAATATATGGCAACAAAATGGGCAACAAAACTGACAAAAAACAACAACAAAATGATGAAAATAAGCCAATTCAACATAAAATCTTAGTAAAAGGCAAAATTTATAAATAAATTCTACATTTCAAACTGAAGACTCACATTTATCTGAGATTAATAAATCTCAGTGCTCTTACACTGGTTACAGTGTTGGAATATCACTATTTGTACTTTCTTGAAATGTCATGAATCGATCTGACAAATACACCATCAGATTGTTTCTTTGCCAGCCATTCGTTCCACTCAATCACTGCAAGGGGGTCAGAGAGCAAACTCTCACTAAGATTTCCCCTAAGCCTCCAGATCTGCTCTGATGGCCCAATGCAAAGAAATTCTTCAGCACTTCAGTAGGGAAGGGAGCTGCTTTTTAAGCATCGTGATGTGGACCAGAACACAGTGGTGGTCAATGCTCTAATCGTAACGCTGTACATCGCTGCGCATAAAGAACTCATGAAAAACCATAGTAGTCAGGTTAAACTTGTTTTGGTTTGGGTTTGGCACACAGTGTGCCTCTGCAATTCAGGAGGATCCAGCTATTCAAGATGCTATCAAAGCCTTTAAGGCTTATGGTAAGCTGCTGCTCCTAAAACGAAAGTGAACTGAGCTAGGATCTGGTTAGGTTTTCACACTAAATCTTACTAAAATAAACTAAAGTTGTAGAATGAACCTAAACTCATCCACAATCTGCACTGCTGTTCTCTAATGATTGAAAGTTAGTTCTGAGGTAGTTTTCACACAGTTTTAATCATTTATTATTGTTTTTTTTAAATGTTATTTGTTGTATTTTGCCACTTCTGTAATCCAGTGTTTGCAGTGGTAAACTTTATTCAGCTATGTTTGCACTTTACAGAAATGTTTAATATCAGAATCCAGATGCCTAGTTTCATTTTGGTGCACAGTTGTGTTTTCTGGAGGTGTACAGGATTTTTTTTTCCCTATGGTATTGTTGAAGTTTATTTTTCATTTTATATCAAGTGTACACTTGTACAGTGTAGTTTTTTGTGAAAATAAACATTTATATTTTCTGTATGCCTCTGTTGTGTTTCTTTTTTCTGTTCAGAAGATAACTGAGCCTTTAAATGTCATTTGTAAATGCTTTACAAGGCATAAATAGTCCTCACTTTAGATGAGCTCACAAAAATAGTTAACTGGCAAATAGTAAATGTTTTATAACTACCTAAATTAATCATGATTAAAAATAGTATATATAGTAAAAATAGTAATACATGTTAATAAAGCTTTTATTAATGGACTGAATAATTGTTACTTCAGTATATCCCTGAATAATAAGATGTATAAATTAGGGCAGGGACAATAAATCGATTCGTGGATTGTTTCTTAGAGTTTCAGAATGCATCGTGATTCCTCTGGAATGATTCTGAGCTTACATCTTAACAGCAGGTGGCGCTCTACTCTAGTTTTTATCCGCACACTCAAATGCTCATGAAGAAGAGTGATAAAGATTACTGTTTGTAAAGATTTAAATAGATAATTTTCTTACACAGGTTTCTATGTTGGGCTGTCAAGATTAAAAATAGTTTATTCAGATTAATTACATGATCTTCAGACTCATGGACTGTTTGTTGTGTTGTCTTCCTCGTGTCCTCAGTTTGACCTAGTTTCTGTCTCTGTCTGATTTTTGTCATTTGTTTCAGGTGTGTGTCATTATTTACTATCATCAGCCTTCCTATTAAAGTTATTTAATAGGGTTTATTACGTCTCTACATGTGATCCTGCTGTGATCTGAACTGTGTTTGCCTTACTGTGGATTATTAAAGACTATTTGCAATGTTCATTGTCTTCTTTGTGCATTTCATTCACCGTAGCTGGACAGAAGACCAGACCTACAAAGTGATAAGTACACAGCGCCTTTGGAGGCAGGATTTGAAGAATTTTGCGAGGGACTTCAGCCATTTAACCACCTCTTTCGACAATGAGACGCTAAGTTCCTGTTCAAGATTGGGGCAAACTGCCATCGCCCCGTTAACCTCCACATCCCTCCACAAGATTGAACTGGAGGGAGGCAATTGTCCAGTGTATGATATATTTAGATATATTTACTGACCAAAACAGTTTGGTTAGTAACATTCTTTGAAAGATTTTTTATGTTCTGTAAAAGAAAATTCATTCCAGCTTACAATGACATGAGGGTGCATAAATGTAGGGGAGAACTGGGGCGAAAGTAACGCAGGACGAAAGTAACAAAGCGATTTTCTCAGAGCCTATTACTGCATTTGCATTCCCAGCTATGACGGTATATTCAGCATTCAATCCTTGATGGAGCTGAGAAATATCACGTGGTTTCCTCATCATTTCCCGCAGTTAGGTCGGTAAAACTGTTTTCGAGTACAAAAAGTAAATTATTGAAGCAGTAATTTTTTTTAATTAGTTGTGTTGTTTTTTTGTTTCATGTGTCACAGTAAGGATCAATCTACAGGTTATTTAGTGCTTTAACACATCCTAAAGTTTGCATTATCAAAGTTTTTTAGTATAAAAGTAAATCAGGTTTAAATGCCAGGAGTTCCTGTTGGGACGAAAGTAACAGTTGTTACTTTTGTCCCGCTACAGTGACAAGAAGTATTTATTTTGTTCCTGTACATGCTATTCTGTGAATTTCTGTCTCTTGCATCATTTATTAAAATGTTTATGTCATATTAATACCAAAAGAATATGTCTGAGTGAGGGTCAGAAAGACAAACAGTGGTCTGGTTTTATCCAGATGTTTATGAGAGAGCGTTTCTGGACATAGAGGAACATCTGGGCAGCTCCTACCTTGCATTTACCTTAGTTATATTTAGGTGTTAGCCATACCTTAGCTTTTACACCTCCAGCTATGAATTTGCAGTGTTTCCAGATGTTTTAATGCACATTTTGAATTTATGCATAAAACAACTGGATGGAAACATGAATAGGCCTACTGTTACATTATGTTTAGAATTTATACTATGCCAATGTAATTTAATTATTATATTGTTCATTCTGTTGAAAAAATGTTTTATAAAAATACACTGAAATAAAAAAATAAAGTTTCGGGTTTTGAGACATTTGATGAAACTTAAATTTAAAATAAAAATATAAATATGTAATTTAATAATTTTTTTTAGAAAAATAAAAGCCAGAATATGTTTGCAGTTACATATTTACAAGGTCATAGTCAGGTATACTTAATAAAAATAAGAGTAACAGAAAATAAATCTAGCTTATATTGTTGTGTTACTTTTAACCCACCTGTGTGTTACTTTCGTCCCAACCGATGGGGTCAAAAGTAACAATGTGCAACTTATGTTCAAACTGAAATTATACTGAAGCCTTTCTACATTTCTACAAAATACCACCTGGTATTGATAGACCACACTTATGAGTTACTGACCACAGCAGAAATATATCTCTGTCTACAACATTATCTTTTAAAATGATGTTTTTCTGAAAAATGGTACTGTCGCCCCTGCTCTCCCCTAAATAAATGTAGGTCTAGGGCAGGGCGGGTGAGAGTTAAATGCATTCATTTAATTTGTTATAGAAAAATAATACAAATAAATTAAAGTCATCAGCACTCAGAACCTCAATACCTCAGAACAGCTTCAGGTATACATTTTTAGAAAAAAAAAAAACCTGCTTTTCATTTCAGCTTTCCTAAATAATTCTCCCCGAGAAGAAAGCGTAAAGTACATATTTGGATCTGAAAATTGAGTCAATTGCCATTCAGTCAATGTGCGGCAAGCTTGTTACACTGTATTTGTTCTTCAAAGTAACGCCTTTAGAATCAGACAATGTAAGCCACATCAAACCATACAGAAGAAGCAAAACTGACGATGGTCCAGTCCCCAGGCAGGATATACACAAGATCCCAGAAGAGAACATGACCAGTGTGTGGAAGCTGTAGCCCACCCTCTTTTACCTTTGAAGAGGATTTGGAAAGCATGACTGAAGACGTTTCCATGCCACACGAACAAGGTAAAAGCAAAATCACTACCTGCATAAATTCAACATTTGTGCAGTTTATTCATGAAGTTTTTATTATGCCATTGTTTTAATTATACAATCATTAAAGACTGTGCCAACTTTTAAACTACATGTAATATGACGGTGTCTGTGACGATAACCCCATTACCGCAGTAATGAGATGCTGACCACAGTGTTACGGTCATCACTGCCATCACCGCACTTTGTTTGCAAGGTATTTGCAGGAGGAAGCTAGGTCTGCATGACTGCGGGACATGACCAGATTTCTTGCGGCGCAGGATTAAATTCAGGAATATGAAGATGTGCTGTCCTTGAGGGACATTCACTTGGACTGGAAAATGGTCAGTTTCCAGCTAAGAAACCCACGTCAGGCAAGTCTGACTCGGGACATTCTTCTCAGGGATGTTAAAAAGTGATTTCATTTCGCAATGGCTACAAACCAACGGTTTTGTTCATATTTTGTTAATAATTTTTTTCTTTCTCTACGACTGTGTTGACAATAAAATGCAAAATGAATTTTGTATTTTGACAAGACAATAAAAATAACAAATAGGCTACAATTCTTGTAAAAAAAATTCTCTCTCTGAAACACTTTTTCCTTTTGTGTTGACATCAAAATGCAAATTTGATTCTGGATAAGACAAATAAAATAAAATAATTGTTTTTTTTTGTGTGCAGTTTATATTATTATTTTGTTATATCTCTCTCTGTCAGTAGTGGAAATTTAAATGTGAGATTCTGGAAACGAGATCTACATTTAGCGGGAGCAGTCGGGTCAGAAAGAAAATTATTCTGAGCTGACAGCGGGTGACAAAAGTGAATATATAGCTGGAGCGGGTGGGTGTGGATGCAGAATATAACCTTGTATAGACTAGACTATAGGCTAGACTTATGTTTCTCATATCAGAAAAAAAGCCTCTTTTATGTTGCACTTTAAGAAAAAATGGTTGTTATTATAAATGTAGCCTAATTAATATTTGAATAATATTAATGATAATTTGCATACGATTACATACGATTAATTATTCAAAGTTTTAACAATTTGCGTTTGGACGAGTGTGTTTATATTCACAGAAAAACAATGTCTAAAGAAATAGGAATCAGCAGAACTAATCAATGTTGGGGCATGTTGAGCTCGGCTTGTACAGTTCTGCAGCTTTCTCAGACTGTTATTCTTTTAATAATTTATTCTATAAAGAATGTGTTACAAACGATAACAAAGACTGTTCCATAATTCCTATTAAACTCAAAAGATTTAAAAAAAAAACAACAGTTATAGAAATAAATATTATTTTATTTTAATATAGATAATATAATCTGCTGTTTTAATAAGAAGTAAAACTTTATTATTATTCATTTCCATGTTCATTTACAAGCTAGTCATTGGGGGGGCTACAATAACCACCAAACCACAAGATTTAATGCTTCTTCGCTGTGGTAAGAAAAAAATCCCATACCGTCATAGCCCTAGTAACAAATAATGAACTTAAATCTTGAAGGATCCATGAAGTTCATCATTGAATGTAAAGGAACAAGTATAAGAACGAGGTTGTAGTTACTGATTTGTGTATCAAGTTTGACCCATTGGTCATGGTTTATTCGGCCTACTTAAGTTTACTGTTTGCATGAAGGGGTTCAGCTGTTCAAACTGTTCATGTTATCCTTTTGGCTATTGTGACCCATTGGTCACTGTTTCTCAAATGAATATATTGCCAAAAGTAGGGCTGCTCCGATCACGATCGGCCGATCGTTAATGCGCATCTCTTCAGTAAAGCCGGTTCTCTAATCAGCGGTAAATTCCCTCAGGTGCGTGATTTCACATAGAGCAGCTGTTACTACACAGAGCCATTGTTAACTGAGAAGATGCGCAAATAAACGCTGGAAATGAACGTGGATTTGCTCATCTTCTCAGTTAACAATGGCTCCATGTAGTAACAGCTGCTCTATATGAAATCACGCACCTGAGGGAATGGTGAGATGCGCATTAACGATCGGCCGATCGTGATCGGCACAGCCCTAGCCAAAAGTATGTGGATACCCTCTGTAATTGATGGATTTGGCCAGGCATGTTCATTAATGAGAGATCTTGAAGCTACAGCATGCACTGAAATAAAAAAAAATGTGTACATCCAGTTTTGTCGGACCAACTAGTTATGAGTTTGAAAGAAAATGTTTTGACCACAAGTATTGCTTTACCGTAACTACTGCTGGAGCCATGGGCCCCAATATCAATGGGATCATCTTTGCTTAAAGTGCTTTAGGAAGAGCAATAAGTGACTACATGGCAAGGTCACAACACAGTGGAGTCAGCTTTCTTAATCACAGCTTGTGTACTGCAAATACGTACGAGCTTCATCACTGTGTCTTACACGTGAACCTGTTCCTCTTCCGGTCTTGAACTGTTTTGACATTTACTTTGAAAGCTAAAGCTCGCAATTATGGAAAGGGTCGTTACATTTCTGACTAGTGCTTGCAGTGTTCAGCCAATCACAATGCACTGGGTCAGCTGGCCAATCAGAGCAGACTGCACCTGTCAGAAGGAGGGACTTTGTCGAAAAAACACATTTGAGAGAGGCGGGGCATAGAGGACCCACAATAGGGTACAGTATTTGAAAAATAATGTGCTTTTTGAACATTAAAGCATGTCAACATATCCTGCTACACCAACTACACAAAATAATGATCTTTAAAAAAGCATCATATGACCCCTTTAAGTGATACTCGACGAATGAGCTTACCGGACATAACGTGTCCATACCAACCATGACTTTTGCCCTGAGGAGTCCTGGGAGTCCGGGTTGACTGGTGTTGAGTCCCAACATTGGACAATATTACTAGTGGACTATTTCACCACCACAGGACATCCTGACTTATCTGTTTTAGTTGTCCATTACATTACCTGGGGTTGAGGTGTGTGTTGGTAGTTCTAAAAAAACACTCCTAAATGTATGCCTTGTCCCTGAAAAGGAATATCTTAATTTTAAATACCTAAAGATCGGTCGCATCCGGACGCGTATTGCATTCAGACAAAAATTAATAAACCGCCTCTGTTTTTATGAATTAATTGCTTATTAATTTCTAAGGTGAAAGCAGTATTCCTCAGCACAATTGAAGGTATTTGGGATTTTTTTTTTTTTATTGTTTAATTTGTCTACCTTCCACCTGTACACACTGACTGGGAGGATGAGAACCATCAGCTCCACGATGGGGCATGGAGACAAGAGAGAAGCCTGCAGTCAGTTAACATGGGAGGAGGGGAAAATCCAACAATATCTGCCAAAGAGCAACGTGACCATCTTAAAGAATACTTTGTCTCCTCAGCTGGCTGTGTACCATGGCAAGATCAGTATGTGTAATGGATAAACTAAAAAAAACAAGACTTCATTGTCTATGTTTTCATTATTATTATTATTATTTGTTATTAGCAGCATTTTTTTTTATTAGCAACATTTTATATTAAAAAAACATTAACTTGTCGAACATTTTGAACAAGTGAAACATCTGTTTCTTTCTGTGTTTACCCCAGCATTTTTGAACAGTACTCCAGCCAAAATAATGGCAAAAAAATAATACAATTACAGCTCTGGTAGCTGATTGCACCCTGTATCATCTAGCTGATGCATTAATGTGTAATTTGGCTGGGATATTAAGGGGCGTGGGGGTGCGAGAGGATGCTGCGGATGGTGGATTAGGAATGTATGTAGGATGGGGAGAAAAGTAACTTCCAGACATGGGGAAGCCTGGATGAGTTTGCATAGGATGCACAGAAATCTCACTTTCTTGAGCATCATAAATCTGAGACATTATAGCTCTTTTTAGTCTCAGTACTAGGGCAGGGTTTTTAATTCGGCCAAGTTCCTCCCCAACCTGTTTCCCAAAGGAGTTCTAACCTTTCAAGTTTTTGTTGCTCGATGTTGTCATTTTTCTGAAGCCTGTACTTGGCCCGACGTGATGGATTTCCAAAGGCAGGTGGTCAAGAGGCAGATTTGTTCCTTTTCACAAGTGTTTGTGTGTCACAAGAACTCTGCTCTGAACCAGGTGACAGATTAGTGTCATTTTCCATATCACTGTCTGCTCCCGCACTGTCTTCAAGCTGTAAAAGATGCAACAATTAAAATGTAAATCAGGAAAATGACAACTGCCTTCCCCGTTCCCACTATCTTCTTAAATGATCATATACAAAAATGAATTAAACATATCGCTGCAGCTCGAGACAAGCTATTTAACTGTTCAAAAATAGGCTTCATTAAAAACATGAAGCTGAGCACCAGTCAAAGTCGCAACGAAAATATACAGTTTAAGGTGCGTGCTTATTATGAATATCAGGGTAATCTTCCGGAAGCGCAAAAAGACAATAGTGTGAGTTTAGCAGTGCGTCATGTATTCATTCAGATAATGGCTGTTATTTTCTTCTATGTTCTTAAGAATATATTTGAGAACTTATTAAGATTCTTTCAAGAATTGCGCTTAAGAACATTCTTACGCACTTTGTGGAATTTATCTTAAGAAATGTCTTAATTTATTTATTAAGTAGATCGACCATCAGTCCTGCCAGTGGCTTCGGTGGCTGCACAGCTCTCTCCTGGAGCCTTATGACATACCTGCGGATATGATTAGAGGGAGAAATGAAGGCATGATGTCCACCGTGGCCTGTTGTGAAACCCAACCGTATCCGTGTGAAACGCTACAATACTTACTTTTGTCATAGCTTTTGCACATCAGCTCTTGGGTTGCTAAGAGAGACACCTGAAGCTCCCAGGAAGAACCGGCCCCTGTTGTCTCTCTCTGGAGTTTGGGCCTTTAAATATTCTGTCTAGATATGAACAAAGTAGCAGTCCAACCAATAAGGCAAAGATTTGCGCATATTTTACTAGTGTTCGCTGTCACAAGACTGTTAATGAACTGATAGTGTGTTGTGTAGTGTGATCCACTTAAATGTTCTTCTTTTCTGCTTCCCTCAATAGCTTCTTTGGACAGCAACATACAATACCTCCAAGTTGCTCCAAAGGCTGTTGCAGTTTCAATCCGCTGGACAACTTCTTCCTCTGATTGGTCCTCAATATACTCCTATATACGCTCCTTTATTTGCCATGCTCTGTACTTCTTGATGTTACATGAGAACACCAGCTCCATTTCCTCAATTTGAGTGCAGATGTTGCCTCGATATGAAGCAGCACTTTGTCATTCTACTATAAATTATGCCCCCCAAAAGATTACAGGTGCACATCACAGGACGCATCATGAGCCATCACGAGAGAGCACCAGAATTAAAATAAACAATATTCTGTGTATCTTTGACTTTTTTTTTTCAGTTCTCATTCTGTTTGACACTGTATGCTGCAAAACCATGCTGTTTTTTTGAGAAGGGTCTGTCTGCACACTGCAAGAGAGGGGCATAACTTGAAAGGGGCATAACGTGAAGTAGGGGGCGTAACTTGAAGTAGTCCAAATTACACAGAACCACACGAGATGTAGAAACAAGATATTTATGGTGTAAGATCGCTTTCAAAAAGATGTATGCACAACTTTAAACATTTATAATCGTATTTTTAAATATTTGTGCGTAAATTAACTTGGGCACGCAAAATTAGGTTTTCATACACGTGAGTCAATACAATTACATTTGTGTTTTTATGTAAGTGTGATTCTAGAAGCTATGACTGTAAACATTCACGAGTACAACTCTGATTTCTACGACTACGAATTCTTCATTATGAACACAAATTCAAGTTTGTGGGGACGAGTAAAGAACAGTTGAAATGACGTCACTGCCGTCACAGGGCAGGTAATCGAACCTTGATTCCATCTAAAGCGCATGCGTCAATGGTGAAAGATGGCTAACAACAGACCTGAGGCTGCTAGCCCAGGCTCAGCATCACAGGTAAAGTAGATAACGTGTTTATTCAACATTTTATACGATTTTACTATTTTTATAGCACTTTATAATTATAGAAATTTCTGCAACTCAGACGTTATTGCTTTTGCTTGCAACCTAACGGTATTTACTCGCTGTTAACTAGTGCTAGGCGATGTTAGCGTTGATGAAGTACTCTGTGTAAAAAGTTACATTATAGTTAGTAATGTTAGAACTTGACCTGTTTCGCCGATTGACACTGCATGAACTGCAATAAACTTAACTGCTATCATATGTTTAGCAATGTCGACCAGAGGAATAATGAGTAATGAAAACTGAGCCAGACAAAGTAATTGCTTTAGCTTGCAAAATAATGATAACGTTAACTTAGCTACGCCTATTAGATTGCAAACATTCTTCAGTTGTAATGTTTTGAATGTCTATTTAGCCTAACGTTACATAAAGTTGAAATGGTAAGGCTAAGTTAACGGTACCATGTATTGCATCTAATATGTATTTTGTCATTTACAGGGACCACTGGCTGCTCAGTTACTGCAGCGTCTGGAATCAAGGATCACTGACTCCATAAGTCAACCATACTTTAATTTGGACTACTTCCAGTACGTTGTAAATCAGGAAGCCTTTATTCTGGCATCTGCATCTAGCATTTTAAACATCCCAGCTGAAATTGTGGAGTGTCTTTTATCCCTTCAAAGAATGATTCACGCAGCTCTTTCCCAAGAGAGTCCCTGTGTTTTTATTAGAGAAGGAGGACTCGGCTGACCAAAATTGAGTTTTTCTGAGGAGCTGCTGTCCAGGCTTATTGACATGCCCTTACCAGTGTCTTGTATCGCCAACCTGCTGGGTGTCAGCCAAAGTACAATTTTCCGGCGTATGCATGAACTCAGGTTGTCCACAAGACTTACATACAGCAGTTTATCTGACAGTGATCTGGATGATGCTGTCATCTCCATAAAAACCAGGATCCCAAATGCAGGATACAGAATGGTTAAAGGTTGCCTCCAAGCAAATGGACATAGAGTTCAGTGGAATCGCATCAAGGAGTCCATGCACAGAGTTGATGCTCCAGGAATTTAGGAAAGAATGACACAGCTTGGTTGCATCGTCAGGAGGACATACTTCGTACAGCGGCCTTTGTCATTAGTGCACGTGGACACTAACCATAAGCTCATAAGGTAAAATATTCATTTATTTATGTAATTTATTATGGGTGTTGAGTTAATGCAGCTCTCTTCATTAACTGCTCATTGTCATCTCATCCTTTTGATTTCAAGGTACAACATTGTCATATTTGGAGCAATAGATGGTTACTCCAGAAAGGTGCATCACTTTTTTTTTTTTTTACTACTTTTATTATAGTGATTTACTCTTCCTGTATATTTTTGTGTTCATGTATTCATTGTTGATAGACTGCATAAGGTTCCGTCCGTATTATTATTATTTATTATTATTATTATTTAAATCCAAAACGTATAATGACAAAACCAAATTCAAATGACAGTCTGATTTTGTTTTTTTTGCAAATTCATTTTTTCGTTTCTCCACTGAATTAAGACATTAAGAAAAACAAGACCGGTGGGTCAGATGACCCGGAAGTAAAAGTAAATATATCAAAATAAAGGACAACAGTAGTTGATTACATGCAGTTTAATATTGTGCATTTATCCATGTGCACAGCAAAAGTCACATTTAATGAGCAAATTTTTTGGTGCATTACATTTGGTAATATACTTTACCCTAAGTTATTATTGTGTGTGCAGTAGGCAATGTGAGTATATTTAAATGTTTGCAGATTCACTATATGAAACTCTGTTATCTGTATAGATACTGTATCTGGAACCAGCAACAAATAACTGCTCAAACACTGCCCTTTCATTTTTCCTCAAGGCAGTGGAAAACTTTGGCTGGCCTTCTAGGTAAATAGTGATATCTTGTGCTACTGTTTCTATGCTCTTGTTGATAATTTCAGTAATGTTCAATGGAATATTTTGTTGTGATAAATGATAATTATAACTGAGCATTTCCCCTATTCATTTTCCAGGGTCAGGGGCGATGAAGGCGTTGAAAATGTTGCAATTGCTGAAACCATGTTCAGTGTTAAAGGCACCGGAAGAGGGAGCTTCATCGCTGGGCGAAGTGTACACAACCAAAGGTTAAAATGATAATCTACAGTATATTCATAGTGAGAATGTTAAATCATTGTTGGAAAGTGTTTTAAGTAAGACTATGTGAATGATTACTTTTGAGTTGAGTAAGGCCTGTTATTTCTTATTTAGGATTGAACGCCTATGGCGAGATGTCTGGACCTCTGTCACTCATCTGTACTATGAAGTTCTTCACAGTCTAGAAGAAGATGGCCTCTTGGATTTGTCAGATGCTGTCCATCTGTTTTGTGCCCATTATGTGTTCCTTCCGCGTCTGGCAGAGGCCCTTCACACATTCACAGAGGGCTGGGACAACCATCCGTTAGGATCTGAAGGTGGACTCACACCTAACCAACTCTGGGTTATGGGTCACATGCAGAACCCTTGTAACACAGATGAAGATTTGCAGGTTTGTTGAAGCAATCTCTCAAAGTGCAGTTACAAAATGATAAAATAAAATGTTTTCAACCTGAAAGTATCGATTTAGACTTATATAAAAAAAGCTGAAATTAAATTTTTGAATGGTGTCAATAACTCTAGAAGAAGGTTATTGAATAATAATATAGAAGTATGTAAGAGTAAGCACACAATTAGACAAATAACTGAGCTTGATTTGATAGATTTTCTTTTGTCACTGCATTAGGCCTTTGTACGTCAATGTGTGCTTGGCAGTGTTTTCAAATATTTCTAAATGTTGTTTCATACAAAATAACACTATTTTCAGAACATGGAGCTGTTTGGAACTGACTGGGAGATGTTTGATGGTGTGCCTGAAGAACCTTATGGACTTGAAGTCCCAGAAATTGAGTGCCCCCTGACTCCAGCTAGTATGGAAACTGTACAGCCCATGATCAATCCCTCTGCATCATCAGAATCATTTGGCAGAGACATTTATATATCAATGGTTCAGTGCATTGAAAGTCTATGTGTGACACAAAGAAACACTTAAGATATAAGCAGTCCTTACAAAAGATTTAATGGAATGAAGTTGAACATTTGCAAACAGACTGCCAGTTACAAAAGGCTTGCTGTGACATTACTTCATTTTATCATGGGAGTAACAGTGAGGTAAAAAAAACTAACTCCTCATTCATTTTGGTTTTAAAGTGAACCATTAATAACAGGAAAAAAAAGGTTTTGTAACCATGAATAAAGTTATTCACAGAAACAAGAAAATGTCAAATAAAATGTCAATAAAACAAAACAATTCAATGCCTATTTTGACTTATGCAGTTACTTTTTAGTTTTCCCTTGGAGTGAGTTGTTACACCCTGTCAAAGGTTTGCCCATGGCATATGGCTAATGTCATAATGTTTTTGAATTCACTGAATGTTTTCAGGTGCGCTGAGGGAAATGTTATTGTACGACTGTAGGCGCTGGCTATAGGAAAACAAACAGTGTGCTGTGTGTCACAGTCATGGTGGAATCTCACATTTATGACAAAGTCCTTCTTTTCACTAGGCAGAAGGGCCTAGTGTCCCTGTCCACTGTCCCTGTCCAGTGAGCCAATGCATGATTCTTCCAACAGTCAAACTTTCTGGAGCAATGTTGTTGTTGTTGCTTGGGCCATCTTGTTCTTAAAAAAAGAGATTAAATGTAAGTCTGGATAAATAAAGGAAGGCAGCATCTTTTTAATTGTTTTTCAACTTAATACAATTAGTTAATACAATCCCTCAATTAAATCAGATTAACATGTTAAGCATAGCCCCTTTTTAGGTTGGGAGCAGGGGGTGTTAAAAGCCCTGTCTGTGTGTAAAATTTCATGAAGCACTGTTATTCTAGAGGTCATAATATTAAATATCACATTTAAAATCAAGATTCTGCAAAAGAAACGTTAAGGCTTGTGAATTTATTGGAGTGTGTAAATTCATAGCTAGCCATTTCCACTGTGCTGTATAAATTACTGCAGGGCAGCAGAAGAAAAGCTTACTACTTCTACATTATTCAATATTGTCTAAAACACACCAGAATCCTCAATTTCCTGAAGGTAGTCCTGGAAAAAATTCATGATGTTTGTTTCCATGCGGTGTTTGGCAGAACCAATCTCACTGAAGACAGGGCGGCTGTTTTCCAGAATGAAGACTGCATCCACCTTTAAGAAGAAAATACATTTCAGTCTGCATTTAACATAAGTAATTATTGCAGAAAAAAATAAATGCTTAATTAAAAGCAACCAGAAACCCATGTCGAGCTACTAGGACATGTTGTTACAATCCCTATGAAGAATCTGCACTTTCTTGGAACGAATCCCCACATCCTTGAGGAGCCTGGTTGTTAAAATGACTACAAACTCTCCACATCCAACCTCAGCAGGAAGCACTGCCTCGGCTGCTAGCTCGGTGTACTACTGGCTTTTCCATTCATATGATTCCCCAACGGCAACCTCCCAAGGTACCGTAAGCCCTAAGATGTAAAGGGACTTCTCTAAGTTGACCACAAAATCAGGTCTGGCCTAAGAGTGGTTGAGACAAAATGTACCTTATCATCTTCCTCTGTAACAAACAGTGGTTGGCAAAGGTCTTGATGGGTCTTCATGATCGTTGGTAGTTCATAGAGCTACAGGCCTTTTCTGAGCTGGTCAAGCATCGGGATGAGTCTCATGGTGGAGTGAAGTATAACAGCTCTATCAGACAATATAAAAGTGTTTCATCAGGAGATTCAACATTTGTGGTAAAACTGTTTACAGTAGGAAAAAATATATAATTGTTAAATTATAATTTGGTGACATTTAAAAGTGGCTTCACAACATAGCTTTGCAAGAAGAAATTCCAAATCAAGTCACAAATTGTTGTACTATTCCTTGTACTCCCTTTCTATAATGAAAACCAAAAATGTTAATATACCTTATTATGCTGTCCCTTTTATCCACAGACACGATTCCAGTGTATCCGCAGGTCACAATGTCACCAATCAGGTCACTGATGTTGTCATCACTGGCGTTGTTTATCTGAAAGTCGATTGGTGTTAAGTGAAAGTTGTTCTCATTGCATAATTGTGCTCTACGGTCAAACAAGCAACTCATTAGATTTGTGCAATCCATGTCATAATGAAGTTAATACTATTATTGACTGTGATAAAATTGGACTTACCTTTACAAATAGCTGTGACAGTTCCAAATCTGTGACATCACTGGCAGACACTTGAATGCTGTCAGAGTCACCAGAGCAGAGATATCTGAAGCACCATTCACGCAGGAAGTTAGGGCAAGGTCCGCCTTGTGCCAGACTAGCTGCCATGACTTCTCCTGCAGTCCTAATAAATGGAAGAATTAAACGATTGAAACAGGATATAAACTAAAGTAGTACTGCAATTAATATGCTTAAAGACAACTTGCAAAAAGAACTTAATTACACACCTGAAGAAGTTACAGTCCAAACTGTTAAGGCAGTAAACGGGATTCTTCCCTTTCTTATCTGGACCTTCAACAAAGAGTCTTTTTTCTATTTCTACCAGCATTTCTGGAAAACAACAAATACATGAAATTCAAAAGGTCTCTTCGATGTTCATTTTTTCCATCCAATCAGCATTTGAGCCCATTGCACCACCAGAGGCCCCCTGTTGACACATGCGTCTGATTTAACAAATATGGACATACACCTGTACCTGTGAGGAATTCTTTGGAAAGGGCACCAGTATCAATGCCTGCCTCGGCAAAGAATGTGACCTTAAGTCTACATTTGGGCGAGGTCTTCTTCTGCCGTTGCCACTGTTGCATGCCTCTGTTGTAGAGATCAGTTCGTGACACACAGATGGAAAATGTGTTTGTCTCATCAACCTGATTACCAATCCAATTCAAGATGTCCTCAGAACTGAAAAAAAAAAGACATTTAACATTTGAATCACAACTAAATCTATGTGGTTTTTATGATTTCATAGGTGTTTGCTACTGTTTCTCAGGGTGGTCGTTAGGCCTGGTACAATACTCGCACATCCTCCTATACTGGTGACGCTCTCAGGAGTGAGGTGAGGTCTCAATGCAAGTCAGAACGGGCAAAATATCACAAACATACCATGTTTCTGGATTACTAGATTGCTCTATGACCACACATAACATCACTTTCAACAGGAAAAAGCTGTATCTCTTTAAGGGTTTATTGTTCAGATAACATCATTCACCACCATAATTCCCTAATATACAATTTTACCTTTGAAAGGTACTGATTGGATCACTTGACTCATGGCCATCATCATCTGAAGTTCTGCACACAAAGAAAACAGATTGTCCTGAATGAACAATAAACAACTACATTTAAAATTTGGCAGGAAATCTCCTTACATCTAATTTACTGTCAAATCAACATTCAACATAAAAAACTAGCACTGAAACCAACATTACCGTAATCTGCAACTGGCTGCATGGAACTCAATGATTTCAGGATGAAATGCATTTCCGCACACAGGACACTCAGCGGTCTAACAAATTAATTTACAATGCATGTGAATAAAGCATCACACTACTCCTGAAATATAAGAAAACATATCTAAGCTAAAGAAACTTAAACAACACTTGTAGAGCCCAAATTCTAGCACCAGCAAAGTGACATGTATAACATCATGACCTTCAATTGGTGCAAAGAATATATACCTTGGAAATGACCAATTACAAGTTACAATGCTGTTTTTACATATATTTGTGAGTGCTAATATATGGCATTTGTAAAATAAACTTAAAATAACAGCAAAAAGTATCTTACCTTGCTTTTCTCGTAGCAAAGTGCAGCTGAGCATTCATCTTCATGTTCTTCCTTGCAGCTTTCCTGGGGATGAAACACAATAACAACACTTTTCAGCGCTGTACACAATAAAAACATGTAATTTTTCAATCCAATAAATTCTGAAATAATGCCTAAAAGACCAAGCTTTAACATACTTCTTCGGCAGAATCACAAAAATCTACAAGTTGTTTCTTGCATTCCTTTATGTGTCCTGGAAGAATCTGAAGCAGAACCATTTTTTTGCAGGTTGTACACTGAGCTTTGGGCATCTTCTCAAATTTCTTTTGCTTCTGGTGGTAAAGGAATTGTATCCAGTTCTTCTTGTAAAGGAGCAATGTACATTGTATATTTTCCATTCCCGCTCACTGCTTTCAGCTGCTGGCCGATGTATCCATTTAAATCTGGAGGGATAACAGCCAATCTCCGCTGCCCACCCCCACCTAAAATTGAACAGTTGTAGATACTAAATATAGCCAATCTGGATAGACAGCAATTACTCATCTAGGGAGTACATTGAAACACAATTTGAAACCATTGACATTAATACACTGTATATGCCTACATACCTGTGGACTTGTGCAGCAACCAGCCTCCACAGATATTTGCCAGTCTTGGATATGTGCTCAAAAGCAAATCTGAAAACTAAAATGACAGAAGCAGGATTATAACTGTAAAATGTAAAATGATTTTTATTTTGTCATACTAATATTTATTACGTCAAGCATTAATATGAATTGTAAGATGGGTGTTTTTAATATTTAGATATTACTTTAGGCAAGGCAGTTAATTAATGACTACATACCTCTGAATGTGTGATGTTTTCATTAAGGGTTAATGAACGTTTTCCAAGGCCAGCCAGTATAAGCTGCAGTTCCTCTTCTCCATTTGGTGTTTTTTCACGTTGTTTTTCAAGAAGAAAAAAGTTCACCAAAAAGCTCTTCCCAGGTTGTGTTGGTGTATATGGTGCAAAACGCTTCTTGCCTCTTGCCTCCTTTCGGAAAAATCCAGGAAAAGACCTAAACATATAAGATGGCAAACTATTATTCTCTTATGTTGTCATCCATCAACACAAAACAACCTAACTTAAAATATATCTACATTCTCAATGACTAATTACGTTATGTTTTGCTTACATTAGAATCGGGGCTAGTTTGTCTAAAAGTACCTACACTGGGTGTACAATAACAAAATGAATGCAGACAAATGCCCCATGTATCCTACCGAGCCATTTCTTGTTCGACAGACTGTCCAGAGTCATTGCGCTGAGGCCTCACTGACTGCGCTTCCTGTCCAACAGCAGCTTCTCCTGTACTGCCCAGACTGACTGGCATGACATTTGCTGGTGCACTGTTTCTCAATAGCAACACCAGGTTTTGGGCTGCACTTAAGATGTCTGTTAATTAGCCCTGAGTAATAAGAAAGACAATAACTAAATGCCAAATGTTATAGCCATAGGTATTTTTAGTATTACACAGAACACCTGCAAAACACATTAATCATAGTAGGGCTTGTCAATGCCCGGGTCTTGGTCCACATTCAGACTAGAAAGCAAGCTCGTCCGAACCTGCGGCTGGTCTCCAGCAACTGACTCTGCCTTGCTAAAAGGAATACATGAATGTACTGATGACCTTGAATGACTGGTTTTAAACAAATGTTGCATTGCTTATTAATAAGTTAATTTATTACCCTCAATCGTTCAGGTTCTCTGGTCGTGAATAAAAAGCAGATACTGAACCACTGAGTCAAAAGTTTGTATTAGCCCATTATGCTCATTAACATTACAATGACTTGCTGGTTGACATTATCTCATCATATCTGGCTCAGTTGTTAACATTACTGATTTGGTCGACATGGTTAAACATATCATAACAGTGCAGTTTAGTTCTAAAATCACTAACTATAATGTTACTTTTTACACAGAGCACTTCATCAACGTTAACATCGCCTAGCACTAGTTAACAGCGAGTAAATACAGCTAGGTTGCAAGCAAAAGCAATAACGTAACGTTATGTAACGTTAGGCTAAATAGACATTCAAAACATTACAACTGAAGAATGTTTGCAATCTAATAGGCGTAGCTAAGTTAACGTTATCATTATTTTGGCAAGCTAAAGCAATTACCTTGTCTGGCTCAGTTTTCATTACTCATTATTCCTCTGGTCGACATTGCTAAACATATGATAGCAGTTAAGTTTATTGCAGTTCATGCAGTGTCAATCGGCGAAACAGGTCAAGTTCTAACATTACTAACTATAATGTAACTTTTTACACAGAGTACTTCATCAACGCTAACATCGCCTAGCACTAGTTAACAGCGAGTAAATACCGTTAGGTTGCAAGCAAAAGCAATAACGTCTGAGTTGCAGAAATTTCTATAATTATAAAGTGCTATAAAAATAGTAAAATCGTATAAAATGTTGAATAAACACGTTATCTACTTTACCTGTGATGCTGAGCCTGGGCTAGCAGCCTCAGGTCTGTTGTTAGCCATCTTTCACCATTGACGCATGCGCTTTAGATGGAATCAAGGTTCGATTACCTGCCCTGTGACGGCAGTGACGTCATTTCAACTGTTCTTTACTCGTCCCCACAAACTTGAATTTGTGTTCATAATGAAGAATTCGTAGTCGTAGAAATCAGAGTTGTACTCGTGAATGTTTACAGTCATAGCTTCTAGAATCACACTTACATAAAAACACAAATGTAATTGTATTGACTCACGTGTATGAAAACCTAATTTTGCGTGCCCAAGTTAATTTACGCACAAATATTTAAAAATACGATTATAAATGTTTAAAGTTGTGCATACATCTTTTTGAAAGCGATCTTACACCATAAATATCTTGTTTCTACATCTCGTGTGGTTCTGTGTAATTTGGACTACTTCAAGTTACGCCCCCTACTTCACGTTATGCCCCTTTCAAGTTATGCCCCTCTCTTGCAGTCTGCAGACAGACCCTTCTCAAAAAAACAGCATGGTTTTGCAGCATACAGTGTCAAACAGAATGAGAACTGAAAAAAAAAAGTCAAAGATACACAGAATATTGTTTATTTTAATTCTGGTGCTCTCTCGTGATGGCTCATGATGCGTCCTGTGATGTGCACCTGTAATCTTTTGGGGGGCATAATTTATAGTAGAATGACAAAGTGCTGCTTCATATCGAGGCAACATCTGCACTCAAATTGAGGAAATGGAGCTGGTGTTCTCATGTAACATCAAGAAGTACAGAGCATGGCAAATAAAGGAGCGTATATAGGAGTATATTGAGGACCAATCAGAGGAAGAAGTTGTCCAGCGGATTGAAACTGCAACAGCCTTTGGAGCAACTTGGAGGTATTGTATGTTGCTGTCCAAAGAAGCTATTGAGGGAAGCAGAAAAGAAGAACATTTAAGTGGATCACACTACACAACACACTATCAGTTCATTAACAGTCTTGTGACAGCGAACACTAGTAAAATATGCGCAAATCTTTGCCTTATTGGTTGGACTGCTACTTTGTTCATATCTAGACAGAATATTTAAAGGCCCAAACTCCAGAGAGAGACAACAGGGGCCGGTTCTTCCTGGGAGCTTCAGGTGTCTCTCTTAGCAACCCAAGAGCTGATGTGCAAAAGCTATGACAAAAGTAAGTATTGTAGCGTTTCACACGGATACGGTTGGGTTTCACAACAGGCCACGGTGGACATCATGCCTTCATTTCTCCCTCTAATCATATCCGCAGGTATGTCATAAGGCTCCAGGAGAGAGCTGTGCAGCCACCGAAGCCACTGGCAGGACTGATGGTCGATCTACTTAATAAATAAATTAAGACATTTCTTAAGATAAATTCCACAAAGTGCGTAAGAATGTTCTTAAGCGCAATTCTTGAAAGAATCTTAATAAGTTCTCAAATATATTCTTAAGAACATAGAAGAAAATAACAGCCATTATCTGAATGAATACATGACGCACTGCTAAACTCACACTATTGTCTTTTTGCGCTTCCGGAAGATTACCCTGATATTCATAATAAGCACGCACCTTAAACTGTATATTTTCGTTGCGACTTTGACTGGTGCTCAGCTTCATGTTTTTAATGAAGCCTATTTTTGAACAGTTAAATAGCTTGTCTCGAGCTGCAGCGATATGTTTAATTCATTTTTGTATATGATCATTTAAGAAGATAGTGGGAACGGGGAAGGCAGTTGTCATTTTCCTGATTTACATTTTAATTGTTGCATCTTTTACAGCTTGAAGACAGTGCGGGAGCAGACAGTGATATGGAAAATGACACTAATCTGTCACCTGGTTCAGAGCAGAGTTCTTGTGACACACAAACACTTGTGAAAAGGAACAAATCTGCCTCTTGACCACCTGCCTTTGGAAATCCATCACGTCGGGCCAAGTACAGGCTTCAGAAAAATGACAACATCGAGCAACAAAAACTTGAAAGGTTAGAACTCCTTTGGGAAACAGGTTGGGGAGGAACTTGGCCGAATTAAAAACCCTGCCCTAGTACTGAGACTAAAAAGAGCTATAATGTCTCAGATTTATGATGCTCAAGAAAGTGAGATTTCTGTGCATCCTATGCAAACTCATCCAGGCTTCCCCATGTCTGGAAGTTACTTTTCTCCCCATCCTACATACATTCCTAATCCACCATCCGCAGCATCCTCTCGCACCCCCACGCCCCTTAATATCCCAGCCAAATTACACATTAATGCATCAGCTAGATGATACAGGGTGCAATCAGCTACCAGAGCTGTAATTGTATTATTTTTTTGCCATTATTTTGGCTGGAGTACTGTTCAAAAATGCTGGGGTAAACACAGAAAGAAACAGATGTTTCACTTGTTCAAAATGTTCGACAAGTTAATGTTTTTTTAATATAAAATGTTGCTAATAAAAAAAAATGCTGCTAATAACAAATAATAATAATAATAATGAAAACATAGACAATGAAGTCTTGTTTTTTTTAGTTTATCCATTACACATACTGATCTTGCCATGGTACACAGCCAGCTGAGGAGACAAAGTATTCTTTAAGATGGTCACGTTGCTCTTTGGCAGATATTGTTGGATTTTCCCCTCCTCCCATGTTAACTGACTGCAGGCTTCTCTCTTGTCTCCATGCCCCATCGTGGAGCTGATGGTTCTCATCCTCCCAGTCAGTGTGTACAGGTGGAAGGTAGACAAATTAAACAATAAAAAAAAAAAAATCCCAAATACCTTCAATTGTGCTGAGGAATACTGCTTTCACCTTAGAAATTAATAAGCAATTAATTCATAAAAACAGAGGCGGTTTATTAATTTTTGTCTGAATGCAATACGCGTCCGGATGCGACCGATCTTTAGGTATTTAAAATTAAGATATTCCTTTTCAGGGACAAGGCATACATTTAGGAGTGTTTTTTTAGAACTACCAACACACACCTCAACCCCAGGTAATGTAATGGACAACTAAAACAGATAAGTCAGGATGTCCTGTGGTGGTGAAATAGTCCACTAGTAATATTGTCCAATGTTGGGACTCAACACCAGTCAACCCGGACTCCCAGGACTCCTCAGGGCAAAAGTCATGGTTGGTATGGACACGTTATGTCCGGTAAGCTCATTCGTCGAGTATCACTTAAAGGGGTCATATGATGCTTTTTTAAAGATCATTATTTTGTGTAGTTGGTGTAGCAGGATATGTTGACATGCTTTAATGTTCAAAAAGCACATTATTTTTCAAATACTGTACCCTATTGTGGGTCCTCTATGCCCCGCCTCTCTCAAATGTGTTTTTTCGACAAAGTCCCTCCTTCTGACAGGTGCAGTCTGCTCTGATTGGCCAGCTGACCCAGTGCATTGTGATTGGCTGAACACTGCAAGCACTAGTCAGAAATGTAACGACCCTTTCCATAATTGCGAGCTTTAGCTTTCAAAGTAAATGTCAAAACAGTTCAAGACCGGAAGAGGAACAGGTTCACGTGTAAGACACAGTGATGAAGCTCGTACGTATTTGCAGTACACAAGCTGTGATTAAGAAAGCTGACTCCACTGTGTTGTGACCTTGCCATGTAGTCACTTATTGCTCTTCCTAAAGCACTTTAAGCAAAGATGATCCCATTGATATTGGGGCCCATGGCTCCAGCAGTAGTTACGGTAAAGCAATACTTGTGGTCAAAACATTTTCTTTCAAACTCATAACTAGTTGGTCCGACAAAACTGGATGTACACATTTTTTTTTATTTCAGTGCATGCTGTAGCTTCAAGATCTCTCATTAATGAACATGCCTGGCCAAATCCATCAATTACAGAGGGTATCCACATACTTTTGGCTAGGGCTGTGCCGATCACGATCGGCCGATCGTTAATGCGCATCTCACCATTCCCTCAGGTGCGTGATTTCATATAGAGCAGCTGTTACTACATGGAGCCATTGTTAACTGAGAAGATGAGCAAATCCACGTTCATTTCCAGCGTTTATTTGCGCATCTTCTCAGTTAACAATGGCTCTGTGTAGTAACAGCTGCTCTATGTGAAATCACGCACCTGAGGGAATTTACCGCTGATTAGAGAACCGGCTTTACTGAAGAGATGCGCATTAACGATCGGCCGATCGTGATCGGAGCAGCCCTACTTTTGGCAATATATTCATTTGAGAAACAGTGACCAATGGGTCACAATAGCCAAAAGGATAACATGAACAGTTTGAACAGCTGAACCCCTTCATGCAAACAGTAAACTTAAGTAGGCCGAATAAACCATGACCAATGGGTCAAACTTGATACACAAATCAGTAACTACAACCTCGTTCTTATACTTGTTCCTTTACATTCAATGATGAACTTCATGGATCCTTCAAGATTTAAGTTCATTATTTGTTACTAGGGCTATGACGGTATGGGATTTTTTTCTTACCACAGCGAAGAAGCATTAAATCTTGTGGTTTGGTGGTTATTGTAGCCCCCCCAATGACTAGCTTGTAAATGAACATGGAAATGAATAATAATAAAGTTTTACTTCTTATTAAAACAGCAGATTATATTATCTATATTAAAATAAAATAATATTTATTTCTATAACTGTTGTTTTTTTTTTAAATCTTTTGAGTTTAATAGGAATTATGGAACAGTCTTTGTTATCGTTTGTAACACATTCTTTATAGAATAAATTATTAAAAGAATAACAGTCTGAGAAAGCTGCAGAACTGTACAAGCCGAGCTCAACATGCCCCAACATTGATTAGTTCTGCTGATTCCTATTTCTTTAGACATTGTTTTTCTGTGAATATAAACACACTCGTCCAAACGCAAATTGTTAAAACTTTGAATAATTAATCGTATGTAATCGTATGCAAATTATCATTAATATTATTCAAATATTAATTAGGCTACATTTATAATAACAACCATTTTTTCTTAAAGTGCAACATAAAAGAGGCTTTTTTTCTGATATGAGAAACATAAGTCTAGCCTATAGTCTAGTCTATACAAGGTTATATTCTGCATCCACACCCACCCGCTCCAGCTATATATTCACTTTTGTCACCCGCTGTCAGCTCAGAATAATTTTCTTTCTGACCCGACTGCTCCCGCTAAATGTAGATCTCGTTTCCAGAATCTCACATTTAAATTTCCACTACTGACAGAGAGAGATATAACAAAATAATAATATAAACTGCACACAAAAAAAAACAATTATTTTATTTTATTTGTCTTATCCAGAATCAAATTTGCATTTTGATGTCAACACAAAAGGAAAAAGTGTTTCAGAGAGAGAATTTTTTTTACAAGAATTGTAGCCTATTTGTTATTTTTATTGTCTTGTCAAAATACAAAATTCATTTTGCATTTTATTGTCAACACAGTCGTAGAGAAAGAAAAAAATTATTAACAAAATATGAACAAAACCGTTGGTTTGTAGCCATTGCGAAATGAAATCACTTTTTAACATCCCTGAGAAGAATGTCCCGAGTCAGACTTGCCTGACGTGGGTTTCTTAGCTGGAAACTGACCATTTTCCAGTCCAAGTGAATGTCCCTCAAGGACAGCACATCTTCATATTCCTGAATTTAATCCTGCGCCGCAAGAAATCTGGTCATGTCCCGCAGTCATGCAGACCTAGCTTCCTCCTGCAAATACCTTGCAAACAAAGTGCGGTGATGGCAGTGATGACCGTAACACTGTGGTCAGCATCTCATTACTGCGGTAATGGGGTTATCGTCACAGACACCGTCATATTACATGTAGTTTAAAAGTTGGCACAGTCTTTAATGATTGTATAATTAAAACAATGGCATAATAAAAACTTCATGAATAAACTGCACAAATGTTGAATTTATGCAGGTAGTGATTTTGCTTTTACCTTGTTCGTGTGGCATGGAAACGTCTTCAGTCATGCTTTCCAAATCCTCTTCAAAGGTAAAAGAGGGTGGGCTACAGCTTCCACACACTGGTCATGTTCTCTTCTGGGATCTTGTGTATATCCTGCCTGGGGACTGGACCATCGTCAGTTTTGCTTCTTCTGTATGGTTTGATGTGGCTTACATTGTCTGATTCTAAAGGCGTTACTTTGAAGAACAAATACAGTGTAACAAGCTTGCCGCACATTGACTGAATGGCAATTGACTCAATTTTCAGATCCAAATATGTACTTTACGCTTTCTTCTCGGGGAGAATTATTTAGGAAAGCTGAAATGAAAAGCAGGTTTTTTTTTTTTCTAAAAATGTATACCTGAAGCTGTTCTGAGGTATTGAGGTTCTGAGTGCTGATGACTTTAATTTATTTGTATTATTTTTCTATAACAAATTAAATGAATGCATTTAACTCTCACCCGCCCTGCCCTAGACCTACATTTATTTAGGGGAGAGCAGGGGCGACAGTACCATTTTTCAGAAAAACATCATTTTAAAAGATAATGTTGTAGACAGAGATATATTTCTGCTGTGGTCAGTAACTCATAAGTGTGGTCTATCAATACCAGGTGGTATTTTGTAGAAATGTAGAAAGGCTTCAGTATAATTTCAGTTTGAACATAAGTTGCACATTGTTACTTTTGACCCCATCGGTTGGGACGAAAGTAACACACAGGTGGGTTAAAAGTAACACAACAATATAAGCTAGATTTATTTTCTGTTACTCTTATTTTTATTAAGTATACCTGACTATGACCTTGTAAATATGTAACTGCAAACATATTCTGGCTTTTATTTTTCTAAAAAAAATTATTAAATTACATATTTATATTTTTATTTTAAATTTAAGTTTCATCAAATGTCTCAAAACCCGAAACTTTATTTTTTTATTTCAGTGTATTTTTATAAAACATTTTTTCAACAGAATGAACAATATAATAATTAAATTACATTGGCATAGTATAAATTCTAAACATAATGTAACAGTAGGCCTATTCATGTTTCCATCCAGTTGTTTTATGCATAAATTCAAAATGTGCATTAAAACATCTGGAAACACTGCAAATTCATAGCTGGAGGTGTAAAAGCTAAGGTATGGCTAACACCTAAATATAACTAAGGTAAATGCAAGGTAGGAGCTGCCCAGATGTTCCTCTATGTCCAGAAACGCTCTCTCATAAACATCTGGATAAAACCAGACCACTGTTTGTCTTTCTGACCCTCACTCAGACATATTCTTTTGGTATTAATATGACATAAACATTTTAATAAATGATGCAAGAGACAGAAATTCACAGAATAGCATGTACAGGAACAAAATAAATACTTCTTGTCACTGTAGCGGGACAAAAGTAACAACTGTTACTTTCGTCCCAACAGGAACTCCTGGCATTTAAACCTGATTTACTTTTATACTAAAAAACTTTGATAATGCAAACTTTAGGATGTGTTAAAGCACTAAATAACCTGTAGATTGATCCTTACTGTGACACATGAAACAAAAAAACAACACAACTAATTAAAAAAAATTACTGCTTCAATAATTTACTTTTTGTACTCGAAAACAGTTTTACCGACCTAACTGCGGGAAATGATGAGGAAACCACGTGATATTTCTCAGCTCCATCAAGGATTGAATGCTGAATATACCGTCATAGCTGGGAATGCAAATGCAGTAATAGGCTCTGAGAAAATCGCTTTGTTACTTTCGTCCTGCGTTACTTTCGCCCCAGTTCTCCCCTACATTTATGCACCCTCATGTCATTGTAAGCTGGAATGAATTTTCTTTTACAGAACATAAAAAATCTTTCAAAGAATGTTACTAACCAAACTGTTTTGGTCAGTAAATATATCTAAATATATCATACACTGGACAATTGCCTCCCTCCAGTTCAATCTTGTGGAGGGATGTGGAGGTTAACGGGGCGATGGCAGTTTGCCCCAATCTTGAACAGGAACTTAGCGTCTCATTGTCGAAAGAGGTGGTTAAATGGCTAAAGTCCCTCGCAAAATTCTTCAAATCCTGCCTCCAAAGGCGCTGTGTACTTATCACTTTGTAGGTCTGGTCTTCTGTCCAGCTACGGTGAATGAAATGCACAAAGAAGACAATGAACATTGCAAATAGTCTTTAATAATCCACAGTAAGGCAAACACAGTTCAGATCACAGCAGGATCACATGTAGAGACGTAATAAACCCTATTAAATAACTTTAATAGGAAGGCTGATGATAGTAAATAATGACACACACCTGAAACAAATGACAAAAATCAGACAGAGACAGAAACTAGGTCAAACTGAGGACACGAGGAAGACAACACAACAAACAGTCCATGAGTCTGAAGATCATGTAATTAATCTGAATAAACTATTTTTAATCTTGACAGCCCAACATAGAAACCTGTGTAAGAAAATTATCTATTTAAATCTTTACAAACAGTAATCTTTATCACTCTTCTTCATGAGCATTTGAGTGTGCGGATAAAAACTAGAGTAGAGCGCCACCTGCTGTTAAGATGTAAGCTCAGAATCATTCCAGAGGAATCACGATGCATTCTGAAACTCTAAGAAACAATCCACGAATCGATTTATTGTCCCTGCCCTAATTTATACATCTTATTATTCAGGGATATACTGAAGTAACAATTATTCAGTCCATTAATAAAAGCTTTATTAACATGTATTACTATTTTTACTATATATACTATTTTTAATCATGATTAATTTAGGTAGTTATAAAACATTTACTATTTGCCAGTTAACTATTTTTGTGAGCTCATCTAAAGTGAGGACTATTTATGCCTTGTAAAGCATTTACAAATGACATTTAAAGGCTCAGTTATCTTCTGAACAGAAAAAAGAAACACAACAGAGGCATACAGAAAATATAAATGTTTATTTTCACAAAAAACTACACTGTACAAGTGTACACTTGATATAAAATGAAAAATAAACTTCAACAATACCATAGGGAAAAAAAAATCCTGTACACCTCCAGAAAACACAACTGTGCACCAAAATGAAACTAGGCATCTGGATTCTGATATTAAACATTTCTGTAAAGTGCAAACATAGCTGAATAAAGTTTACCACTGCAAACACTGGATTACAGAAGTGGCAAAATACAACAAATAACATTTAAAAAAAACAATAATAAATGATTAAAACTGTGAAAACTACCTCAGAACTAACTTTCAATCATTAGAGAACAGCAGTGCAGATAGTGGATGAGTTTAGGTTCATTCTACAACTTTAGTTTATTTTAGTAAGATTTAGTGTGAAAACCTAACCAGATCCTAGCTCAGTTCACTTTCGTTTTAGGAGCAGCAGCTTACCATAAGCCTTAAAGGCTTTGATAGCATCTTGAATAGCTGGATCCTCCTGAATTGCAGAGGCACACTGTGTGCCAAACCCAAACCAAAACAAGTTTAACCTGACTACTATGGTTTTTCATGAGTTCTTTATGCGCAGCGATGTACAGCGTTACGATTAGAGCATTGACCACCACTGTGTTCTGGTCCACATCACGATGCTTAAAAAGCAGCTCCCTTCCCTACTGAAGTGCTGAAGAATTTCTTTGCATTGGGCCATCAGAGCAGATCTGGAGGCTTAGGGGAAATCTTAGTGAGAGTTTGCTCTCTGACCCCCTTGCAGTGATTGAGTGGAACGAATGGCTGGCAAAGAAACAATCTGATGGTGTATTTGTCAGATCGATTCATGACATTTCAAGAAAGTACAAATAGTGATATTCCAACACTGTAACCAGTGTAAGAGCACTGAGATTTATTAATCTCAGATAAATGTGAGTCTTCAGTTTGAAATGTAGAATTTATTTATAAATTTTGCCTTTTACTAAGATTTTATGTTGAATTGGCTTATTTTCATCATTTTGTTGTTGTTTTTTGTCAGTTTTGTTGCCCATTTTGTTGCCATATATTGCATTGCAGAGGTTTATTTTTCATTTGATATCAAGTGTACAGTTGTACTGTGTAATATTTTTGTGAAAATAAATATTCATATTTTCTGTATTTCTCTGCGTTTTATTTCTTTCCTTTTCCTGGAACATTTCCCTCAGCATTTAACCCTCTGGAGTCGATTAACATGTATACGCGTTATAAGTAATTTTCTCCTGATTTTGTTCGTACAGATAAGAGCAATACATCAATCGAATCTTTAAAGGGTCTACTTTTTTGTTTACAGACATAACAAAACTGTGCATTTATAAAACTCATCAACTCAGTGAATACTCAACAAAGAGACATGAGAGATATATCTATAGAAAGCTTGACATGTCTACTTTTAAACTAAACAAGTGCCGCCGAAAACAAATATTCTGTGATAAAGTAATCCATATGAAAACAACGCAATGTCCATTTTTCACGTCTCCCTTCATTATCTTCTAATGTGACCACGCCCCCGCTCTGAACGCCCTATTCAGATTCTAATGTTTCACTGAAGCGCTGTAACGGCGGAAGAAGGGTAGGAAGCAAATGCAAGTCAATGATATTTAATGAAGTAGTCAAACAAACAAGAAACATGAAACAGGATGATAGGTAGGTGAGGCAAAGTCTTATAGCGATCAGGGAAGTGACAATGTCCGATGGTGATCCAGGAAGTGGCGGTGAGGAGAGCAGCAGGAGAGCGTGACACAGGAAATGAGATGTGCAAGCTGTTGAGGTGAAGGGTGATATCCGTGGAAGGTGAGGAGTGGATTGGGTTCCGAAGACAAAGATGATCCAACGACAAGAAAAACACAGAGAACAGGAACGAGAGACCAGGCATAAACACAGGGACTGAAAGCAACGCTCTGACAAACACAAGACGAAAGACAGGGCAATAAGTAGGGATCGGGTAATGAGTAGCAGTACTGAATAACGTTGGACCGTAACTCCTCCGAAACGAACAACCGATTCGGTGGGCACCCGGGCAGAGGCATTACCCCTTCTAAGGACGTTTTGACCTTCGACTCGACCTCCATATGAGTGATGAGATGACTATACTCTCAGGTAAAATACACTTGGGAGTCACCGGGCATTCGGAAGGATCAAAAAAAACGAATCAGGTTTGATGTTTTTGGAACCCGGGTGGTACGATAGGGAAAAATCAAAGCGACCAAAAAAAGTGCCCACCGAGCCTGCCTGGAATTGAGTCTTTTGGCAGTTCTAATATATTCTAAGTTCTTGTGATTGGTCCAGACGATGAAAGGTACCCCCGACCCCTCCAACCAATGACGCCACTCCTCCAATGCTAATTTGACAGCAACAACTCTCTGTTACCAATGTCATAATTATGAAAAGAACTGCAACTACTCCCACCTCTGATCCGTCGACCTCCACCACTAACTGACGTGTGGGATCAGGGGCTACTAAGATGGGAGCCGAAACGAAGTGGCTCTTGAGGTTGGAAAATACAGTTTCGGCTGTATTAGACCACCCGAACGCAGTTCTGGGGGAGGTCAAGGCGGTCAGAGGCGAGACTAGTTGGCTGAAATTGCGAATAAATCGCCGTAAAAAATTGGCGAACCCCAGAAACGGCTGTAGGGCCTTACGGGAATCTGGACTTGGCCAATCTATCACAGCCTTAACGTTGCCAGGATCCATACGTATTCCCTCAGACAAGACGATGTAACCTAGGAAGGGAACAGACTGTGCATGAAATACGCATTTCTCTGCCTTGACAAAAAGCCCATTCTCTAGTAATCTCTGGAGCACTCGTCTGACGTGTTGAATGTGTTCCTGGAGAGATGAAGAAAAAAATCAGTATGTCATCCATATATGAACTGATCTACCATGTCTCTCAACACGTCATTAACAAGTGCTTGGAAAATCCCTGGCGAGTTGGAGAGCCCGAACGGCATCACCAAGTATTCAAAGTCCCCTCTAGGGGTGTTAAAAGCGGTTTTCCACTCATCCCCCTTCCTAATGCGGACCAAATGACAAGCGTTGCTTAAATCCAGTTTTGTGAAGATGGATGCTCCCAGTAACCTCTGGAATGCTGAAGACATCAACGGCAAAGAATAAATATTCTTTACCGTGATGTTGTTCAGCTCTCGGTGATCAATACAAGGTCGCAGGGAACCACACTTCTTACCAACAAAAAAAGAATCCATTGAGTGCGCTGACGGTAATCTGGTGTGAAAGGGGAGTGATAGGAAGTCTCAGGTGTTGTGCAAGTAGGGATATGCCGGTATCAAATTTTCCTGTTGCGATTAATTGATACTGCTTTTATTACGGTATACGGTATTATCACGGTATTGAAATTTTGTTTTAAAAAAGTGATCATAATACAGTATAACAGGTTAAATAACTTTTTTTCTTATAACAAAAATAACTAAACATTTAAAACAATAAAGCAATACAGAAAAATATATAAAAGTTAAATGTTTTACACATAAAAGTGCAAAAGAACTATAAAAACCAATAGATATCACTTTACAATAAGACCTCCCTGAATGCATTAACATTCAAGGCAAGGCAAGACAAGTTTATTTATATAGCACATTTTGTACACAATGGTAATTCAAAGTGCTTTACATAAAAGAAAGTAAAAAAAATATATATATAATCACAAAAATAAAACGAGCTATTTAAGAACTTGAAAATGAAAATGATTTAAAAATTGACTTAAAATGAATTTAAGACAGTTTAAAAATAGAAAATGATTTTACATAAAATACAGTGCAATACACAAAATATAATGTAATAAGTTCGGACATCGCATAGTGCTCATTCAATAAATGCACAGCTAAACAATGAGCAATAGCTACATTTACTATAGAAGTTATTAATCTTTGTTAAAAAATACAAGTCTTAGTTCATGTTAGCTCATTAAATAACACAGTTGCAACTTTCAATTTTAACAATGTGTTATTAAATATTGGAATACCTAAGATTAATAAATGTTCAGAATAATATTTTCATTGGTGGTTTATGTTAACTAATTAAGCCATAATGTAAAGTGTGAATGAACAATTACTAGGGCATTTGTAGTCCAGATTTAAAAAATAAAAAATGAATGTTTGAAGATAAATAGCCTATTAAGTCTAAATATTTCAGTAGTTGGCTCTGTAATAAACACCATAGGGAAAACACAAATTTGAATGGTTATTTAAGATTATTTAAATATGGTTTAGAAAGTAACAGCTGCTTTATTTACTTTGTTTACAGGGTAAGGGCTGCATTTAGCGCCATCTGCTGTCAGAGAGTGAATGTGCTTTCATTCAGCGCGTCTCTCACGTGTTCCTCCATGTGCTTCTCATGCACCTTGTTCACATCAGAGCGCACGCGCTCTTTCAAGCAGCATACAGCAGTGTTGTGCATTTTAAGCAGCTGATGGGAATACTATTCTTAAAATGCATTCCAAATTCTGAATAATTTGTAATGTATATTTATTCACAGTATTTAGAAGTGCCCACAATAACAATATCGTGCATATTAATCACCGCAATATATCGCATTACCGAATGCCAGCACAAGTCTAGCAGGGTGGTGCCCATGAAGTTACCTTCGGCTCCTGAGTCCAGAAGGGTGTGACAGATGTGAATATTGGCCCACCTCAGTTTCACCGGAAGGATAGTTGATGATGTTGAGGACTTCCCGGCGGAGATCCCATCCGATAGTAGCCTCAATCTTACTACCGGGCTGACTCTTTTACCGGACAGGAAAGTAGAAGATGCCCTGAGCCACCGCAATACAGGCATAGTCCTCGGGACCTCCGCCTCTCTCTCTCTCCTCTCGGGTCAGTCGAGCTCTAACCACCTGCATGGGTTCGTGTTTGACGATGGGACCGGCCGTTTTCTCCCTGCTCGAGTTGCCACTCTCAGGGGTGTCGGGAAGACGTGTGTGACAGGCCTGCGGAACTGGATGGAATAGTCCGCCACGGCGGGAGAAGGGGAGGAAGCAATTGCAAGTCAATGATATTTAATGAAGCAGTCAAACAAACAAGCAACATGAAACAAGATGATAGGTAGGTGAGGTGAAGTCTGATAGCGATCCAGGAAGTGGCAGTGAACGGCTCATTATGAAGCTCATTATGCAGCTCATTATTCAGGCCTTTGTCTTCTCAGGTGTAAATCACAATGATATTCATGATAGTTGACGCCCACTCGCATATGACTTTTACCAACAAAAAGTGTCTTAGAAAATTTAAATCAATATATTGTTTTCTGTAAGTGAGTAAACAAGATGATTTTCACATAATTTAGAAAGAAAAATTCTAGGCTACAAGCTCCAGTTCTCAAAAGTCCCGGGAACCAATGTTCTTTATGTGTTTTATTACCTTATTCAAGTGATTTACCATCTTTCGTTTTTCACTAACCACGCAGTTTGTGCTGATTACAGTGAGATTAGACTTTAGCCATTTAGATGTGTATAAGAAACTGAAAAAAGCACAAATGTTAGGGCATGACAAAACTTCTCCAGGCCCCAAAAATACCCTTAGACTCCAGAGGGTTAAGTAGGCTCGGGTAAGACCACTGCTGAAGAAACCATCTCTAAATCCAGCACTTCTAGAAAACTACAGACCGGTATCCCTTCTTCCATTTACTACAAAGACATTTGATCAGTTTTTCTTTTTTAATAAATGTGCAAAAATATCAACAATTCTGTGTTTTCCTGTCAATATGGGGTGCTGTGTGTACAATAATGAGGGAAAAATGAACTTAAATGATTTTAGCAAATGGCTGCAATATAACAGAGTGAAAAATTTAAGGGGGTCTGAATACTTTCTGTACCCACTTATGTCCCGATTTCTTCGAGGGCAGGTTCTATGGGTGAGAAATGTACAATTTTCTTCTGATCTTTAGTTTTAATGGACAAAATAAGCTCAATTAAATATATAAAGCATTCAGAGACAAAGGAAAACATGGAGAGTAGCAAATTTCGTTTTTGCTCTGACAGCAGTAAAGCCAGCTGAACACTTAAGTGTGTGTTAGGAATGGTAAGAGAAATCTGAAGATGAAAGATGCAGCAAAAAAAATAAATAAAAAAAGAAGATAACCCAAAAGAACATCTCAAGATCTGCAATATATCTTGTTCTACTGTAAGAGGTAAATTCAAAAGACACTTATTAATTTGAATTTACTCTTGATGAAGATTATTTTGCCTAATGTTAGGCAAGGGTAGGGTGTGTAGGAAGGCTAGGGAAGGCTTATCCATTTCAACAGCAAAAATGCTGGCAGCAACAACACTGTAGCGAGAATAAATGTTATGCCTTCTTTCTTTGTGTATACATTTGGGCGGTGTTATGAAACTCTGCCCCCACAGACTGATGTAGATTTGTGGGGGCATGTTTAAATGAGGCATTTTAGGAAGGCGTGGTCGAGCCTTAAAGTTTATAGAGAATATATTTTTGGTTTGAGACTTTGAGCTTTGTAACTCTGCATATCTTGTAAATGCAGAAACAGCTGCATAACACATTAAAGAAAAACCCTTATGAAAATTAACCATGGTTTTACTACAAATAAAACCAAAAAACCATGGTTACTATAGTTAAACCATGGTAACCACAAATTAACCATGGTTTTGCTAAATTAACCATAGTTTAACCATGGTATTTGTAGTAAATCTGTGGTTATACAAATGGTAGTCAACACGCCAAAAAACCATGGGTTACTACAGTTTTACTATAATAAAACCATGGTTATTTTTCGTAAGGGAAGGAAAACAAGAAATTACATCATATGAGATTGAGATTCAAATTATCAGCACAGAATTTTATCGCTCCATTCCCCAGTTCCAGCCTCAGCAAGAGAAGCTTTTTGATTTTGCCCTGAGGTGCTCAGAGACCTTGACAATTGAAATGGGAAACTCCTGCCAATTAAATACAAGTTTCATAAAAAAAAAATTATTTCTAGTTTAGTTTGATTGTTCGAGGTATTTAATTTAACAGTTTACTGTATTAAAATATAAATAAAGAAAAGTGTTCAAAGATAAGTGGAATCTTTTATGACCTGAGCATAGGTTTTTTTTTTTTTCTGAAAATGTTTGTGTTGTAAAAGTTAAAAAAATATATTGTTCCTCTTTATCTAAAGATTTTCACTAAAACAAACAAAAAAACATAACTGCATGTGCTGTTTTTATTTTCATTTAACTGCATTATTAGCAGGTTTTTTTTAACATTATATTTATTGAATTTTTAACAAAACAAACAAGTGATACATTGACATAAACTTAATATTTCACAACGTAATCCCCAAAGTAAATAGAAATACACAATAAAAATAAATAAATAAATAAAAATAAAAAACATCCCACATAACAGAGTAACAAAGACAATGTTAATAAGGAGAAAAAACAAACAAAACAAAAAAAACACACACCTCGGCACTTTACTTTACTTTCTTAATTTCCTTCATAATGTCTCAGAAACTCAGTTAATGGTTTCCATATTTCTTCAAAATTTCCTCCCTTTCCTCTAACAATATAAGTGAGTCGTTCCAATACAATACATGATGCCATCTCCTGCACCCACATATGATTTGAGGGTACATCCATTTTCTTCCAGTACAGAGATATTAACCGTCTGGCCTGCAGGAGTCCAAAGTCGATCAGTTTTATTTGTCTGGAGCTAAAAACACAGTTCTCAGAATATATGCCCAGCACACATATTTTTGCCTCAACAGGTATGTTTACTCCAGCAATCTTTGACAGAGTCTGCATGACTGACTTCCAATACTGATGTAATTTTGGACAATCCCATACACAGTGAAAAAGAGTACCCTTTCCATCTAAACATTTACTACAGCTATCTGGGATATTAGGTGACCAACGGTTCAGTTTGACCGGAGTTATGTAGGTTCTCATCAACCATTTATATTGGAGGAGTTTCATCCTGGTACTAATTGACTGTTTTTGGGCTTTTAAACATGCAGCTTCCCAGTCTGCCACCTTTATCTCCTCTTGAATGTCAGATCTCCATGCATCCAGCTTATCAACGGTGGATTCCTCATCATATGTTAGTAAAGTCGCATAAAATAAAGAAATATGACCTCTCCTTTCAAGATTTTGCAATATAATATTCTCTAGGTTTGACAGTGTTGGTTCAGATTCAATCTGTTTATATTTTGACATAATGAAATGTTTAATTTGTAAGTGTTTATAGAAATGTTTCTTTGGAATGTTATATGTTTGGCATAACTGCTCAAATGTAAGAAGGTTGCCATCCTTATAAAGGTCTGCCAGCTTCTGTACACCTTTATCTGCCCAGATTTTGAAACCCCCATCAGCTCTTCCTGCCTTAAAACCTGTGTTGCCCCAAATAGGCGAAAAAGGAGAGATGGGAGGGATACCTCCCATATACTGATGAGCCCTATACCAAATATCAATTGTGTTTTTTAAAAAGGGGTTTTTTGTCATTTTTCCCAATTTTTTGGGGCATGCAGAATATAAATACAGATTCAAGTTAAGTTTTGTTTCTTATTGTTCAATTTTTGTCCATGCGGGGGGTGCTTCAGTTGCAAAGTAGAATATGGCTGAGCGCAGCTGTGCAGACCAGTAATATAATTTAAAATTAGGGCGTTGTAACCCCCCTCTCTCATATGGCAGGTACAGCAGGCGAAGCCTTAGTCTAGGTTTTTTATTATTCCAAATGAATCTATTAAGGACAGTGTTTAATTCATCAAAAAAATTTTTTGAGAGAGGCAAAGGGAGTGCCTGAAACAGATATAAAAATGTTGGTAATATGCTCATTTTGATCATGTTTATTCTGCCAATAATTGACACGGGCATTACTGCCCATTTATCTAAAGACTCCTTTACTTCACTAATCAAAGGATCATAATTCATTGGTACAATGGTTTTAATGTCTGGGGTGATTTTAACACCAAGATACACAAATCCCTCTTTTGCATTGATAAACGGGGTCTGTATGACTGGATTTAGCCTCTCGTCCCTATTCAAAAATAGAATAGAGGATTTTGAATCATTTATTTCATAGCCAGAAAATCGACCGAATAGCTCTATTTGTTGCATTAAATTTGGGACACTGATGGACAACCTTGTCAAAAAAACTATCAGATCATCAGCATATAGGGCCAATCTATGCTCTTGATCTCCTAACTGGATGCCAAATATATCATTTCGTTTTCTTATCATCATTGCCAAGGGTTCCATAGCCAAAATAAATAACATTGGAGATAACGGGCATCCCTGGCGAGTGGAACGTTCCAATGCGAAAGGTTTAGAGACTATGTTGTTTGTCAAGACACTGGCTTTAGGATCTGTATACAAAAGTTTAACCCATTTGAGAAAGTTAAATCCAAATCCATACCTCGGAAGAACGTTAAACAAATATGACCACTCTATTCTGTCAAAGGCCTGAAGGGCATCAAGTGATAATAAAGCCGTATCTTTAGCATCAAATTTCTCATGAATTATATTCAAAACTCTTCTTATATTATGAAACCCTTGACGTTTTGGTACAAAGCCATTTTGATCGTTATGAACTAGATGTGAGATAAAGGGCTCTAATCTTTTTGCTAAAACTTTACAAAGTATTTTAGTGTCAACCCCCATCAGACTTATTGGTCTGAATGATGAGCATTCTGCAGGAGGTTTACCTGGTTTTAATATCAAAGTGATCATAGCCTGTCTTAGAGTGGGTGGGAGAACCTCATTTTTAAATGCTTCTTCATACATGTTAAAAAGTGGAACTATTAATTTTTCTTTGAAAGTTTTGTAAAATTCAATCGTAAATCCGTCTAACCCCGGAGCTTTACCACTGTTAATGCTTTGTATGGCCTGTGATATCTCTTCAATACTTAAATTCCTGTCCAACTCCTGTTGTGTGTCTTCTGTGAGTGTCTGGAACTGAAGTTGGTCCAAGAATAGGTCTTGTTCTTCCGAGGTATGGTAACAATCAGACCTATACAAATTTTCATAAAATTGTCTAAAACTATCGTTAATTTCAGATGGGTCTACCGTTACCTCACCCGAGGGTGTCTTTATGTTATTAATTGCTCTTTCACTCTGTGTTTTCTTTATTCTCCATGCCAAGAGCTTTCCAGCTTTCTCACCTTGGTCATAATAAGATTGCTTTAACCACATTAAACTTTTTGCTGCCGCATCAGAAGACAATTTATTATATTCAGTTCTCAATCGTAACAATTCACTTTGTTTTATTGGGTCATCACTAGCATTTGAGTCTAATTCCAAAGATTTAATTTGCTTATCCAAGATTTCCATTTGTTTTTGTTGTTGTTTATTCTTCGTACTCGTATAGCTAAGAATTTCACCTTGAATATATGCTTTAAATCCTTCCCATCTCATTGCGGCACAAGTTTGATCTGTATTTAACTCAAAGTAATCATCTATTTTCTCCCCTATAAATTTAACAAAGTTTGAATTCTGTAGCCATCTTGCTTGAAACCGCCAACGGAATTGTTTGTGGGTAAAGTTGTCCATGTAAACATTCAGTGAGATAGCTGCATGATCACTGATCACTATGCTATCATACTGACATCGTTTGATCCTTGATAAAAGTTCCCTTGAGACAAGAAAGTAATCTATACGTGAGCGGGATTTTTGTATACCTGAGTAACAGGAAAATTCTATTTTATCAGGATTTTGTTCCCTCCACACTTCCACCAAGTTCATATCCAATATATATTGATTTATTAAATGTCTAGTTTGGGCTTTATAGATATCTGAGCCTGTTGAACGATCTATACTTGGATTCAAGGTACAGTTAAAGTCTCCTCCAATTATATAGAGTCCTTGCAGAGTGGATACGGTAAGAAATAGATCTTCAAAAAACTTTGGTTTGTTTTCATTTGGGCCATACACACTCACTAAATTCAAAGTGATTGAGAGAATGTTACCCTGTACAATTACGTATCTACCCGCCGGGTCTTTTTTTATTTGTAGCATTTGGAATGGTATGCTCCTATGAATCATAATAATTACGCCTCTTGCATAATTACTGTATGATGAGTGTATCACCTGGCCAGGCCATCTGTTTTTTACAAATTTTAATTCACAATCTGTAAGATGCGTTTCTTGAAGAAAAATTATTTTCGATTTGAGTTGCTTAATCCTGTTGATAACCTGCTTTAGTTTAATTCTTTTCCTGAGTCCTCTGACATTCCAACTTGTGATTTTTATATCAGACATTATGAGTATTCACTTGTTCCATACTTTGTTGGTTTTTTCAGACATATTAATATAACAATACATTGTGCCGAGTTAGTATGAAATACAGATAACTTTTGAATAAAAAAAAACAAATAACTAAATGAAAAAAGAAAATTCTGAAAATGACACATAACACTTAAAATCCCCCCGCCCCCTCCCTTACTCAGATTAGTAAATGGGGGTTTGTGCTAATCCACTAATAAGGGGAGTAGCTAAACTATAAAACCCAACTTCAAAAAGCAGCAGTGGTGTCCGTAAACCATGCATACACCAAACTAAGAAATAAACACAGCAAACCCATATGAACATGTTAACAGTCCCTCAATGAAATGATTCAACAGCAATGCTTTTTATCTGCTCATATCGTCTCCTTTTCAAGAATAAAAGTTTAACCAAAGTATGTAGTATTAATGTGTTTAGAAAAAGAGAGAAAAAGAATATACACACATATACATATATATATATATATACATATGCATACATGTACATGTGTCTATAGTGGCGTTATGAAAGTATTATAGAAAATAGCTTAAAGTGCAGTTATTAGGTGTCAGTGTGAACAGCTGATTTTCTAGTTCGGGAACCGAATCGTTCACCATCATAGTCAGTCCTGTCCAGCGTGTCTGCGGAGAAAATCCCTAGCCTCCTTTGGGGATGAAAACAGCTGTAGCTTCCCATTGTGGAGGATCCTCATCTTACATGGATTATATTGGAACCCGCGGAAAATGCCTTTTTCAACGGACACTTTCCTTACGGTGTTGAACTCAGCTCGTAGTCGGACGGTCTCAGCTGAAAGATCCTGGGCGAAAAAAAGTTTGTTTCCTTCATGTTCGATATTACGTTGTTTTGTGGAACGGAAAACATACTCCCGGTCTTGGAAATTCAGGAATCGGATAAGGACTGCTCTGTGCTGGTTTGGCTTTGGAGGTGCCAGGGTTCGGTGAGCCCTCTCAATTACAAAGGATTTGTCGGTCTCAAGCCAGCGCGGCAGCACCTCCCGAATGTACTCCAGTAGCGGCCGCTGACCCTCGGTGCCTTCCCGGAGGCCAAACAAGCGAAGGTTCTTCCTGCGGCCCCGGTTCTCCAGGTCGTCAGTCTTTGCCTCTAGGTAGGATATTCGCTTCATGGCGTTGTTAAGGTCGACCGTGCTCTTTTCCAGGAGCTCCTCCGCCGACATGATTCTATTCTCAGCTTCCTCCAGTCGAGTAACATTAGTGGCTACATTTTGCTTCACCTCCGTCATGTTTTTCTCCAAAGCAGCGATGGACTTACTCATTTCACCCATACGATTATCTATGCTGTCCAACTTGGTTCCAAATCCACTGAACTCCGAGTGCAATGACCGAAGTTCAGCTAACACCGTGGTAAGATCACACATGCTATCCGTGCTAGCAGCCCCCACGTTGTCTTGATCTGCTGCCGAAATGTCAGTTTTAGCTGGTTTTTGGGAACCGCGTTTTCGTGTGAAAATATCACAATCCTTGAGAGTAGCAGATTTTGACATCTTCCGATTCAGTTTACGCTTCAAAGGCTGGGTTTTTTTTTATTTTTGATGCAGGCTACACGGAGCATTCACTTTAAGCTGCCATCTTGGTTCACGGCTCTATAGCGCCCCCCCATTATTAGCAAGTTTAAATAAGACCAATGTAATTTTATTCTGCATGTATTAGAATAGTATTTTCAGTGTAAGTGCACATTAAATTAAATTTATGCATTTAGCAGACGCTTTTATCCAAAGCGACTTACAGTGCATTCAGGCTATCAATTTTCTACCTATCATGTGTTCCCGGGAAATCAAACCCCCAACCTTGCGCTGCTACAGGAACACTAGTGATGGGAAGTTTGGATCATTTTACCGACTCGGACCTTTGAGTCTCGTTCAGAAATAAACGAATCTTTTTTCGAATCATTTCGTTCATTTTAGCAAAATGTAATTAAAATGTTACGTGTTACTTCCCCAACACATCTAGTACTTATGCAAACATTGATCACACTACAAACCTTACAAAGCTAAAATGCTATAAGATACAGAAAATATTTTAAATTTTTTACCTGGGTCTTCAGTCTGTGATTAGCTCACCTCACCTCTTGTCTGACAAGTCTTCGGGTTCAAGTCATCCCTTAATCACACGACAGACCCATACGCTACCAATGCAGTCTGAGCCGGAAAGAGAATTGATTAGTTCATCTCATGAGTCTTTCGGGTCGAGTCATTCCTTAATCACGTGACAGACCCATACGCTATTTCTGACATTTCTGTCACTGTGTTTTTGTTACCGTTTCTTCAGGATCTGTGGTGTGTTATTATTTTATAAATATTGTAAATATTGTATCAAATTTGTCTTTTTGACTGTCTATTAGTAAATAAACACTAGGCTATATAATAATATAATAATCCAAGCCTACAATACAAAGTATTTATAGCCTAGTTTGTTCATTTTTAATAAAATTTTGAGTTTGCTGGTATAATAATTGCTTTTCCTAGACAAATTTGACATTTTGGTCTAATATATGTACAAGAAGTTTGCTCATTAAGGACATGATGACATAAGTTAAAAGCAAATAACATTTTGAATCCTAAACAAGTAACACTACAGTTCTATAGTGTAATCTAAAGGGTGTACTCAAAAACATAAATCATACAACAAGGTAATTTCTGAAGATTAGAATCCACTGAAAAAAAAAAAAAGGCAATAGGGGTGTGAATTGGCACTGGTTTCACGATTCAGTTCGATTACGATTATAATGTCAACAATTCGATTCAATTTGATTTCACAATGCATTCTTTGCAACCTCGGTTTTCGATAATCCTGCACATGGATACATTTTCATCAGTAAATAGTTTACAAGCAGTCAGATATTTGAACTCCCTTTTTATTTTATCTGCTTCAAATAAAACTTAAGAGTAAATACACTAGTAAATGAACACTAGTATTAAGTGAACACTAGTAAATAAATACTAAAGGCACATGAAACTGTCAAGTACTGAATGCATTTAAAGTGCAGTGTACTACTTCAAAAAGTATATAAATGTTAACAAAAGTATAAAAATGTACTAATTTATAACCCATAATAAATAGTACAGTCTTCAAAACTAGGGCTGTCGCAATAACCGCAATATTGTATGATACAATATGGTTACGACTGTAATTTTCTCGCGAGCCGTTGTAGCTTTATGGTGCTTCGTTTGTTTTGAATAGGCCGGCTGAAACGATGGGAGGTGCTCGATCTCGTCCCAAAATCTAATGTCACGTCGCCAGTTTGGGAACATTTCGGCTTTCAACCCAATGAAAAGGGCGAGCCAGCGAATTTAGATGAGCCGATATGCAAAATTTGCGGCAAAAAGGTTCCTGTGACGCGGCAATACATCTAATTTGAGGTCATCGGGACATTCTAAAACGCTTAGCGTGGTTTAATGTACTAATACAGTGATATTAACAGACCAAACTCACTAAACATCATTTTAATAAAGTATACTATCTACAAAAAATCAGATGATCCCTGAATATGAATTCAACGCGTTTAATAACACGTTTAGCATTTTCCTCCCATAGAAAACAATCATAAGGCTTAATGTGTTATTAAACGACTTTAATTCATTTTCAGGACTCACTGTTTTTTGTACATAGTATACTTTAATAGTATAATGTATAGTGAGTTTGGTTTTTAAAAATAACTGTCTTAGTACATTAAGCCACATTAACAGTTTTCTTATAACAGTTTTCTATGGGAGAAAAAAGGCTTAACGTGTTATTAAAAGAGTTGCATTCATATTCAGGGCTCATCTGATTTTCTATAGATAGTATACTTAATTAGTATGATTTTTAGTGCGTTTGGTCTGTTAATATCACTGTCTTAGTACATTAAGCCATGTTAAGCGTTTTTCACGGTAAGCGTTTTAGAGTGTCCCCTGTCATCCAGCGCAGCTGCCCCCTCAAGCATCAGGTCGTGGAGCAACATCAAAAAGAACAGCTGAAAACCGGCTGACAGTTAGGAGTAGTTGAAGCCTTTGCGAAATCTGTCAAATACAGCCGTGAAAGTAACAGGCATACCTGCTGAATTCACGGACAACCTCCGCGTCAGTGCCCATACCCAAGAGAGCGTGAGCAGATAACGAGCTCACACATGCTATCTGCTTGAGGAGTGCATTGACTCCAACACGAATCCACTGTTCTGGTGGGCCAGTGCCGCGATAATCCGCTGCTGTCCAAAGTCGCACGCAAATACATGTGTAATACATGTTAGAACTCTTGGATTTCTTAAAGAAAATTTTTATTTGAAAACGCATGTTCTTGTTGCTGTTTGGCATTTAACAATAAACAAAAATGTTTTAAAACGTGTCTCTCTGTCAGTTAAAAATGCAACGATATATGCTACATAACTCAACGATAAAGCTTTGTATGCAGCAAAATCAGGATAAATTAGGTATGTTAAAAAAAAACCTGGTTGTAATACCGCATATCGCGCTATTGAGCCACCCATAATAACCGCAGGGGAAATTTCTTAACCGCGACAGCCCTATTCAAAACTAAAACTTTCTGCACTCTAATATACAACATAAAATCAAATAAATATAAAATAACAGCACTGGGCACTTCCTGAATGTAGCAAACATTCAACTAAATTTAAGTCTGCACAAAACGGACAACAGAGCATTTAGAGCTAATAAATACACATCTGATCTGGTTATTTTCTTCCCTTTCTCAGAGTTGTGCGGCAGAGTTGATATTGTTTGAACTATCGTTGGCTGAGCTGGGTCGGCCTTTGGGCCAGCTGACGTCAGCCTCTCAGGTTGAAAAGGTCTAACATGATTTCTTAAGTTAGTTGTATTCCCAACATATTTTTTTTCAGCTTGACAGGTTTTACACACTGAATGTTTCCTGTCCAGCTCGTCGTTCCTACCAATTCGTTTATAAAAACCAAAATGTGCCCAGATCTCAGATTAAAAATTTGTGGGTGCATTTTTTAATATTCGCGTATGTGTTTTGCCTCCTTCTGCCATTTTAAACTCACATGACTGAAACGCGTATATGTGAATGACGTCATAGGCTATAATCGATTAAGGTCTATTACTGCATCGATGCAGAATCGTCCACGTCCACATTGCGATGCAACGATTAATTTCAACACCCCTAATAACCAATGATTATAATAAAAAGTAATAATAAGTACTATGCACCCATTTGTAAGGAAAGTTGTAAATTAACTAATTACTCTAGCCAATGTTGTCACGTCACGTGACAAAAGAACAAACAACCTGAAAGATGAACTAATCAATTCTCTTTCCGGCTCAGACTACATAGGTTTAGCGTATGGGTCTTTCACGTGATTAAGGAATGAGTCAAAAACCCGATAGACCCGAACTATGAACTAATCAATTCTCTTTCCAACTCAGACTGCATTGACTGACACATGTGAATTACTACTAGCAGAACAGAACCTATAGAATATTGTGTATACGCGACTGAACGAATCACTCCGCGAGATGACTTCCTGAGTCACATTAAAGATTTGTTCAAAATGAACGAATCATTCAAGAACGACACATCACTAGTGCACATTAGTTCCTGGGTACCAACGCATGTTCCACATGTTATTTTAAGTGGTAAGTACCTAAGTACCTAGTGGTCAATATGAAATATTTTATCTAGGCCTACATGTTTTTCTTTAATTTCCGCCGTCTGCAGCAGTCAAATGTAACATCAGGGAGGCAAAGCTGATGGCTATTTGTGAAAAATGCACTTTGAAGCATTTGTTTGATAATTTGTGGTTAAAGTGCAACTCAGCAGTCAAAAGATGGAAATGCATTTTGCAGACACTGCGGCGGCACCCACAGCGGTAAAAAGTAAGTTTTGGTTGGCCACCTACTGTACCTTTCTACCTTCTTACTGCTTAAATAATTACAATTTTGCACATACTGCTAGGTGTATGTACGTAAACTTTGGACTGCAACTGTGTCTATTGCTTTCACTCAACTGAACCATTTATAATAATTAGTAACAAACTTACAGTCAAACTTACATTCACTAATATTGTAGTTGCCAGACCCCTGGACTAATTCGGTGTGTTTTTGCCCGTGACCCAGTTTCTGTCTCCCGTGGTTGGTTAATTTGATTCCAGGTGTGTCTAGTTTCTTCTCCATGTGTTTCTTGTCCCCCTTAATTAAGTCATTCCTCGCACCTGTGTTTCCCCAATTATCTTGTGTGTAAAGGTCTGTTCAGTCTACTATGTTTGTTAGGGAGCCGGTGGTTTAAAGTTCTGCTCATTTGATTGAAGGAGCGATAAGAGGGAGACTTACCCTTTGGAAAGTTGAAGAAGCGATGATAAAAGTTCTTCGAGTTGCTGTCACCTAATGAAGAGAAGACAAGGAACTTTATTGGAGGAAATGGGGAAACGTGACAAAGGAGTGAAAACGTTGTCGGGTAGGCAAAGCTGAGCTGGAAATGGGCCAGAATGGGCTAACTCGGATGACACTGAGAATGAAGATCATATGGAGTTTAGTCAGGAGAGAGATAGAATAAGAGAGAAACGGGGTGGAAAAGAGGAGTCAAAGAAATTCAAAGGGATGATGACTAAAGTGGATGGAAAGGATGATAATTTGAAGATAGATGATGAGTACAAAGTAATACTTAGATTTGAGGAAGAAAATGGAGTGCTTGGTATGAATCCAGTGAAGTTGACTAAGATATTAAAAAACCAAGTGGGAGATGTCAAAATGGCCAAAGTTTTGAGGGATGGAAACCTTTTAATAATATCCAAAAATGAAGATCAAAGAGAAAGGGCCTGTAGAATGAAGGAGATAGGAAGGTTTAAAGTAAGTAGCGTTAGTCGCGTGGAGAAGAGAAACATGTGGAATAGGGGGGTGATTTGGGGGATCCCTGTTGATGTAAATGTGGATGAAATAAAAGCAAACTTAAAAGGAGGGAAAGTGAAAGATGCCCGAAGATTGACCAGCTTTAAGAATGGGGTGAGACAAGTAAGTGAAAGTGTGTTGTTGGAATTTGAGGATGAAATGCTTCCTAACCGAGTATCCCTAGGATATATGATGTATAATGTGAGAGAATACGTTCCTAAACCTTTGAGATGTTTTAAATGCCAGAGGTTTGGTCACACAGCCATGAATTGCAAAGGGAAAAGAAGGTGTGCTAGATGTGGTGAGGACCATGATTATGAGAAATGTAGAAGGGATGTGCAACTGAAATGCTGTAACTGTGGAGGAAATCACAGTGTGGCATATGGGGGATGTGAAGTAATAAAAAAGGCAGGTTGAGATTCAGCAGGTCAGAGTGAAAAATAAAATATCATATGCAGAGGTCGTTGGACTGGTGAATCACGGGGATGAAAGAGTAGTAAATGAGGCAAGTGAGAATCTGAATAATGATCAACATGAACCGATAAAAGGGGGTAAAGTTCTGGTTGATTTAAGGAAATTAGTCATCTTTATAGCAGGGGTCATCAATGCTACCACTGAGGCAAAGTCAAAAACGGAAAGGATACAAATAATAGTAAAGGCAGAAGTGAACCATCTTAGCCTGAATGATTTGTCCTGGGAAGAGGTGAGGAATGAGTTAAGTGCTCAGGCCAGTCAGGAAGCTTCATCTGTTGGCTGATATTATGGTTCTTATTCTTCAATGGAATGCAAGAAACTTGGTGGCAAATGGGCAAGAATTTAAGTGTTTTATCAGTTCGTTACCAACTACACCTGATGTAATCTGTATACAAGAAACATGGTTATCACAGAAATTAGATTTTAGTATATATAATTGTTAGTGTAAGGAATGATAGGGAAGATGGTGTAGGGGGTGGGTGTTCTACATTTATCAAGAAGAATATTCCATATCAAGTTATATCAAAAGGAAGGGAGGAAGAGTATATTATTGTTAAAATATGGACTAAGCAAGAGAAGTTTTCTGTGGTAAATTATTATAATCCATGTAGAAGATTAGATGGTAATAAATTAAATCAGATTGTTGAACTAGCAAGTGACCGCATTGTTTTATGTGGAGATTTTAATGCCCATAGTTCATTATGGGGAGGGGGGAGAACTGATTTAAATGGGCTAATAGTAGAACAGTTGTTGGATGAGTTTGATTTGGTATGCATTAATGATGGGAGAAGCACAAGAATAGATGTTCACACGGGTAAAAGTTCAGCACTTGATTTAACACTAGTGTCAAAAGAGGTGGCAGGTATTTGTGAGTGGGAGTTATGGGAGGAATCAACTATGGGTAGTGATCATTTTCCTGTTGTATGTAAGTTAGGTGTGAGAAAGGATGAGAGGGAAGAAGGAAGAGAGGATAAATGGATATTAAATAAGGCTATGTGGGGTAAATTTGATTATCTATGTGAAGAGGCGAGTAGTGAAATTGATTTAAGCCAGGATATAGATGAAATTGAAGAAAAGTTTAAAGAAGTACTGATTAGAGTGGCTAACTTATGTATTCCAAAAAGCAAAGGAAAAATGAATAGGAAACCAGTTCCATGGTGGACGGAAGAGTGTGAGAAAAGCATTAAAGTAAGAAATAAGGCATTTAAAATGCTGAAGAGTAATCTTAACTTCCAAAGATTGATAGAATACAAAAAGGCCCAGGCTCAAGTTAGGAAAGTAGTAAAGAAGCCAAAAAGAGACAGTTGGAGAGAATATTGTAATAAAATAGGTAGAACGACTCCATTAGGAAATGTGTGGGGAATAAGGAAAATGAGGGGAATTAGAAAGGACTGGCAGTTTCCAGTTTTAAAAGCAGGTGAAACCATAGCAGTAACAAATAGGGAAAAAGCTGATATCATAGCTAAGGCCTTGGTTGAAATTCATAGTTCTAGTAATCTGTCAGAGGCTGGGAAAAGAGGAAGAGAAGTGACTAGAGATGCATACCCAGAGGCAATAATAAGAAAGGAAAGTACAGAGGATGCTATGGATTCTCCTTTTACATTAAGTGAAATGAAACGGGCAATAGATAAAGCTAAGGTAACTGCTCCAGGAAAAGATCAGATTAGTTATAGTATGTTGAAACAGTTTGGAATTTTAATGCAAATGAAACTTTTAGGTATATATAATAAGAGCTGGGAAGAAGGGAGATTACCAATAAGTTGGAAAGAGGCTATTACTATACCTATAGCAAGACCAGGTAAGGATTCAACGAATCCAGCAAATTACAGGCCCATTGCCCTTACGTCGCATGTTGGGAAAATTATGGAACGGATGATTGTAGAAAGAATGACATTTTATATAGAAAGTAAATATCTTTTATCCCCTTATCAAAGTGGGTTTAGGAAAGGACGGGGAACAATGGACCCTGTGGTTTGCTTGGAAACAGAAGTTAGAAAAGCTATGATAAGGAATCGGTTATGGCAGTTTTCTTGGATGTGGAAAAAGCTTATGATATGGTATGGAAAGAGGGGCTATTGATTAAATTAGATAAAATGGGTATTAAGGGAAGAGTTTTTAATTGGGTCAAAAGTTTTCTATCTGAAAGGTATATTCAGGTTAAAATTGGTGCTTCAGTGTCTAATAAATTCAAAGTGGATAATGGCACCCCGCAGGGTAGTGTGATAAGCCCATTACTTTTCTCCATTATGATTAATGATGTTTTTAGTAAAATAAGGTATGATATTGGGAAATCATTATTTGCTGATGACGCTGCCCTTTGGAAAAATGGTAAGAGCTTGTTGTTAGTTCAAGAGAAGATACAGGAAGCTGTAGGTTTAATTGAAGAATGGTCTTATTCATGGGGTTTTAAATTTTCAGGGGAAAAGACAAAGATGATGGTTTTTACTCAAAAGAGGGTTAGGGTGGCTAAGGTGTTATTGTATGGGAATCAAATTGAGCAGGTAAATTACTTTTGGTTCTTAGGGGTAACGTTTGACTCTAAACTAACTTGGACAGAGCAGGTAAGGATAGTAGAGGAAAAGTGTAAGAAGATTTTAAATATAATGAGGTGCTTAACTGGGATAGAGTGGGGTTCTAGTAAAGGAGCCTTAAGAGGGATATATGTGGCTTTAGTAAGACCAGTGATTGAATATGGAAGTATAGTGTTTAGATCTGCATCGAAAACATCATTAAAGAGACTGGAAATTATACAAAATCAAGCACTACGAATTTGTTGTGGAGCCATAAGGTCCTCTCCGGCTTGTGCATTACAAGTTGAGGTGGGCGAGCTTCCATTAAGTTTAAGATTTGAGCAACTGATGATGAACTATTGGACTAATCTAAAAGGTCATAATGAAAGATGGCATCCTACAGTTAAGTGTCTTATTCCTTGTTGGGAAAGTGGGAAGGCTAAGATAGAATGTTTTGCTTGGGCATCTAGTAAAATAGCAATTGAAATGAAATTGCTGGAGAATAAGTTCAGTCCTATTGTTCCTTTTTCAAGTACGCCGCCTTGGTTGTTTTCGCCACTAATTATAGACTTCAATATTCAAGGAGAAATAAAAAGACTTAATGGGAAAGGAAACTGGGTAGAAAAAGTGGAGGACAAAATAAGGTCTATATATAATTAATTTATAGCTGCATTTACGGATGGTTCAAAAGATCCTAAGAGTGGTGTTACTGGTTTTGCATTCACTATTCCAGAATTAAAGATTAATGTTAAGGAAAGAACCTCTGATCATTTGACAGTATTTACTGTGGAAATGTTAGCTATTTTAAGGGTATTACAGTGGGTAGAGGAAAACAAAATTACCAAGGTTCTAATTTGCTCGGATAGTTTATCATCATTAATGTCTCTTCAGTCGTTATCATCTAATAGTAGACTGGATATTGTGTACGAAATTTATGAGACTGTATATAGACTGCAACATATTAATGCAGCGGTCAGATTTTTGTGGATTCCAGCTCATAGGGGGATTGAGGGAAATGAGACCGCAGATATGTTGGCTAAGCAAGCTTTGAAACTCGACAGAATTACAAAAGTGGCACTAAGTAAAGCTGAAGTTAAAGTAAAAATAAAGGAAAATATTATGAAGACATGGCAGAGACAATGGGATGAAGGGAAGAAAGGGCGACATTTGTACAATATTGTGCAAGAAGTAGGGAAAAGGAAATCTATAGATCGATGTACTAGAGAAAGTAGCATTATTTCGAGGTTGAAATTAGGACATACTGGATTAAATAAAACTATGTATTTATTGAAAAAGCACCCTTCAGGTTTGTGTGATTGTGGAGGGGGAGAGGAATCAGCTGAACATGTGATTAGTGAATGTGTTAAATATGGAAATCAAAGGATAAAATTAAAAGAGGAATTACTGAAATTTGGGGAAAATGTGTTGAACCTTAATCTTTTTAAAATTGGAGAGTAGGTAATGGGAGCTTTGTTTAACTTTTTGAAAGAAACTGGTTTAATGAAAAGGATTTAATTGATTGGTGAAGTTATTATAAAGGTAGAAAGAAGGTAAAGTGAGTTTTTATTTTTTATTTTTTTGTCGCTTGTGATGCTTCCATTTCTGGCCCACACTCCAGCACAGTAGGTGGCGGTTATGCACCTTAAATGTCGGTTGCCACCCGCCAATAAAAAGAAAGAAGTATGTTTGTTAGGTCTACAAGTCAGTACATGTGTCTTCTTCCTGTGTTCCAAGGTTGAATTAATAAAGGCTCTCTCAATTATTCTTGACTCTGTGTTCCTTCCGGTACAGTAGCGTGACGGTAGTAAGATTTTTGAAGAAAACCTTCAGTCCTGTTTAATGTTGGTTCTAGTAAAGGTTTGAGAACTAATGGCCTAGTTTCACAGACAGGACTTCGAGGGCTTTTACACTGGGCTGTGGCCCGAGTCCGAGCGTGATTGTCCCGGCGCCTCCCGCAACGTTGGTCTGCTTTCACACTCAATAGTTGTATCAAACCCAGATGCGATGAGATGACGGCGTTCACATTAGTGATTTTTCATGCAAACCGTGTCCCGTTCCACACTAAACTGCCAGTGTGAAAGCCCCCTCTTACTAAGCCAGAATCATATGTAGTTCAGTAAGGACATTTTAAACCATTTTCATTAACATGACTTAGGAAAACATTACGGGTGTGTATCTTATGACAAAATGCACTTATATTTTTAAAGATCAGTCTCTGAATTACATTTTAGTCTGGGGCTGGACTTAAGCCTTTTCTGTAAAACTGGGGGTACAAGTAACCCACTCTGGTAATATTTTACAATAAGGTCCCATTTAAGTGTTTGTGTATTAGTAATCCTATATGTAATGGGGACCAAATGACTCCACAAGGATGGTAATCCCAGTAAATTTTTACCTTTGTGGACATTTTTAGGTCCCCAATGAGGAAACAGGGTTATACATTTTACAGAATTATGTTTTCTGTGATGGCAAGATTAGGTAATTTTGTATGATTTTGCGTTGTTCTCCAGACTCTTTCTAAAAAGTGAACTTTTCTTAAGTGAGTTGAAGTGTTGTAACTGCATAGGGTTTTTTTTGTGCATCAGCAAAAAGCGTTTGTGTATTTGTTTTAGAGCTTGTCAAAAAATAGAGGGTTTTCCATTTTGTGTTTGCTTTGATTGTAAGTAGGTAATGAAGATATATTTTTTTATTTATTTAAATATGCAAACTTGTAACTTGTATGACATTGAAGTATATTTTAGTTAACATTAATTGCTTATTCAGGAGTACAATGCTATAAATCCATTTGGATTAATTTGAGTTGTTTTCTTTACCAAGAAAGTGGCAAACTTTCACATAGCATCTTTAGGTTATAATAACATAAAAATATTCTAATCCAGATTTTGATTTTCAAAGATTTATTCTAAAACTGTATTATCCACGATAGTTTTTTCTTTTTTCAAAATGCAATAAATTTATTGAATCAATATGAAAATTATTTTTAATATTGAAACTGATGAAAATACACAATATAGTAAGTTGATCCACATATGACAGCCTCTGAACTTGGTCAATAGTAATCTTGAATACAGGCACTGGACTAAAAATACATTCATCTGTCATCACTTCCGGAACGAATTCAATGGGTCATCTTGCTAACTTTAATGCTGTAAATTAATTACAGCAATGAAATAAAATTTCATCAATAACATGAATAACAAAATCACATTAGACCACAGAAATTCCAAAATGACATTTACTGTAGAAGAGGAAAGTCAACTGCACCATCTGCTGCCAGGTAAACAAGCATCCAGGCCACCATAGTTATCATGCACTAATCACATGACAGGACAGTCAATCAAATCACTGCATTGTCCAATGACTGTTTAAAATAGAACCTTTAAGCTTCATTTTTGCTTTGTCGGAAAGAGAGGGTTTGTGTGTTGTTTTCTCCTGATTTCTGAATCTGTGTATTAATGACCAAAAGTAAGGGTTTGTTTATCTTGTATAGTGTTGTTAATGCTGATTAAGATTATTTGTTTAGATGATCATATATAAGAATAGACAAATGCCAAAAGATCCACTTCCCTGCATGATCGATTTACTTTATGTAAACATTTATCCAATGAGCACAATATAGCGTAGATTAGTGGTTTTCAACCTGTGTGCCGCAGCCCTAGTGTGTCGCGGTGGTATTACAGGTGGGTCGCCAATTACTATTAAAATAAATAATAATATTGATAATATATCTTAAAATGTCATAACATCATTTCATATATATATAATTAAATAACAAAAAATAAATATTAAACTGTAACTGTAACATATAGTGCAACTACGTAAACAGCAATGATTTTAAAGCTTGTTGTTATGTACTTCTTAGATAACTTCTCCTTAGACTGAATGTATTGTATATCTCATTGCAGCTGTATTTGCCTCAGTTGTGGTCGGTGTTATAGGCCCAGTTTGGAATGGTATACTCATGTGTCTGTCAACTTTGCAAAGATTAATTTCCTGAGCTGTGAGGACTGGACTTGTGTGGAAAAGAACATGTAAGAAATGACATTCATTCATTAATAATGGTACAACTGTCTTCTTGATAAATGTTCCTCCTAGTAAAGAGAAACACAAATAAAGATGAATAAATCATTGTTTTCCCATAAGACACACAATTATTGAATAAGATATGCAATAAAAAAAATAAAAAAAGATTTGTCACTATGAACAGCATAAATACGCGTGGCATCAGTGTTAATTTCGATAACGAAGACGACGAAGAAAAATATTCGTTAACGAACATTTTTTATGTTACTAAGACAAGACGTTGACGAGCTAAGAATAATATTTGATGACGAAATTATGATATGCGAATTTTCGTTAACTAGACGAGACTGGACTATAATGTTATTTAAGGACTACCGGACATTCAAAATGCATCCTATAGGCTATTGTCCTTCAAATGTGCGTCCCTGTCATTGGATTGCGATCAGATAAGGGCCGTTTGCATATCTAGTCAGTATAACAGCCGCAGTGGATGGATAACATGAACTAGCCTCAGCACCCGAAGGAGTAGGGGTAAGGTAAACGGATGTCCCATTTTTCCCGGGAGTTACAATTCGTTGTCGATTAATTTAAAGTTAATGAAGGCGGGATAGGTGGAAGAATCGTGCTGATAGAAGTGTTCTCTCTCATGCTCCACTTCCTCAGATCTCAGCGCTCAAATACACACACAGCAGTCCAAATCGTTATCGTGTAGAGTATCTCACATAAATACAGTCACTTATGGATCAATTGAACGTGGACAGCTGTGTGAAATCCAAAATGAAAACCACCCAAAAATTAAAATTGTCATAATTTATTCAAGATTTTCCAAATTCAGTCCTTGTTTCAAATTTCTCATAAGCTTAATTGAATTGGTCTAAAGAGAGAAGAATTAATGATTATTTTAATTTGAAAACTACATATGAAATAGCTACCAAAATAAATTTTGGTAACTACAGTTTGGCTAAAACTATTAACTAAAAGTAGTGACTAAAAGTTAACAAAAATGCAATGACTTTTCGAAACTGCACTCGTGTGAAAAGCTAGTAAAAGCTAATGTTGGAGAGCAAGCATTTGGGAGTTTCTAGAAGCTGAATAAACAATAAATTGAGCCCCTTTTTTAAAATAACTGGAGGTGAGGAATAATAGAAATTTTTTTATATTTAACCAGTCTTACTTGATCTAATTTACAAATATCTCAATTACAGTTAAGTTGAAATCTATAGATCGATGAAATTGTACTCAGATGTGTTTTAGGCACTAAAACAGTCCAGTACATTATAATCAAACATGTTTTTATATTGAAATAATGGTAATTTCTGTGCCACCCCAGACTGGTTGCTGGCCCCTCCCTGGCCACCCCTATGAAAAACATCCTGGCTCCACCACTGTGTATTAAACATCATAAATGCATCTATTGTGGCAAGAACCTGGGTCATAAATATATATATATATATTTTAACATAATTTGTATTTAACGAGATTACAATTTAATAAGAGTCCGTAATAAAGTTAGCACTCACTCAACAAAACTGATGACGAGGGCTCATCTGAACACTTCTGTTTTGCTATTGCATTCATAAACTTAAAATTTTGTGTGATTAGTTAAAATGCGCAACACTGTAAAAACTACTTAAATTAAATATGGCGCAACATGAGCAGATCTTAATTTAATGTCGCATTCGACACTGTCTATTCATATTCACTTTGTTAGCAACGGACGTAATAGATTATATTTGTTTGTGCAGGGGCATTTCTTTTGTTCAATTAAGTGGCATTTTTGGCCAGAGTCCCCATACATGGCCAGCCTTACACACACTCCGCCTATGAAAGGAAGTGTATCAAATAATAATTGTAATGCTCTCCTGGCGGGCCTTCCTGCATGTACTGTCAAGCCTCTGCAATTGATCCAGAATGCAGCAGCGAGGGTTGTCTTCAATGAGCCAAAAAAAGCTCATGTTACTCCTCTCCTCATCAGGTTACACTGGCTACCAGTAGCTGCTCGCATCAAATTCAAGGTACTGATGCTTGCCTACAAGACAACCACTGGCACGGCACCAACTTACCTAAACTCACTGGTTAAATCTTATGTGCCCTCCAGAAGTTTGCGCTCTGCAAGTGATCGACGCCTTGTGGTGCCATCCCAAAGAAGTTCAAAATCACTCTGACGGACCTTTTCCTGGACTGTGCCCAGCTGGTGGAATGACCTCCCAATCTCAATTTGTACAGCTGAGTCTTTACTCATTTTCAAGAAACATCTAAAGACTCATCTTTTTCACCTGCACTTAACCAACTAACACTAGCACTTTTCCTTTTCTTGTCTTTTCATTTATTAAAAAAATAAATAAAAAAAAAACCCTACCTATGCGTTCTATACTAGACTAACTGAGACTTGTCATGGCACTTGTATACTGTTGTTGTTCTCTTGTTGACCTGACTGCTTCTATTGTTCTCATTTGTAAGTCGCTTTGGATAAAAGCGTCTGCTAAATGATTAAATGTAAATAAGTAGTGTAACTTTTCAATTACTTTATTAAAGTAATGTAACGGATTTTACTTTTTGATTACTTTTCTAAATTTCTAATATCTTAATTTGCATATAAATGTGTCTTTGTAGTGCGTAGACACCACCACTCTACAATGATAAAGTCAATATGATGTCATATTGCTCAGACCCTTCCCACGACCGCTTACGTACTGTCCCATATTAGCATATTTCCACCCTCAGCTAGTTGTATCATTTCTCTACGCTCGAGCAACTGTAGCAAATTTGTTCATGTTTACACAAAATCTAATTATCTCCAGACTGCTTTCTGAATGAGGGACAATTAAAGGCAGATTTTGTTAAAAAGTTAAAACTCAAGCATTGATCAGTACCCATTGTTCGTGATCCAGCTGCTCCTCCAGTAGTAGTAAGTCTCACAGTTTATTATTATCATTTTTTCCGTGATTTTTTGCTCTTCCACAGAAGATAATGGTAATGGTAACAGAATGGTAATTCAAAGTGCTTTACATAAAAGAAAGTAAAATAATAATGAAAAGAAATAATCACAAAAGTTAAAAAGGCAAAAACAGTGGGATTTTTGTTTTAATCACAAATCAATGTAAAAAATGTTTTATATAAAACTTTAAAGATAATTTCCAATTGTTATGAAAAATGTTTAACAATATATATATATATATATATATATATATATATATATATATTTTTTTTTTTTTTTTTTTCTTATGCAAAATGTGTGCAAAATGGCCATAAACATGTTTTTCCATTATATACAATGTATCTTTAAACTGTGTCTAATAAACAAACGAGTGCAAATATGAAAGTAATAATTTCCAAGTTTTCTTAATAATATTTAATACTAATATTGATATAATTTTTGACATATCAGCATGAGCCCCGTCAGACTGGTCGTGGCGGAGGTGTTGCAACAATATATAGTGATATTCTCAATGTTACCCAGAAAACAGGATACAGGTTTAACTCATTTGAAATACTTCTGCTAAATGTTACACTGTCAGACATGCAAAAGAAATCTAATGTATCTCTTGCTCTGGCTACTGTGTATAGACCACCAGGGCCGTATACAGAATTCCTAAAAGAATTTGCAGATTTCCTAAAATCATTTTAATCATACACTAGATTTAATTATATCACATGGAATCGATCTTACTGATATAGATATTGTATTTTCTTATATCGTGCATGCTGCGTATCACTGATATTAACTATATGTCTCAGCGTTACCGTCTGGGCAGAACTATTGTTCCAGCCACCAAAGACAGATTCGCAAATAACCTGCCTGATCTATCTCAACTGCTATTTGTACCCAAAAATACACATGAATTAGACGAAATTACTGACAACATGGGCACTATTTTCTCTAATACATTAGAAGCTGTTGCCCCCATCAAATTGAAAAAGGTTAGAGAAAAACGTACTGTGCCATGGTATAACAGTAATACTCGCTCTCTCAAGAAAGTAACTCGTAGTCTTGAACGCAAATGGAGAAAAACTAACTTGGAAGTTTTTAGAATTGCATGGAAAAACAGTATGTCCAGCTATAGACAGGCTCTAAAAACTGCTAGGGCAGAGCATATACACAAACTCATTGAAAATAACCAAAACAATCCAAGGTTTTTATTTAGCACAGTGGCTAAATTAACAAATTACCAGACGCCACCTGATTCAAATATTCCACCAACGTTTAATAGTAATGACTTTATGAATTTCTTCACTGATAAAATAGATAACATTAGAAATACAATAGCGAATGTAGATTCTACAGCGTCTAACACTTCAGTTTCATCCATCGCACCCAAAGATAAACTGCAGTGCTTTACAAATATAGGACAGGAAGAGCTAAATAAACTTATCACTGTATCTAAACCAACAACATGTTTATTAGATCCTGTACCCACTAAATTACTAAAAGAGCTGTTACCTGTAGCCGAAGAACTGCTTCTCAATATCATTAACTCGTCGTTATCTTTAGGTCACGTCCCAAAACCATTCAAGCTGGCGGTTATCAAGCCTCTTATTAAGAAACCAAAACTAGATCCTAGTGTACTGGCAAATTATAGGCCTATTTCAAATCTTCCATTTATGTCTAAAATTTTAGAAAAAGTTGTGTCTGCTCAATTGAGCACCTTCCTGCATAAAAATGATCTGTATGAAGAATTTCAGTCAGGTTTTAGGCCCCACCATAGCACAGAAACTGCTGCATCTCATTTCTAGTCTTACTTGATCTTAGTGCTGCGTTCGACACCATAGATCATGACATACTCATAGATCGATTACAAAACTATTCAGGTATCTCTATTTGTTTTTCTGTTTTGCCACGGGATGTAACTAGGATTTACACAAGCTCCAGTCTGGATCCAGAACACCTGAGAAGAGATGATGCTGATCCTCAGAGGACCTCAGATGATGCTAACCCTGAAACAACATACAGAACTAACAATTATTGCTACAAGTGTGATTGCATCATATAAAAACTGCTGTTAATAATGTTCATCGTCTGGCTGACTATGGTTTGTATTAATTTTTCTACAAATCCTGTCATACGTGCACAAACTGACAGTCACCACTTATAAGCTACTACTAAATATTGTAGAAACATAATTTTCTGTAAAGTTGCTTTGTAACGATTTGTATTGTAAAAAGCGCTATACAAATAAACTTGAATTGAATTGACATTTATTTTCTTGTCTCTCAAAATGTGTAATGAACATACTTTAAGTGCTGGTGTCCTCTACAGTTGACATGTACTATATCAATACCTTGTTTCATAACCGAAGGTCATATTTTGATTTGAAACCCCAAAACATGTTCCTGAAATGTTGATTTATGACAAACAATTGGACAATTATTAATAAATCGTTAAAACATAACTCCATAGCTGGTAGTCAGGATAAAACCAACTTGTGGAAAATGGGCATCCGATTTCCCCTTTGAAGCACAGCCACCACAAAATCAGACTTACTATAAAATTATTCTCATTCTATGTTAAATATTGATTTAATATCATAAGAATAAATAGTTCAATAGCTATGATACTGTTTTTGAAACTTTTGCATAGCTAGGACAGGATACACTGGAATCTAACAATGCCTTTGAGAAAAAAAGGTATTTAAAAAAATAAAGCATTTACATAAACCCATACATGAAATAAGAGTTATCAAATAAGCATGTTATGAAAGAAATCAATTAAATGTGGAGTGTGTGTGTGTGTGTGTGTGTGTGTGTGTGTGTGTGTGTGTGTGTGTGTGTGTGTGTGTGTGTAAAAAAAAAACATTAGGATGTAACCCTCTTTATAATCCTTAAGATTTTCAAAAATAACTAATTTAATTACACAATTTTTTTCTCAGTAACTGTAACAGAGTCCGGTTACCTTTATTTTGTATTTAAATTACATAATTATGTTACATGTAACTAGTAACTTCCCAACACTGTGTGTGTGTGTGTGTGTGTGTGTGTGTGTGTGTGTGTGTGTGTAATCCAAACTCTTCCAAACACAGGCTAGCATGACTTTCCTCTCACACATCTTATGCTGTTTTTACAAGCATAAGCCAAGAACACATGAGAATCAGTGCGAGCAAAACTTCAATAAAAAGCTGTCTAAAATGTGATTCTTGATTACCTTTGATTAAATGATTGATTATAAAATTGTCATTTCATTAAGTACAACACATATGCATATTGTCTGGATGCCTTGTTACCGAGAAAACACAGTTAGAAAAGACACATATTGTTTGTACAAGAAATAAAAGACATAATAATCAGTGATAATACATAAATGTCATTTAAAAACATTTTTTTTAAATATGACATTTGTATCTTTTACAGCCAGATTGACTTTATTTAGTGTCATCCAGTAATTGTGTGATCTCACCCATCTCAGTTTCAGCTGGATGAGTCTGTTTGGCTACTGAAGGCCATAATTTCTTTCTGGATTGATGTCTTGTTGATTCTGAGGATCTTTGGTCAGTTGCAGGTTGGTGCGTCTGGGGATCTCCTCTGTTGTTTGCCTGAATGTAGTCCGAGGTTTCAGGAGGAATTTGTGTGATTCTATGGTGTCGTTCTGTTGGGTGTAGTCTGTCTACCCCATTCAATTTATTTTGATTGCAAGCGTTTTAGCCTTGTCTTTGTTTAGGTGCACATGTTCATGATAGTCTTTTACTGTGCTGTTAGAGTGGTGGGTTAGCACACTTGGCAGAAAATCACATCTTCTGGAGGTGTCAGCTTTGATTTTGTAGATGGTCTTTGGGTGGGAGTCTTTGCCGGGAAGAAGCAATGATGATCTCTTTCTCTCTCTTTTTTAAATTATTCATTTCAAATTGGCAAAGCTGCTCTCTTATGTTAAACTATTTCTTGTAATAAATCAAAGGTCTCATTTTCAAAGGTTGTGAGCACGGTTCGTTTTCCCTGCACCACTACTTTTCCAGAATGGAAAAAGTTAACTGTTAGGTGTCTTTCCCCTGGGTTCTCTAGGTCCTCTATGCACAGTTGCAAGGCATCTTTAATGATCCCTTTTGTAACCCTTCCTTCATAATGTCTACAAAAAGCATTTTGCCATGCCAGACCACGATTTGTTTTGAAGCAAAGGTTAGTACCCCGGTTACATCTTGAGAGGGTCTCAGTGTTTTGCCATAGGTTTGCTTCTGCCATTATATTATACTTTGAATAAAAAGGCTCAATAGCTCAACTGATCAGCCAGATGGTTTGAAGGCTTACTGTCCTTTGCTAATGTTTAGCAAGCTGAATTAGATTAGTGTTTTCCCTTTTATGAAACTTTTTTGTCTTCCAATTTGTTTTACAAAGCTACAGTGGGAAAATTAAAGTTCTTGCTTACCTCTTGCATAGGGCAAGCTGAAGGTCTTTGGTAATTATTTCTGTAGTCCTGTTTGATTCTGGTTTTATCTCTGCTGTTTTTTTTTTACTAATTTTGTCCAATTTTGTTGTTGTTATTGTTTTCCTTAATGCATTTCAGAACAAGCTTGAAAGAGAGTTTGTATTCTGGTCTTTCCCCAGTTTATGTTGCCTTCTTCCTTCTAATGTCTCGTCTCTGCTCCAGTAGGAAGATTTTTTCTCCAGTTTTTTCTCTTTCAGTTACTTTGCCCAATTTTCTTTAGAGTGAACTGTCTCTCAGTGTTTTCAGTGTTTATACGCCCATCAGGCAATTGTACAGCTGGTACAACCCTCAACAAGGTGGAGGCCCGTAACTATCATCCAGTATGTCAGCACTTAAACAACAATTTCACTTTCATTTTTTGAGTGACAGACATGCTTATCCTTACCCTTTATTTACATGTACTCATTCATGATGTTTGCAATAGAGATTTGCAGAACTCTAACTGGCTGTAGATGTTTTAGTTTTTCCCCAGAGAGCTTTATTAACGCAAAAAACTGAAAGGTAAAAAACATGCAGGTGTTGTGTGGGCTGTTAAGGTGTTTAGATGCTAGGGTAGATTCTGTGCTGATCTGTGTTGCTGGTGACTCAAGTAATGTCTTAAATCATTGTAAGCTTTAGAGGGTTTTGTAAAGTATTGGATAGTAATTATGCAGGTGTTACTATATCCTTCTGAAGAAATTACTTATTTTTTGGATCAGTATTCTAAAGTTAAGATCATGATCACTCCGTAGTAATTACTGAAGTCATTAGCCACGTTGACATGTATACTTGGTTTGTGTGTGTGTGTGTGTGTGTGTATACTCACAAGAACAACAAATAATTGCACTTTTGTAAAATATTGAAAGCAAACAGGATGTGCTTTCTGCCGTCTCTGTGAACTTGAGCGTGAAACTCTGTGTATACTGTACTTGCCTTACAGATATGAAATCATATATATATATATATATATAGAGAGAGAGAGAGAGAGAGAGAGAGAGCGCAAGGTGTCTACTTTCAATTTAACCAATTCAATTGGAAAACACATTTTCAAATTATTTAGGCCTAATCCATATGAAATATGCTGCATGGGAAGTTATTTTTCAGCACATTATGGGTGTTTTTATTTTTAAATGTTAATCAGAGTCATACGATTGTTTCTTTTTTGTAAACAGCCGGTCAAAAAACTGTGAGGGACTTTTTCTGGAATTGAGTTCCTGCTCTGCATTTCCAGAAAAGACGCATTGGGTGTGGACAGAAAATTCAATGAAACAATGGGACATCTTGTATAACATGTTCGTGACACATCATTGTATGTCATTGATTTGACAAACCAGATGGTCATGTAGGTTATAGTTAGGTAAAGGCTAGGTTATTGTTGGGTGAAGTTAATAAGTTATCTCTTTATAAAATATAGTTTCATGAGTTCACTAGTTCATATAATCTTAGACATATTTGCCATAGGCTCTTCTCAAGCACATTATATATATATATATATATATATATGTATATATATATATATATAAAAATAAAACACCTGAATGTGAATGTGGGTAATAAATTAGAAAACTGAGATTATGGCATCATTCTTGAGAATATACTACTGCAATTGTAGGGCATTGATAAATGATAAATGATAAATAGATGAAGGTGCAGACTAGGAGCAGTCATAAGGAGCTTTGGGTGCCAAGACCTTCTATATTCAGTCACAGTACAGACAATCAATAGGAAACATTTCAATATACTTAATATGAGTAGTTCAAAGTAACACTTCCCCAAAAGAGAAACTCCGAATCAAACGTTGTACTTCAACATAGAACCGTGTTATTAGTACTGAAAGAACAACAGAACTATAACCTATATTTAATAAAAATAATAATATTTAACATCTTTTTTTGGAGATGTAAAAAGAGGTTGTGAGGGATAGTCTTACAGTCTTTTCAATGGGTTATACTGCATAAAGATCCTGGATTGTAGCTAAATTTGACTATAGTCAAATTGAGTTCCTGCTTTGAATTTCCTGTCAGCTCCCAATGCATTGCTTATGGAAATTCAGTGTGAAACAAGGCTGCTCATCCTGCCTAACAGGTTTATGATGTACACTGCATGCTTTGCATGTTTTCCAAACTTCCACCATCTTTCTAATACAGGCCCTTGAGCGTCACAAAGTAAATAAGCTAAGTATGATTGTACAGTGTAGGGATTTAGCCTTTTCTTTAAAAGAGGAATTGAATCTAAAGATTCTAATTGCTTTAATTGAACTGATTCCTAATTTAATTAGTTTATACTTCATCAACGGTTTGTCCAGCGAACATTAAAATCAGTAGTAACAAAATTGATAATTTATAAGCTACGAGCTAGGTAGCACAGGATCTAGGCAAAGTTTAACTTTAAAATACACTACTGTAGCATCTGCTTAGGATCATGTACGATCGTTTGGGCTTTATGTTGTAGGGATTCCTTTAGCCTTTTGACATTTGCATATAAATTACAGAATCTGGCCCCATAGTATACATTTATATGAGTGCTTAATGGCAAGGTTTACCCCATTATCTGAAAGAGAGTAGGCAGACCTTCTTTAAGGTCTCCACGTCCAACTTCAAACAAATTACGAGATAACTAGATAGTAGAGGTCGACTGATTTATCGGTTTTGCAGATTAATCGGCACCGATAGTTGATTGCTGGAACAATCGGTTATCGGCAAAAATGCATGCGGATAGTTTCCCGGGTTGGGTCCGTTGCTGGAGCGGCTGCGAAGGCTCTGTTTTCATTATACAGTGCGAGAGCGGCCTCTAGTGGCTGAAATCAGTGACAGCACGTGCTCTGTGTTCAGACACGTGACGCTGCGCTGAACAGAGCAAAAAAATTCAGACAGAAAATACTGACGCTCCTCAGAGCGCAATTCACATAGTTTAACATTAAATTACATTATATTCGCCCAGAATAATTGTTAATGTAAACAATGAATTTTATATTGAACATTTTCATCGAAACATTTGTCTTTCTTTGGCTCTAATAAAATCTGTATGCTTCATTTATAGAGCTATAATATAGATAGCTCTTTCCATTTGCTGCATTTTTTAAACACTGAACTTCAAACTTATCTTTGCCTCATTGTTCATTTTTGAAGTAAACTTGTCCGTTTGGGGAATAAATAAACTGTTTTAGAGTGCTGCTCGTCCAGAGTGTGTGTGATACCGGTGAGTTCTCCTAGACTCAGCGCTGCTCTTTTATTTTGATAAGACAATCATTAAGTGTTCAATAACAGAAGCGGTTCAAGTGCAAGAGTAAACATTGTGCTGGTATAATTGTAGGGCTCTATGTTTTCCGCGATGCAGAAAACGCGGACGGAATCGCAGAATCGATTCATAAAGACGGAATTCATAGTTTAGCGCGCGTGACGCTCGTGGTGATTTCGGCGTCTGTCGTCTCACTAAATAAGGACGACAACACATGAAGAACATCTCCAGAACTGCACTGAGAGTCATTTCATGAGCATCTGACCATTTGATTTGAGCAAAAGCATCATATCACATACACAGAACACGGCATCCCGTCAAAATAAAAGTCCGGTTTTGAAGTCTATTGTTCAGTAGAATGTACATAGCCTGCTACTACAATAATGTAACCATCATAATTTTTTAAGGATTATTCACACAACATTTCTTCCATGTTTGATTTTGAATAAGAAATCCCCTTTGTTTGCCGAAAAAAAAGTTAATTTTCAGTAATTAAAAGACAAATAAAATTAATGTGTCATGCCTTGATAACAATAAAAATGAAAATAAACAAATTTTTTGAGGGGAAAAAATCATTAGGCTTTTAAAGAAAAAAATTAATTAAGTTGTTTTATGCATTTAAATAATTAGACATGCTAAAACAGAATCTGGTAACAATAAAAAAATATGGTGAGAAAAAAATAGCATTTCCCAACCCTGTAAGCGAGTACAGGAGTGCAGTGCAGGGCAGTAAGGTGAGGAGTGACTACCTCAGGGGACTGAACTGTCTGGAGAAACAGTTTCCGGAGGGGAGTGAAGTGAGGAAGTGAGATTGTGAACAGCTACAGTAGGGAGCAAATGACCAAGGATCTAAATGACATATTCGGCTTGTTCATTAGTCTGTGGGTGAAATCCTGACAACGAACTGGTAGTAGATCCAATTTGCTGACAGAATTCTCTCCAGAACTTAGAGACAAATTGTGGCCCCCTATCAGAGACCATGTCAGAGGGCAGCTCATTGATCTTGTTAGCGCCGTTTCCTTACCAGATAGGAGTTTTTGAAAGGGGGACAAAATGGGCTGCCTTGGAAAAGCAATCAATGACCGTAAGAAAAACCGTGTTACCCACGGTGGGCGGATACCCTTATCGAAATCAAAAGTTATACGCCACCAAGGGTGAGACTGAATCAGAAGATGGCGAAGCAGACCGACAGGTGGAGAGTTACTAGACTGACTGTGCGTTCACACTGCTGCTATCGAGAGCAACAAAAATCGCTCTGGCCTTACTGCCAACAATGCCGTAGAAAGATTCATGAACACTCTGATTTAGATCAAATGCTTATTTTTTACTTAAAGTGGCCGCAAAGCAAACAAGCTTGTTGATCTTGTGCAGACTGACTACAAAGAGGGTGACGTTATAAGTAAACCTCATTAAAAATAGTATTATAGTCCCAGTTCACTTTTAAACCTTTAAATCAATTTTCCTGATTATATATTTATGAAATCATTGGATTATAATAATAATAATAATCATCATTGGATTATTATTCCTATAACTTCAATGCACATCAGTAAGACAGCAACTTGCCAGGAACACCAACAATCTCAGACACCTTGGTCCATGCATCATTTTAATTTATTTAGGTCTCTGTACACAAACAGGGTCACATCGTAGAATAATGGGAAATCCACCACAGCAATAATCAACCTCTCCACCAATTTTCTTGGGAGCTAATGTGGTCAGAACCAAAGGTCACAGATCTGTGTTCTCTGGAATCCTCTCAAGCAGTGGACTTCTACATTTCGATTAATTGCCGCCAAACTGCGTCATAGCTCATAACCATAAAGTAAACCTGTTTTCAACTCTCCTTGATGCTCTCAATGGCCAAGTCGCGCTGCGCTGCTGCTCGATGCTGCTCAGTGCTACTCAGTGCTTCTTGACGCCCGCTCACATTGAAGATGAATGACTTACAGACACTTTTATGCTCTCGACGGAGGCGGTGGGAATGCATGGTAAGACTGGGCACAGACAGGACATGAGGCTACAGAACGCCGTACATCACAAACTAAAGCCGGTCACCAAAAATGCTAATGGACAGTCCCCCTCACCCCCTGGAGTGCAGTGACCCTGGAGGCGTCACAACAGTGGAGAACAGCTGGACGCACAGATCTAGGGACAAACAATTTACCCACACCCTCGAGGAGTGGCAAAGTAAACAAGAGCCCTTTTTATCCACCGTTCGATTCCCTAGATCACTGCCCTGACGACATGACCATTGGGCTGAATAGTTTCTGTGGATGAACCAAAGAACTGAACTGACGAGAAAGTGCATCAGGGTTCGTATTCTTACAGACTGGTCTGTAGGAAATGGTAAACTCAAACTGTACAAATAATAAAAATATCCTACTGTGCCTTGTCTAGCATTTAATCTCTTAGCTAAACAAATATATTACAGATTATGGTGAGTGGTTCAAAAACCGAACGTATGAGCTGCCGCCTCTTGCCAATGGCACCAGTTACCCAGTGCCAAATGAATGACCAGGAGTTACCTACATCGTAGTTCTGATCTGCTAGCTAGAGACGGTAAGAATAAAAAAGTGCACAGGTGGACCCGGTCGTCCTATAAAGCGATTTAGAAATTTTGCATGCTCCAATCGCACAGCACGACAAGTCAACCTCTACTATGAATTGTCTCGTAGTGTCAGGAGTAGCGCTGTGCGATTAATCAGAATCATCATAAAATCACAATTTGAGCATGCACAATTTCTAAATTGCTTTATAGCACGATTTTTCAGCGGCCCCTGACCACAGTTTGCTATCCGAACCAATCAGCAGCATGCCTAAATGGAGTGCGAGAACAGAACAGACTGGACATTTGCTTAAGTAACTCCAGGTTCACACACTGTCTGTGATGCGTATTTTTTCCCAGCCCATGTTAACGGATCAGAGAGTTCACACTGCACACGGTAAAAGATATGAAAGATGTGAACAGAAAAGGTTAGAAATAGAAAGGTGCAAAAATGATTAATATCTAGCACATTAGCATAGAGAGAGTTGTGAGTACACGGGACGCAGTTTGAGTGAGAGGAGACATGTTTTAAGTGCGCACACTCTCTCCAGGGTGGGAGAGATATATTTTATAAGAGATATATATATAGAAAGAGAGATAGATAGAGATATATATATATAACATTTGTATATCTTTTATTTTTTTGCCATTTGTCTAGACATTTTGTCACGCATTTACTTTGTGATTATTTTGACTTATGTCTGTTCTAGAGACATGTTAAAACTTTTTGATAAAGCTCTAATTGATTTTCTTTCGGAAATATGTTTCAAATTCATCCTGAATGCATGTATGACTTTAAAGCATGTCTCTCTGTGTCGAAATCGTGATTAAAATCAAAATCGCGAAATTGATCAAAGAGGTTGCGATAGTTTTTTTGTCCATATCGCACAGCCCTAGTCAGGAGTAAGAAAAATAGGGGGCAGTTTTAAACATGCGGATGGCCAATTCTACCAGCTGGTTTAACCCAGATGGCAGATCATGGCCGAGGATCCACCTCTTTAACCTAAAAATCATAATAGTTGGAGAACCAAGGACTTAAACTACTTCGGTCTGTGTGCATTAAACTAAATTTTAGTTGAATAACTGAAATAATTTATTGAGATGCACGTGTAAGTGAGGATAGCAAAATAAAGTAAACTATGACATATTATACCCAAAAATTCTTCATACAATGGACTTCCAGTATAACTGAAAAATCTTTGGTCCCAATTTTTTTTATCAGACACTTTGACCTGACCATGATTTGCTTAAGTGCTTTTTCTTTAATTGCTAATGCAAACTTTTTACACCACAGAATCGACAAAATTAAGCATTGCTTGGAAACTGTTCAACAAAGTATTGATAGTTGTGTTAATATTGTCATACTAACAGTTGTCTGAATGTTTGGTTTGATTGTAATCCATTACATACCTTTCTATCAAAGTTATCTGACATCATCAAGATGAATTTGTTCTGATAGTTTAACTTTTTTCATATTTTATTACCATTTTCTAAACTATAGCAAATAAACTGTGATAATGTGAGAAATGTTGAAGGTGTCTGAATACATTTTGTTTTGACTGTATACTTAATTTTTACATTGAAGACTATTTTGATTATTCGGTTTCTGTACCTGGACACCTACAAACTTGAAAAAACGTAAACATTGTGTAAATGGCACAAATAAATAAACAGACAAACATACAAAATAAACTATTTCAAACAGGTGCAACCTGCCCCTCTAACCCCAGCTACGGCCCTGGCTGCATATTGCTTTAAGTCGAACACACCTAATGCCGTCTGCTGAACTAAGCGTGCTCATTCTTGCGTGTAGATAATTTTATTTTCACCACCTGCAAACTCACAAGGAGCTCATAAAAGGCACTTTACCTAATCGTTGCTCCACATTTGCCCTCTGCTCATTTTGTATTGGTTACACCGCATTGTCAAATCAGCGTCACATCTTGTCATTACTCCATGTAGGTTCGTTCAGAAGTATTTGGTCTGTGTTGCATTCATATCATTCATTTGGAAGCGGACCAAGACCCATCCAAGACCCTTCTCTCTGACTCTCAATGAAGGCGGTCGCATTTTCTCTCCCTCTCCTCTCCCTTACCTTCCCTGCTTTGCACCTCTTGTCTCGTATACTCTGAGAGACTCTCTCTGCACTGCTCTCCATCTAACTGGTCTCTCAAAGCAATTGACACCACCTTTTGGGTTCGGGGGAACCTGACTGCCCTACCGGAACATTTGCAGCTGGCTACACGATGGACGCGTGGGAGAGGTGGCGGGTCGTGTGTCTGGTGGCTCTTTCCATGGAGGACATTATATCTATCTATTCGGAACCATTATAACAGGTATTCTGCTGATTGGATTAGGCATTGCCCTGGGTTATCCAAATTCATCCACTTTCATCCACATCCACTTTATATAAAAGGTATGTCCACAAATTGTATTTATTCATTTGTAATTACTAGTCTTGAATGGTGTTACAAATGCATAGTAATCAGGCCATGACTACTGGCAGTAAATGGTTGATAGAGTCATATAAGAGGCAAACTAAACCCAAAATTACAAGTTTTGCAAGAGGATTGACGTGAAGTCCATCCATCCTTCAAACTTCCTTATCTTCAGGGTCACAGGGAGGCTGGAGTCTATACCAGTGTCTCAGGCCACAGGTGGGGAAACCACCTGGACAGATAGCCAGTCTCAGACCATGAGTGATTTATTGTGTCCCACCAGACAAAACCCACACTAACACAGGGTGAACATGAAAGCTCCACACTGAAAGACCTCCTGTTTTAGTCCAGGACTCGAATCGGGACCTGCTCGTTATGAGGTGACAGTGCTACCAACTGAGACAATGTGCCAGCAGTCAGGTCGAGATGCCGATGAGGACGACGAGCAGCCGATGATCATCTCTGAGACGGTCTCTGAGAGTTTCTGAAATCTTTGAGATCAGCTCATGAAAAATGGGGGAAAACAAAAGTGTTGCATATATAACTTTGTTCAGTGTTCAGTTTAAGGTTATTTGTGAATCATAAAACAAGGAAAGCAAACAGATAAGATTATAGAACTAGCTAAACTTGATCTGCAAAAATGTGGTGCATCATCGCATATTTGTAACACTTCAGCATGGTGGAATGAATGAATGAATGAACACTCCCCCAAGAATAAACCTTGTGGTTTGTTGCCAAGCACAACACTAATGCAAACGCCTAGTGACACCAGTTTAAATCTGCTGTGAACATCAAAGGTATGTGTGTGTCTATGCAATGACTTTTAGTTAATGACTTTATATTGATAGTTTGCCTTAAGGTATCCATAGTTATATATGGCTTCAGTCTGCTGTGAAACCCAGAAACAAATAGACACTGATTAAGCATATGACAGATAGCAATTTCTTTTAATGTTCATGGAATCTATTCTCTTTCGTTGCAATTATACGTTTAATGTAGGGGGATAAGAGAATAATGTATACTTATTTGCATTAACTGTGACACTGGGAAATCCATGTTAATTAAACTTAATGAACTGAATGTGGTGAATCTCAGCTCACTAATCAGAAACACATAAAATAAATTGTGTGTGTTTACAGTACACCGCACAAACAGCAACAACAACAACAACAAAATCTGTCTCGTCATGGCATCTGCATCAGAAAGTGGTAAAATCAACATTCTCTCCTGGAATATTTGTGGCCTGAAAGCAAAAAGGGATAAAAGAAAAGACAGACTACTAGAAATCTTTGGAAAAGATGTCGTCCCAAATGGATCCTAAAAATGGTGCTGCTGACTGGAAGCGCATAACTGAGGACTTGAAAACAAAACAATTCAAACCAACATTAGAAAAACTTACCAATCAGAGATACACAAAGAGAAAGGATGACCAGCCACAAACAATTTATATGACATATTTCAGCTCAAAAAGCATTTGAGTTTTGTGAGGATGGAGATTATGCTTGAGTTCATGTTGAGATTGACAATCAGAAATAAACATTTGCGAGTATGTGTTACAGTAATAGAGCTCCTGATCTGATCTGTGATCTTATGTTGAAGCTTTTATACAGCTTCTTAACAAATGCATCAGATGTTTTTAAAAGCAAGCTTGTAATTGGTGAAGACTTTAACACAACACAATCATGCACTGAATGATACCAAAATGATCTCAGGATAGAGTAAAAAACTGAAGAATTTCATGACCATAGTAAAGCTGTTCGATGTCTGGAGAAAAATGAATGGTCAAAAGCGTGAATACACACACATACATCCACAAAGAAAGATTAGAAGTTTATTTATGGACCCAACACAGTCCAGATTAGAACATTTTTTCACGTTGGAGAATGATAAGGTTTATTTGGAAAACTGTAACATATGCAAAGATTTAGGCAATAATCCGTTGTCAGGACTCAGAAGCAGAGTAGAGAAAAGGAGAATCTTTATTCTCGCCACAAAACACAAAATAACATAAACAATAATAAAATGCTCTGGTGTACACAGATATCTCCGAGCTGGCTGGCACACTGCAGACCACTCGCGCTGCCAGATCTCCGAACTATGGATCCTTAGACCGGAAAACAGAAGGTGAGACTGAAACTTGGATACCATACAAAACATGGGCAAAGACAAAACAATCTACTCGCGACGTCAGACAGAAAAGCAGAGACATATAAGGGAGTGGGGGAACGAGCGACAGGTGTGGAAGAATCAGCTCGTGATCTGCACAACCCCGCCACGATCAGCACAGATTGCCCAGACCACGAGCTACCGAACAGACAGGACAACACAGACCGCAGGGGAAGCAGAGACGGCACCCTGCACAGTGACATCTGTCTGATCATTTCCTTGTGAGCCTTACTCTGAACATGAAAGGAAGCAGTGCTCGAGTTGAAGGGGAGCTGGAGCAATCTGGGACCCCCAATAAGGCATTAAGGAAGCTCCATAAGTAAAAAAAAACTAAGGGGGGGTCCCTTTGATATTTTTATTTGAGTAAAAATGGTAATGACAAATGTGATTAAATTCATGCAATGGTTATGGTAAATTTCGTGAATTAATTATTTACAATAATTTATATGAATAAGTTTGTTTATGGGCTAGTTTTCGTGTCTCTTTAACCCCCCCCCCCCCCCCCCCGAATTAAGACACTTAATAAATGTCTTTAAAAGCAAACAGTGGTAATCGTGTAGATGTGGCAGTGGGACGTCTATCCTGTATAATGAGAGGTATTACTGCCTGAAGAAGAACCACCCCAAAACCAAACTTGTTCCATTCCTACAAAAGAGAAAAGACAGTGTTATTGAGATATTCTTAATATAGCCTACTGGCTAGCGAAGGGGTAATCTCCCCTCGAAGCATGAGGGAGAGAATAGCAGGCCCCTCTTAATTTAAGTAGCGAGGGGTGTTCATCCTCTGCTGGGGATGAACAGCAGGGCCCTGCAGTCAAAGCAGCAAAGGGTGTTCTCTCCAGCGGGAGAAAACAGCAGGCCATTTTTCTTTTTGAGTGGTGTTCGTCCCCCACTGAGTGATAGAACAGCTGACCCCTGTAGTTATAGCCTCCTCGTCGCCCCCTGTTGTTCAGAGAATGGTACACCAGGGTTCTTACACCTTCAAAAGTAATATTAAAGCACTTCCAAGGACATTTCAATTTTCCAGCACTTTACAACGGTGGTAAATTGCCCGTTTACATACATACTTTTACCTTTGTTAAAGCACAAGCACAGATACAATACAGACACACCTTACTTTTTAAATCGCTTGGATTTTTGAAGCCACATTAGCAGTTTGCATTGTTCTAAACAAAAATCTACAAATTGCCTGCAGGCATCACATTTGGATGGTTTATGATGATGATGATATTCGAGGGAGTCCTGTCCAGTGAGCGCATGATCTGATCACAACTGTAGCGTTCAACGCCCTGTGTGATTAATTATAATGCCAATAATGCCTACCCTAATGCTGGGAACCCTGCTTAAAGATTGTATGGATTGTAAGACAATCTTAATTGTATACCACAATAACACTTGTATTCATTTTCACTTTTCACTTTAATTGCGACAGTCTTAAGAATTAGTTTAACGGAGCAGGGAAAATTTTATTTACCTTTAAATGCTTAAAGCGCACGCTTTCCCATGGAAAACAACCAAGCAGACTTAACAGGGGGGCTACTCAAGTATTTAGTTTTTTAGGTTTACCATAATTTGTCATTTCGAGCCATCGCTGACTGAAGCAGCAGTCTCCGGCAGAAATAATTTTTTCCTCTCCTCTATCGGAGGGCACGGGTTAATAAAGAGCACACTACAGCCACACGCGCAGACTCGAGGGGAGCTGCTTATTTTATGAAAAACAATAATTAACCATTCAACAAGAAAGCTAATTATTATGAACCAATGCACTGCATTTCAAGCACTTAATCTAAATCCAAGCATTTTTTTCTAAAAAAAAACACTGCATTAAATCTCAAGCATTTTCAAGGATTTCAAACACCCATATGTCCCTGTACGACGGCGAACGTGACAAGTATGAACCCTTGTCCATTTGGGAAGGCGCGCGCGCAGTCATCTGAGACTCGCAAGTGGAGCCAGGAGAAAGCATAAATCCCGTTTATGCAATGGAAGGTCTAGCACAATATGATGCTGTACACTAGATAAGCCTCAAGCAAGCAAGCAGTCCCAATACCCTGATAGCTTCTTAGCAAAGACTTTCTCAAGTACATAGAGTGGCGCAGCGTCCCCTTACAGAAGAATGCCATTTTAAAACAGCTAAAAAGATCAGCATGCCCCCTTAAAGCAGTACGGCATATGGTCAGTACTCGAATTTAGGCGACAGCATTAGCCCTTGTCCACATAACGTTTAGCATTGATACGAGCAAAATTTATGATCTGTATTAAATCAACATTTTCCTTTCGTGACTTTGTAAAAGTTATTCATGCATTTATCACATCACGATTGGACTACTGTAATTCCTTATACCCAAGTCTTTCCCAATTTTCACTGGCTCATTTGTAGATAGTCCAGAATGCAGTGACCAGAATGTTAACTGATGCAAACAAACCTGATCATATCACTCCAATTTTAGTGTCGCTCCACTGGCTGCCAGTCTCCGTTGGAATTCAATCAAAATATTGTTGATTATTTTTAAAAGTACTTAATGGACAAGCCTCATCATACATCTCTGATCTTATCTAATATAATTCTGCTCCTAAGTCCCTCAAATCTCTTTTATATGTCCCACGGTCATGACTTAAGTTTAAAACTGATAAGCCTTTGCGGTAGCGGCTCTAGAGTTATTGAATCAGTTACCACCTGACATAAAGAGAGCTCTGTTTCGGTTTTTAAGTCTAGACTTAAAATGCATCTTTATTTTATGGCCTTTCCTAATTATTAATTTATAGATTAGTATTGTTATCTTGGATTTTAATTTGTATTTCATTTTATATTTTACTGTATATTAAGATTGTTTGTACAGCACTTTGGTCAATGATAGCTGAATTTAAATGTGCTCTATTAATACAATTTACTTACTTGCTAGTCTCGTACAGTGGTAGGGAAAGCTATTGGGTGGCTGAGTTTAAGGATTTTTTATTTGATTAAAGCTAGATAAAAGATACTTATGATTTTGTGGAGAAAATAAAGCTGTTGATAGTGCCGACAGGGGCTGTTTTGTTTTCCCTAGATGTGGATAGCCTGTAAATATCAAAACCCCATTGAGTCTAAAGGCGGTTAGGGATTGCTTTAATAAATATCCTGATATCTCTCAACCCAATGAGGCGATTTTAGAGTCGTTAAAGTTGAGGTTGACCTGTAATGATTTTGAGTTTGGGCAATAGTTTTATTTACAAGTCAAAGGGATGGCAATGGGGAAAAGATTTGCACCAGATTATGCCAATATCTTCCCTAGTGGGAAGAGTCTGTATTTCCCAATTGCACTGAGCTCCCATATCAGTATTACAGGTATCTGGATGATGTATGGGGTATATGGCAGTATGGCCATCAGGGGTTCCAGGCCTTCATGCAGACCTCAAACTCTCATCATGCATCAATCAAAGTCACATCCAGGTTTTATGATCAAATTATTCCCTTGTTTTTCTTGACACCACCGTATATAAAGGTCCGGATTTCTCTCTCACAAATCACCAAGACATAAAGGTATTTTTGGATGATGTTTGGAAGAATCTGATCTCGTGAAGCAGATTTTCAGGAAGTTTCAGATCATCAGCTCGTAATTCCCAATTTATGATGCACCCTCCGAAGGCCGCATTCCAAGGCTGATTGCGTCACCGCGGCGTGCCGAGGGCTGCTGTGATTCAGAAGAGACTTGAAATGCAGCCTCCATTTCTCAGGAAAATTAAGTATACATCAGATGGACACTTTGCACCCTACCCTATCTCAGAACCACTTGCGGGCAGATGACGGTGGAATTTATATATTTTTTTTTAAAATGGCTGAGGTGAGAGGAATTCACATTTACATGTAGGTGCATCTCAAAACATTTTGAATATCCTGAAAAAGTTCTTCTTTTTTATTTTTTAAAGTGTAACTTTCAAATATTCTAGATTCATTACATGTAAAGTAGAACATTTCAATGTTTTTTTGCTTTAATTTGGAGGGTTAAAGCTTATTATTGCTTCTGTATGACATTATTATCGGCTTCTGGATGACAGTATGAAGATGGCGATATGTGCACAAGAGGTGTAGGAAGACAGGTGTTATGAAAATGAGGAAGGAGACCGTTTTTTTTTTTATGCCAATTTTTGTTTTGCATTTTTTGCACGTTTGAGTTTAAATGGACCATGCTTGAAGATTCAGTGGCAGTGGAACAGTAGTGAATTGTATTTTAATATTTTCTTTCTGGACAAATGTACCTTTTTAAAATTAATTACTAGCTCATACTCCATTTCTAAGTCCCTTCTGGATTTAATTGGAAGTCAGTACATAAAACATGCTTTATTGGGGATTTGCTCTACAAAACTTTTAATACATTTTCAATAGGGATGGGTAGATCGACACCCAGAGTCGACACGTTTTGAGTTTTTGACACACTAGTGATTCAAAACAGTGTTCCTGAGCAATTGCTTGAAATGAAGCTGTCATGTGACCAAAAATGGTGCAATGAAAAATGACGTAGGTCTAATTTATGTGAAAAGACACAAGTTTGATGCAAGTAAAAATTAATAAAGTTTATTGTTGTTGTATCATATGATATCCTTGTTATGACACATATGCTTATTAAATAGACAATTAAACCTTATGTTGACAACCCAAGGAACAAAACATCTAAATGATACAGCTGGTGTAGTAATTGGTATTGACCACCAGATGGAGAGGTAGATCACTCTGTCAAATGCTTCGAAGCATCAACGCTATTTGTTGTAAAAGTCTCACTGCTTCAAAAGCCTTGTTCGGCACATCCCTAATTTTCAGTGTACACAGGAACCTAACATGCCTTGTACTGTTAAGAAAAGAAAAGTTGACTTGCATATGTTCTTAATTTCTTATGGTGGCCTGATGGAGAATGAATTAGAGAACCCATTACTTGCAGCAGTGGATCTCAAGTGCAGGCCTGACGACTGTCTCTCTCTAATCCAACACACCTGATTCAGATTGTCTGCTAATTACTAGAGAGTGCGCTTGTGTTTGGCTAAACTGAACCAGGATTACCAGGACAATAATCTTTTTTGTTCTTATAATTTCTTGTCAGGTAGGTAAAATATTAGGCTAACATCTTAACTAATACAGATCTATTAACTATAGTTTGTCAAAAAACCATGCCCTTTTCCTGCTTGGTCCTTCGCTATATGATTTAGCAGCTTCCATACATTTTTTCCATGGTTTAGGCCCCATGCATACCGAGACGCGTTTAGCTATATTTGTAAAGATTTTTTAACGTATTGGTGTTTTATCCAGATGGATCCGGTGTTTTGTGAGCCTGAAACTGCTATAAACACTGCATGTTTTACATGACTTTTTAATCAGACAACCTGATTCAGGTCATCAGCTCATCGGTAGAGACTCCAAGACCTGAGATTCGTGAGTCAGAGAAAGGAGACCTGCAAAATGTGCAGTGTTGGAGTACCTCAAGGACCAGAGTTAGGAACCACTGGGTTAACTGACCAAACGTGACATAGGAGCAAACATTCTATTCCAAGAACATAAATGTACTGGGAAGGACACAAGTACACAGAAGATATGTTTGTGAGAACTGAGATGTGCTTTGATCTCTCTGTCAGCCACCTGACCTTCCCAGCATATTTCAGTAGACAATAAATTGAACATTGCAACACTCATACAATTAGAAACTTAGCTTTTACTATATACTGTACATTTTTTGTATTTAGTCTTTTTTTATGCAAATTTTATGTAAATAAAATGAATATATATATATAATGCCGCAAATTGCCTTGTAAGTAAAGATTATTTGTACTATGCCAATAAAATCTACATTTGAATTTCAGTAATGCACACTTTTCCATGTGTTTATGACTTAATTAAAAGTTTACAAACAAATGGTTACTTTCACCAGCCATCTTACTTTTGCATGCATCTGGTGGGAAACTCTTAAAGAAGAACACAGATCACGTTAGAGATATCGCTGAATAATAACAAATGTGAAAGCGAAGTACATTCTGGCAGATAAGCTATATCTGGAGGCAGACAATGTAAGGCATGTTGAGACGGCTAGACAGGAGGCGACCCTCATCCTTGCATCAGTAAGAAGAGTTGTCACTAGCAAGCAGTTAGCATCTCTTCTAATGGCCAATCGTAAGTCAATAAAAAAACTGTAATCTAATAATTAAAAGATTCCATTTATTATTTAAAAACAAGTCCCCACAACTAGATAGAAAAAGAGTTACTAGAGTGGTGTGAAAAGAAATGCCCAGTAGATGGCAGCAGTTTCAACAGATTGATTGTGGCTTAGGAAAACACACTGGGGGTCTATTTCAGGGCTCTCAAGTTTTGAAGACAGGCAAGAGTGACCCACCCCACCCCCCCAGAAGAAAATATTTGACACATGACACTGACAATTTAATCAAATACAAAGTGTTTATTCAATTTCCATTTATAAAATGTTTGTGTGTGTGTTTGAGTGCGAGTGTTTGTGAGAGAGAGAGAGAGAGAGAGAGAGAGAGAGAGATTATTACTGGTGTTGTTTGTTGTAAGTGTTTGTTGCCTTTTTGGACTCCTTTATCATTTGTGGTGTTGGCTCCCATTTGAAACAGTTCGGATCAAGCCCAGGCATTTTCAGGGTCATGATTGAGGACAATGTCCCGTCCAGAGACAAACTGTTTCGTGTAGAGGTTTTGCTCAAACCAACCATCGAAAATACCCTCTCAGCCTCAGCATTAGAATGTGGAAGCACTAAAACCAAGGCTGCGATCTTTGATAGCCTCCTAAATTGGTTCAAGGCAGTCACCTTTGAAAAAAGGAACCAGGGGCCTCTATTTCTCAAATGTTTTCCCTTTATCGTAATTACTAATGAGCAAGTCATGTTGTGTGCAAAATATTTCTTACCTTGTTCTTTGTTGTGGACATTCTTCCCCAAAACTCCATAACATCAAAGACTGTTGGGTCCTGGGGCAAGGCAATGTCCATGAGTTGGTACTCCATAAACTCCTCACTTACTTGGTCTTGTTCCTTTGGGTCTTGAAAAGGAAGGTTCCTGAAATCTTAAAAAGGGCACATGTGTACAAGACTGATTAGAATACAGTGAGAGACAGGTTTATTTTGTGATCATGACCATTAAACGTAAAAATATATAATCAGTATGTAAAAACTTTTTTTTTTTATTATATAATTATAAAATATGACATGATTTTAAAAGTGACCTATACATCGACTATGCAATACACTTTAATTAATTTAGTGCTAATAAAATTATTAAGCCTATTGGAGAAAGATATATTTATAATGTGACAATATGTCAGTCATCGTGTGATAACGAAAATATGACTAGGCCTAGACTAACGTTACTTGTTCTGAGCAGATGTTGTCAGTGAACAGGCTGTAAAACTGTTGGCTAAGTAACAGACACTCATGAAAAACTGATGCTAATTATCTGGGAAACATTCTCTAACAGCAGTCAAGTTGTCATTGTTTGTGTCAAACAAGTTATGAATTAGTTGTAACAGGAGATCATTACTTACTTTGTGCTCAAAGTGATGCTCGGAGCTCCAGTGGTTTCCTCTGTGGGTGAATGAGGAAGATGGTGAACAATTCCAGGATGCTTTTTTTTCATTGGTTGTTGCGTTAAATCTTACCCAGATACAATAGTGCTATTTTCTGATTGGCTATTGTGTAGCCTATTTCTTTTTTTTGATTGGCTGATAAGTGGCAGGCTCGATTAAGAACTCCAGGGGAGACGCTCTTGATTCCTGCCGGTTTCCATAGTGAGAGCGGCGCGACCAGATAACTTTTGGGCGCTGCGGCATATTAAATATATTATAAATAGTTTTTCTGCGTGAGAAATAAAATGTGTGGCGGGAGTGCGTGACAAAAGACCGAAATGAGTGACTGTCACGCTCAATGCGTGACACTTGAGAGCCCTGCGTATTTTCTGATGGCCCTGGAGATCCACGCTCTATTTGCCCTAAGATGGTTGTTGTATGTTACACAACCTTTAGCACTGATGACAGCCTGAAGAAAGAGTTTTTCTCCTGGCTTTTGGCCGTCAAACACTTTTTGACTGCCTGCATTTCTGACTGCCATGCCAGGACACGCACAGCTAACCATGCTCTTCCTGGGAGAAAAGGACGCCAAAGATGAGGGAAGTGAGGAGGTATATCCAGGATATCATGGATATTATACCCACCGATGTGGGGGGGTCTTGGGGGGTCTTAAGACACTGCCAAAAAATGCCTTGACCCCCCATTTGACCCCCCACCCTCTTCCTGATTAAAAAAATATATATATCCGGGATAAAGATTAAAAAATGTTTCTCTTCAAACTATGCAGGACAATAATAAAAATAATTATTTCGACATTTATTCGTTCTCGAGTCAAGAACCGTTTCTGTCAGACGCGTCTGATTCAATAGCAGAGGAGCTGATGATACTGCGCATGTGTGATTCAGCGTGAAGCAGACTGACACAGAGCGCATCTGAACCGAACTGATTCTTTTGGTGATTGATTCTGAACTGATTCTGTGCTAGTGTTATGAGCGCGGGTAAACTGAAGGCTTGAATGAAGGGAAGTCATCGCCAATGACATTACATCGAGCGCAGAAGAACCGGTGAACCGTTTTTTTTTTTCAACTGGTTTATTGAATCGAACTGTCTGAAAGAACCGGTTCACTTGAGCACCTGCTCCTTTGCCCCTTAAGTGCCCTTTTGTCAAAGCAAAATTTCCTTGAATTTTTTTGTAATAACACTCACTTTTGTGAATGCCTGCCCACGCTCAATCATAATATTAGTACAATTTATTAATAATAATTTAGCCATAAATAAAATGACCAACGTGATGACCTTTCACCTGACGATGACCTTATCCGAGCGGGACGATTCCTCACGCTGCACGTGCGTTTTTTAATTGCTAAAGGATATTTTCAACACCGTGGCAGCTGGTAAGTGGTGTTTCATTCTCAGCGAAGTGATTTTGATGTTTATTTACTTAATATTATTTTACAAGAACGATGTGATGTGAGAACATGCAGATATGTTGTTTATATTGCTTTGTCTAGTCTGTAGTGTAGAAGTAACACTAGCGTGCTGTTTGAGGGAGAAAAGTTTCACAGGCATCGAGGGGTCTGGTCTTTTTTATGTTATTTGACTAAACTTTTATTATATTACAGTACTTATTTATTTTTTAACACAGAGTCCCTTAAAAATAATTATCACAACACTGGTAAGGCTTATTCAGATTTTCTCATTCTCTGAATTATTATAAAAATAAAAACAATTCAGAAATTAATTAAAATATAATTATATTTTAAATGTGACGCAAATTTTTTTTTTCTACAATAGCAACAGTGTTTACAACAGCAAGACCACTTTAGCCTGTAAACTCAATAATATCTCTCTGGAAATAAATGTAAAAATATCAATGTCAATAAAAAGTGCATAATACACCTGACATCAAAGTGCAGTGTGAAGGATATGAACAACAAATGTAGCCTGTCATTTGTTAACATCGCAAAGGTGTTCAATTTTAGACAACTACACCAGTAATAATAATATTAATCACTATATTCCAGTGTATCAGTTTTTAATGTTTTGTATCAATATTTAAGGTGCACTTATTGATTAGGTGCAAGAGTAGTAGTGATGGTTAAAATAATCGATTAGTGCTGAAATAGTAAATTGAGCCTTGTTCCTAGATGGACAGAGAGTGGAAAGTAATAGATCAGATGAGGAGATGGAGATAGAGGGACATGTATAAGCACAAGTGACAGAAAGAGAGCAGGTAACAGCAAGCCAGGAGACAGAGGCTGGTGAGAAAGAGGGAAATGTAGAGGCACAAGTGTTTTCTATAGTTTTTCCTATAACTGCTGTTCTTAATTATCCTGTAGAACAGAGAAGAAAAAGCCATCAGGTTGGGACAATTTAAGACATTTCAGTTTCTAATCCCAGAGCTATTATTATTTTAAACTTAAAATTGTCTTCTCTATTGTTTCTTTTTCAAAACTGCATCAAACCATCCATATCTATACGTGAATCAGCAAGGAATGCATCACAATATATTGCTGTATTGATATTTTGAATAGGGCCATTTAAAGCCTTGTTCCATGTGCCCCTTTTATACTTTGAGCACCTGCCCCTCCAGAGGTCTCTCCTCGGCCCTGTTCAGAGGGACTGTCAGCCACGTTAAAAAAGTTAACCGCTTAAGTCATTTGTGGATTAATGTGTATTGGAGACGCGAACCATTTAAAATGCCAACCCTTTCAGGTTTGACCATATTGTTTGCAAACTGCAATTGATTAATTAAAAACATAGTAGTTGATATGCTGTGTTTTGTTGTTTAATAGCCGTAATATGCAGTTATTAGCCGTGTCCACTGTATTTTTTGTAGGTTTCATGAGACCTCCCTTGAAATGACCAGGACCCCCCAATCAAAATTGTCTGGAGCCGCCACTGATTATACCTGATTTACCTTGCTGTGCCTCATTCTTATCCCTTTGTTCATCGACTTGAGCCAGATCAGGGCTGCTGTATTTCTGGTGTTGTTTGGAGCCTCAGCAGCGATGGCTCCAGCTCTTTGACCTGGAGTTCCTCTCAAGTGTCACTCAGCTCTGCACAGGTGGAGTGGATCCAAAGAACCTGGCACTGCTGCATCCTGAACGAGTCAGTTTGTGATTCAGTCTGCATCAGCAAGGTTCTGGTTAACTGCACGAATATAAAAGATGTGTTTGTAAAGCAAAATAAAATTGACCGAAAAATGCCTGTTAAAGAGGTCGCACATTTTTAAACACAATAAATATTCTGTAAGTGAACTCTGGAAGGTGTTTATGGATTACTGAGTTTTTAAAAAATGAAAATGTGTGAGAATGCATGTTTGAAATTTAAATGATCACAAATTAAATATACACCTGACCAATCTTACATTTCAGACCGTAAAAATTACGCCCTACAAAAACAACTGCACTGTTAATGCAGTGTATACCTTTTACAACTGCAATTACAATTTTTCAATACACACAGGATATTAAATGAAATAAACGAGTACATACAACAAAGTAAAAACAGAGAACAAATAACAGAAACATGGACCAATAGTCAATTATATAACTCATAAGGCACTAAAGAAACACAAGGGCTGTATATGCACAAGCTTATCAAAATAGGAAGACACACAAACAGACTACAAACTGCCAAAAAACCCCACAGGAAACAGAAAGTGACATTAAAGTCCTAAACAAGACAAGACAAGACACAGAGACCATGTAACGCTGTGAAGCTCAGCCCAGTAGGTGGCACCTATAACTTGTGCATTTGGTGTTTATTCTTTACATATTCTTTCTGATCTTTGCTATCCTTTCTTCATTTGTTGATATGCAGGTCATGAGAATAGGCTTTCTTAATACAAATGGAGCGAGAGGTCAAACTAGAAGAGCAGTTTTGGCAGAGTACATGAGAAGTAGAAATACTGAACTAATGTTAGAAGAAACTCATGACTCCAAACAGTATACATGGATTAAAACTATTGACAGTGAAGTTAAAGGAACCATACTGGACAGGATTGAAGAGCAGAAGTTTTAATAATAGAGTGATGGAAGCTGCTTCTAGCGGGTCCTCTGATTGATGAAACCAATCAAATTAAAATAATCTCACAATTATTGGAATTTTAACAAAAAATATTGTATAAAACACTTATTTTCAGGAGAGATTTATCTCTTTGTGGAAAGAGTGGAAGTTAAATAATTATTTTGAAAATAAGAGTCAATGGTGGGAGGTTGGAGAAGGTTAAAGATGCTTTTCAGAAATTGTCAAGTGAAACAGAAGAAATGTAGATGTTAATAATAAATAAAAGAAAGGTTTATGCATTTGGAACAGAAGTATTTCTGGTGAGTGTAACTGATCCCACATGGGTGTATGAAGAACAAATGAACACTGAACCTCTATGGGTGATCAATGGATGCCTCTTTATTTTCTGGACAAATTATCATCTTGTTTTGTAACGTGTTGGAACGATGAAGGAGTAAAGTCCAAGAGAGTATTTAATGCAAATTCCGGGAGTATCCACAGAAATCCACAAGACTACAACATCCTCATGTCAATACCAGACAGAGCCCTGAGGGAAACAGAGAGCTTAAATGCAGAGAACACAATCAGGAAGAAACAGAACAGTGTGGGGCTGATTAACAACCAAAGAGACTAAATTACGAAGAAAACAGGTTAATACTATCAAACTTGAGTTTGGGGACCAGTTCTCACTAATCATTTGCTACAATTTTTGTCTCGATACACTCTTACTACTTTTGGCTAGTAAGTTAGTTGTGAAGTTTAGGTATTGATTGTATTAAGGGATCTATAATATGTTATGCAGAATAAGGCATTAACGTGCTGTCGAAGTACTAATAAATAGCCAAAATATTAGTAATATGCATGCTATTTAATAGTGAGAACTGACGCTCAAACTAAAGTGTTAATATTATTTATATTGAATATAGGTTGCCCTTTCACTTTTTTAGTTAATTCTTTATTTAACAGACTGCCCCAGAATCATCTACAGAGCCGAGTTTCATCTGCGGTCAGTTTCAGATTTATTCCAGGAATACATGGCCTCTCCGCCCATAGTTCCACAAAACCATTAAGATGTGACAGATAAGCTTTTCTTCATTCAATGATATATATACACACACAAGGAAAATCTCCATGCATACCCCATCTCACATCACGGTAACACTTTATTTTAGGGTTTCTTAACTAGCTGCTTATTAACATGAATATTAGCCATTTATTAGTACACCTACTGTACACCTTGAGCCTCCCAGGCACTAGAAAAACCATAAAAATACAGCAGAACTCTAATAGGATATTAAGTTAAGATCATGTTTCATGAGGAGATTGTACATTTCCTACTGTAAATATCAAAACTTAATTTCTGATTAGAAATATGCATTAAGAACTTCATTTGGACAACTTTAACCAGAACCAGATTGATTCCAGATTTTCAAATAGTTGTATCTCTGCCAAATTGTCTCAGCTGATCAAGGAGGCAAACAGGTGGATTCAAACAAGCAGGTAAGTTTATTAAGGCAACTGAGGAGAAGCATCCAATATTGGAGAATCAAAACGGAGGTGATCAACGGCAGCAAAGTAAGCAGTCTTATCTGGGCTGAAACTTGTAGTCCTTCAATGGATGGCAGAGGATCCCAGGATCAACAGGCTTACAGGTAGACAAAGGACCCGCTGAGAAGCTTGTGTCCTCAAGACCAGCCAACAGTGATTGAGGTGAGTGTGTATATATAGCATGGGGAAATGAGGTGATCAGTAACAGGTGTGCTGATTAGGGACAGGGTGCAGGTGTGAAGCAGACGGGCTGCTGGGAAATGTAGTTCTGGGCTGGTGACTGAAGGCTTCTCCAAATACACACACTTACGCTCTTTACACTTGACTACTTCTATGACGTATTTTCTGTATTTGGTCCAAGTGTTCAAGTGTGTATCCAACTTTTCATTATCTGATGGGACACACTTAACATAGCTTTATTTTAATTTTAAATACTTTGCATTTTAAAATTAACTTCTAAATGTCTGTACAGTAGACCCTTTGACATGACAATTTAATTTCTGGTGCTTCCAGTTAAGTGATAAAAAGCTGTTCCAAATGTTGTACAAAATAAGTATACTAATCTATGCAGCAATAAAACGTGTAGCACTGTGTCTTACTACCAAATTATATGTAATATCTAATCAAGGTGCGATTTGTGAAAAAAAAAACAGGGGGGGGGGGGTGTTTTGAAACATTTTAATTCATAAAAATAAATCATGAGAACATGAACTATAGGACGTCATGCGCTAATTAGCATATTTATGACGTAAGTGCGTCGTATTGTATTGCCTCCCTATGCTCACATACTGCAATTTAATTTAGCCATTTTAATTCTCAATAAAACTGTTTTTATTACTATATTTTAATGTTTCGGTTGTCAGACAACGGAATGAATATTACAATGACTGAAACGCGGTCCATTAAGACTACACAACCAGCTCTCAGACATTCATCTGCACTAATGAAATCAAATACACATACGATAAAGTCAGTGGTTGTGCTGTGACTGATGTCGGCTGCTTGTAAAATAGAGTTAGAAGCAACAAGATATCTTTTTTTTTTTTTACTGAAAGTGCTGTTCCTCTCTGCGCTTGCCGAACACAGCAGATGCAGAGAGAGAGAGGCTTGCGCTGGGAAAGAGAGACCTTGTGCTTGTGCGGCAGCACCAGAGAGTCTCAGAGACTAAATAATGATTGTCCAAAAAGTCGCTAGATTTGTGGCTAGTCGCTAGCGACAAAGTGGCCAAGTTGGCAACTCCACTGCCCAGGGGACCGGCTTCAACCGTCTCACAAGTGTTGATAGGCTATTACTCGTGAAGTGTAACCAATCAGAGCAGGTCTGCAGAGTGGTGAATACAGAGGGGCTGCGCGCCAGCCAAAGTAGCGTATTTTTCAAATAAAATTGACTTTAATCAAACCACGGATCCGTGATAAGTTTTGCGATCCATCTCGCCAAAAGTGTAGTAGCACTGATCACTTTGAGGGGGGGGGTATATTTATAAAAATTATTAAGCCCCCCCCCCCGGCAAATCGCACCCTGTATCTTATTATTAATATTTAACTTACATTGGTACAATATAGACATAGTCACATATACAATAGTCACATATTTTCAAATATAGCGTTAACTGTTCTAAGGTAGGACACTGTCTAATATTAATTGGTAAATTATTCCAATTATAAACAGCTATAACAAAAAAAAACAAAAAAAAACAGTAACTCTGTGCTCTACAATCACCTCTCTTGTTTGTCTTATATCTTCAGTATGTAAAAAAACTAATTCTTTCAAGGGTGAAGGTGCAGGGTTATTCATAATTTTGTTCATTAAAGAACAATTGTAGAACATAATTTATTTTTTGATGATTAAACGATGCTATCTTTTGGGTTTCTTATCTAATACTTTCAGATGTCTGCATATGTATCATTACAGTTCTGTTTATCTGAATTTGAGGGAACGTCTAGACATGTTTCACATTGAGGTATCATTCTGAAACTGACTAATTGTGTTTTCTTATAGTTGCATCAAGGGTCTGTGTTCAAAAGACATCAACTACAACCAAATACAACATGTCATGACATTGTGTAAGCTCAAATGTTTTCATTGGGAGTCTGTGTGTGAGTCATCACAATGCATGTCTAATGTTGGAACTGCAGTGTAATACAGACAGAGCGAATAGCAGCTTTACACTAATCACCATAAAGATGACTCGACTGCCAGCACAGCACTGAACCTATACCTTTAGCCTAGTCTGTAATTCATACACAAACACTTACCATTAATGCATACATGGCATTCATGGTTTACATTTTGCCATTATGTGTATTCCCTGCGAATCGATTTCACAATTGCTAGCTCCATGCTCTACTTTTTGAGTTACAGAAACAAGCTTTCAGCCTAAATGTCACTGATTGAAAGCTCACTATCGGTAAAGTGTCATAGGCAGTAATGTGCTCTAATCTTCATAAACAGAGAACAGAATAATTAAATATGTAATTCAATCACTCGTTTCAATTAAGTTTCAGAATTGTGTGTGTCAAATTATTTCTGACTTTGTGTTTGACCAAATGAGTCATAGTAGTGAAAAACTGATCTGGGATGCATTCTGATGCATTTAAGAAATGTTGATGGTGAATAAACAGCACTTCACTCACACATATCTGCTAAAATCAGAAGGAAAAAAAACAAAATGAGTTTCCCATCTCAGTGCCAGTGTTTTTATTGTTTGGTTTAATAAAGATACTGTTAGCCACTAGATCTACGCTTCAAGTCTTTTCTTGTCTTGAACCACTCGTGACAGAAGAACAGACATAAATAACATAGCTATCACTGGCTTTTTGTTGAGCTTGTTTGAGAAGACCTTCTTTTGTTGCAGTATTCAGTGAGGTTTTGGGAGTTGCTGAGGTGCCCAAACTTAGATGGCACCACAGTGAAGACAATATTTTGGGTCGGTGCCATTTATGGTGAGAATGTGAACTTACATCTTGTCCTGCTGTACTGTTCATCCATGACCCAGGAATGGCCGAAGTGGGTTAACTCCCATCCCTGCACCAAAAATGGACAATTGTTTGTCTGTTTGGCCCTCTGACCACTAGCTGTCACTTAATACACACACACACACACACACACACTCACACAAATTTTTTTTGGATAATATATATATATATATATATATATATATATATATATATATATATATATATATATATATAAATATAAAATGCTTCAATTGATCATATTGTCACATCAAACAAATAAAATGTACTTAACTTTAAGTGGTGCACCCCTGGAAAGGGGGAAAAAAGATATTAATTAAAGAAGACGGCGTCCTGTTGCTGTCTGCTTGTCTTGTGTCTTCCTCCCCCACGTGCTCCATGTTCATTTGTATGCCCATGTTTGGTTTCCTTCCTGTCCTGATTGTGTAATTTGTTTCCAGGTGTTCCCTGTTTAATTCTATTGATCCCAGGTCTGTCCCATTTATTCCCTTATTACTTAAGCCCTGTGTTGTTCCCAGTCTAGCGTCCCTTATTGTACGTCTAACCCTCCTGTTACATGTGTGTTCCTGCCTGTGCCATGTGAATCTTGATTTGGGTGGATAAAGATGTTCTCTGAGAAACTCCTATGTGCGCCTTCTTCCAACGCAATAGCACTACCTTGACAGTGATACACAGTGTCAACTTGAATCATACTGATTCTGTAATATTTTGAACTATCATATTGATCTTTTTAACCACTACACAAGCAGGGTTGAGCTGGTGAGTACCTGGAGGGAAGACCTCCTGGGAAAACTAGGTAATGCTTGAAGCAGTGTTAGTGAGGCCAGTAGGGGGTGCTCACCCTGTGCTCTGTGTGGGTCCTAATGCCCCAGAAAATGACCATGCTTTTAAGATGCCTGATTTTCAGTTTTTACAAGAAGCACTGCTCATCGATGTAAGGTCCAAAACAGTGGACCAATCAGAAGACGCCGGAGGTGGGGCAAGTTGGCATAGCAGTTGTGTTTTATTTGACGGTAAACCTAGGACCATGTATCTTTAGCTATTTAACAAGCTGAATGTATTCCCCATATTTATATCTGCGTCTGACGATGGTGTAAACCCAAATGGATCTCTGTCCTGTGGTTCTCTGAGCATCCACACAAGTTTTATCAAGGTCATAATGCTATAGTCAGTGTGATTATTATTCTGTTGTTTACATTATTGCATCACTTCAAAAAAAAATGCGTCTTGAGACCCTCGTGTTCTGCGTTGAGTGCTACGTCTCCAATTTCAGACACACTCTGTGTGAACATCCCCTTGCTCCTCTGGGACAACCTTCTATCATTCTTGAATTGACTTTTAGAATGACCTGCCATGTCTAATACAAAAATGTGCTTTGATAAACTGGACTGTGGGTGGATAGTGAATAAGACAGCTAAAATATTGATCTACTGTGGCATAACTCTTAAGTAAATTTGACTCACGGTGTAGCATTCTTAAACAGTCAGCACTAATATTATGTACCTTTCCCCTCTCTCTCTCTCTGCTTTCTTTCCGTGACTAACCATCATTAATCTACTCTCTAGGGGCAGGATCTTGACAACATGCCAGGGAGAACTCTGCAAAAGGCAAAAGAACTGTCCAAAAACAGAGCAGCTTTTCTTGTTTGGGAGCTGCATGACACAAAACACACATGAATGGATGTGGACGGGTATTGTGATATCACTATTACTATTCAATGTGGATATTATGAGCATATAGAATGACTTGCAGACTTGCAGTTGCTACAATACCTTCCTGTAAAGCTGCTTTGAAACATATTATACTACAGTATGTACTGGGATACTATACCAACAAACATGAGATGGTCTTAGAACTAGGGTTTATTGCAAGATATCAAAATACGACAGCATTTTGTTTGAATTTCAATTGAATGTTCTGTAAGTTGCTTGGGAAGGAGCTAATATGTAAATGTGAACACACATGTTAAACACAATTTGTCGAAAGGTCACGGTCTAATTCTGTATTTTTGTATCTTGTACTGTTGCCTGGCCATGTCACCTCTCTCTTGTTGGCAGTAGACTCTGGACTCTGTGTTCAACTTGACACCGAGGAGCTCTCAGAAACAATGGGGCACTCATAAACTCCTCTATCCTCCGTACTCATAAAAGTTCACCGTGAGCTTTAGTAGCAGCTGTAAATCAGTCTCTGCTGTCATAGCCTATGCTACACAATTTATCATCTTAAATTCTAGTCACAGCTGATGGAAACGCTCACAACTAACTCAATGATCTCATGTTTGAAGCGGATGTGTTTGTGCCTTTTGTCACCTGAGCATCTATACTCTAATCAAGGCTCTTAACTTGTGTTCTTCTGGTCACATTTTCTCCTGTTGTTCTGATTTTTCAGCCCTCTTATTTTTTTCCCGTCTTGACTGTGTATGTGGAAATCAAGAAACTGTTCTGATCCTGAAGAAAGAGACATCTATGCAACATCTAATGCAAATTATATAAATATATACTGACAATCCACAAAGAATAATCAATGACGGCCTGTTGAACTATTAGAAAATAATGCACACCAAAGATGGCCATTACACCTCAGAAGTGCATTATTTTCTAATAATTCAGTGGACCAGAATCAGTTATTCTGCTTATTCTATAGTTACCATACCACAAGACAATCTTCTAAAGATGTATAGCAAGACATTTGTTAATATTTTAAGTTTTTCCTTAAAATGTTGTGTGTGGGAAAGAGAGTGGGCGAAGGAGAGCATTGCTTTGCACAAATAATAAGATATAATTTTGTGGCAAAAACATGAAAATAATTGGACTTTTTTATATGATTGTTTATTAAATGTATTTGCTTGGTCAGTGTATTTGTGGGTTTTGTTCTTTTTGTTCCATTGAAATTACTGAAATCATTTGGCGAAGTGATTTAGACGTGGTCAGGACCTGCCTGGAACTACTTTTACAGTGGGTTCATCAACCAATCAGTATCAAGCATTCAGCAGACTAGTAGTATTAGACATAGTAAGCGTAGTATATAGTACGTTTATATAGTAGACGTAGTAAAGATTGACTGTGCTGGACTGCGTTGCAGCAGGAGAAAGAGCTTTTTTTACAGCACTGAGAAGGTCCTTGTAGTCTGAAACATGCAGATTGAGGAGCCTTGAAGATCTTCAATCTTTGGGCCTTTTTAACAATGGGGTCTATGTGAGTGTCCCATTTCAGGTCCTTTGAGATGATAGTGCCCAGGAATTTTGATGAGGAAACGTTAACGAGAGACTTTTCACATTGCATTCATAATCTGCTGTTCTGTGGCCATGGACTTGCGGATCTGGTTTTTTTTCTTTTACAGAGTACTTGCAGGACCCTTTACGTATACTGTTCTAAATTAGTTTTAATTGTTTAATCCCCACAGCGTCTTGTCTCCATTGCCAACTCGCACGATTTGTGTCGATTGCAAGTGATGTCGCAGGTAGCGGACAGTGGCATTAGTGACATTATAATTTAGTTTCTTGTCTTCACCACCTGGCTACTGTTGTAAAATGTTGAGAGATTCAATTAAAAGATAATTAATAAAATAAAAAAGACAGCAAGTGACGTCATTTGTGGAAGAGCAGGTGTCTGAGAGTCCGAATGCATGTCTGCATTTATTGGAAAAATCCAATTCTAACAATGTACATGATCACTAGGACTTTAGGATGCATCTGTGCTAAGTGGGCATGATGAGCAATGTTTATAATGTGGAAACCTGGACAGTGGACCACCATCAGCAGATAAATGACAGATCGCTGTATTTAATGAAAATTTTAAAAAGATAAACAAGTACATTTAGCTACTTTTTTTTATTTTGTGCCACTGCCTGCTTCCAGTTGTTGCACTGAAATCAAGATCCCTAACATTGCTATAGACTAGACTCAAGATGCACCCGGTCTCCAGTGGAGAAACCAAGCATTAGTGCATCGTACCTGTTGATAACAATGCAGGCCTGCATTTTTACAGGCTGGCAAATATCCGTTATCTGTACAAGACTGTGGAATAAAACAATCTCTTATGAACAATTGATTACATTTTACTTTACTTCTCCAGCATATAGTGGCTAAACATAACTATTGGAGGGAGGTGTTGAGGCATGCTGTATACCGGGGCCATGATGAAAAACTGGGATCATTGATCAATGGGAATAACCTCGGTTTGCTTAACCTGATTGCCAAGTTTGACCCCTTTTTACAAGAATATTTAAAAACTAAAGACAGAAGGGTAAAGGTGCAAAGATTGTTTCTTGTTAAAAGGCGAAACTAAGAAACTAAACTAAGAAAATCACAGCAGCTGAAATCCAACAAGCCAAAACTTCTCAGTATTTGTAGATTCAACACCAGATCTTTCTCACGTAAACCAGCTGACTTTGCTGAAGGCAAAGTTGTAAAGTGATTTCCTGGATTCGATCCCCTCTATAGAATGTGTAATAAAAATGGTGCAAGACTTGAGGTTGGACTTGGTAAATTGCCCTGGGCAAAGCTATGATAATGGAAGTAATATGGCTGGTAAATATAACAATATAGTGTCATGTACATTTTGTATATAAAGAAAAATCTAAATACGCACATCCAAAATAGTCTTGACCAGGTGCAAGATCAGAGTATGAATCAAAAAATAGAAAAAGGATCTTTTCGGAATCGTTTCGGTCAAAGACCTTCGTCAGGCAAACACACGCACAAGCATAGGTGATAGTTCATCAAGTACTCACAGATTCAAACAGTTTCAATTAATGACACCTGTTAACAAAGTCAATCAAGTAAGCAGCTATAGTATATCACATTAAAACAACACTTCAAAACACCGTAAGACAACACCCAAACACTCCCCCATCTTTTTTAATTACTTTTCAAGTCCTAGAATTGATCAGTGTTTAACTATATAAAATACATTTTAAGTACAAAAAATGAGGCCATATCAAAAACTACAAAGATATCAATTAGAAACATGAATTAAAGTCAAGTTCTAAATCCAAGCCCTTAGGGGGAAAGAGTATTAAGTGTGTAAATGTAGTACGCTTCTATTTTTAATAAGATATTGTTGACATCGCCACCTCTCCTAAACTCAGAAAATAAAATACATACTTGTATATATAATTGGCATAGGGTACATTTGTACCCTTGTGATTTGTACTTACCAGTTTTGTACCTGTAGTGCCAATTTTGTTCCCTAATTTAACAGTACAAAAGTTGCCCCTTCAAAAGGGGTACAAAATTGGCTTTGACAGGGTACAATCGTTGACTATAATGAGATATCTGTATATATCTATATACACACACACACACATACCCACACGCTGAATTAAAATCAGATTTTATTACATCCTTTTCATTTTCACATGTTACAACATTTAATTTTAAACTGTGTCTAACTGTGACATATAAACGATCATCAACTGAGTAAGTGTCATTTGCTTGAAAGTCCATTTCATCTCGACATCGGTTACTTCCAGTCAGGGCTTCTACATATTTGACACATGGCTTAGCAGAGGCTGTCTCTTGATATTGTACCTTAACCTTTAAAAGAAACGGTACATATATGTACCGTTTAAAACTTGGGAACATACATGTACCTTGAGGTCCAATAATAGGTGAATCAACAACAGCATCTTTCTTTACCATGTTGAAAGAAATTGTAGAAGAAATCGAGGGAGTTCAAACGCAGGGTTGTCAGGTTTTCACAAAAAAAAACGACCCAATCGCTATTCAAAACTAGCCCAACTGTGTTTCGAGGGGGTCCCCAGTTAAATATTTTGTTCCGGGGGGAAAAATGCAAGTTTTTGGTGGGGTTCCTTTTTGAACAACCCCCCACCCCCCCCCTCCCCCGGTAACATTTGCGAGGGAGCGTGTATATAAGGCAAGCGGTTTGGTAAAACGAGTATAGCGTCATACCTGGCATCTCACTTCCGGCGTCTCGTTGTGCTGCACGAGGGGTATGTATGGGTGTTTTCTCTGTGGTTTTCCGTGTGGTGGAGCGTCGGTGGAAGAAAGACAAGCTTCATGTCTTTTATGAAATTTTAAAGTAAAGCTGGAGAAGGTATCAAAAAATAGTAAAAGCAGAAAAAAATAGATATCTAAAAGAAAAAATTATCCAAAATGTAAATAAACCACATGTCCTTTTTAAAATTATTGATTCAATTTTAAATTCACCCAATCCTCTTGTTTAGAATCTTCTTCTGAAGTCTGTGAGAATTTTTTTACACTATTTTTTAGACAAGATTGCCTCCATTAGAGCTCATATTTCCCCACCTGTATCTGACCCATCTGAAATGCTGACCTGTTTAACAGTGTTTGACCAGTTTGAGCCTGTGTCACTCTCTTGCCTCAATCAATTAATTCTGCAGCTTAATCCTTCAGTATGTCCTACGGACATTGTCCCCCCTTGCCTTTTTAAGGAGGTCTGGACCACTATAGGGCCAAATGTCCCAAACATTATTAACAGCAGTTTGATTTCAGGAATAGTTCCTGCGTACTGCAAGGAGGCAACTGTTGTACCTCTAATTAAAAAGAAAAATCTGGACACTACTATTTTAGCTAACTACCGACCGATATCAAAGCTTCCCTTTTATTTCTAAAATCTTAGAAAAAATTGTTTTTGCACAACTACAATCCTATTTAGATACAAATGGTATTTTAGAAAATTTTCAATCTGGTTTTACAGCTTTTCATAGTACCGAGACTGCACTTTTAAGAGTTTTTAATGATCTTTTATTAACTACAGACTGTGGAGACTCAGTTATTCTTGTGCTTTTAGACCTTACTGCTGCTTTCGACACAATTGATCACACTATTCTTATCTCTCGACTAGAGCACTGTGTAGGCATCCGAGATACTGCCCTGCAGTGGTTCAGATCATATTTATCTGAGCGATCTTTTTCTGTAAAACTTGGTGACTCTACATCATATATCGCCCCCCTTCTCTGTGGAGTCCCTCAAGGTTCAGTTCTTGGACCACTACTGTTTTCTTTGTACCTTCTCCCTCTTGGAAATATTTTTAAAAGACATGTTATTTCTTACCATTTTTATGCGGATGACTCGCAAATCTATTTACCACTGAGAAGAGATGCAAACGGTTCTCTGACTCCGTTACTTGAATGTCTCAAGGATATTAAAACCTGGATGTCTGTTAATTTTTTTATATTTAAATGAAGAAAAAACTGAGATCCGCTGTATGTGCGAACTGCATGTGATGCCTTTGTGTGTGAATTCTGCCATCGGCATGTGATTTGTCCTGTTATTTTGGTTTGTTTCGTTGACATTTCTTTTTTTTGCGGTAACCTTTTCTTTTTTCTTGTACTGGAGCTGGGGCCTGGAGAGGGCAGGCTGACCCTTCCCGTGTGGTTATCTCACTGTTCACCAGAGTGGCGTGGAGTTGCCGTGAATCCTTTGGAGGGTGTGAGTGGTTTGAGGCACGTGTGTGGTTATCATTATTACTATTATGGGCATTCTTGAAGCCCGGAGTCAAGCCTGCCGCCCTAGTGGTAAGCCCCAGCTCTTTTGTTGTGGTGTGTTTTTGTTTTTCTTTTCTTGTTTGTTTTGCAGCTTGCTGTGTGGAAGATCTTCTTGCGGTTACGTGTGATTCATTGAACGAGACCATTTTTTAAAATTCTTTTTGTTTAAATAAAGATGTACAAGTGTTATACAAGGTAACCATGCCTCTTGGTCATTTTCTGAGAAATCGAACCTGTGCCCTTTGGGCTTTCTTTTCCCAGAGTTTGTTCTGGGTGGTGTAGTCGTTATTTTTTTTTTGAAGTAGTAATAATTTAGAAAGTTAAAAGCTGCCGTGATACCGCTAATTGCCACACCCTGATAAAATATGCATTCCAATAAATATCATATTATCGGAGTCACTTCAACCTGGGGACATGAAAAACAACTCACGGCAACAGTGTTAAAGTCACCCAGTTCAGCGGGAAAACCGCAGACTTGGCTCCACTGTTTGAGTGTGTCAATGCATGTTCCAAGTTATATAACAAAGCCTGTGATTCCCAGACACGAGATCTTAATTATGTACTGGGCCGCTAATCAAAGCCATCTTCCAGTGCTTGTGCAAGAGGTGAGAAAATACTTGTGCTGTCCTGTGTACGAACGTAGATAAGTGCTTTCAGCCCTTTAGATATCAGTGTTGCTTTTCACCAAGTAAATGTGAAAACTGTTCCAATAAAATTGAATGTCTGCCATTGCTTCGTGTAGTTTGACACTCAGTCATCTACAGTATACTGTAATGGCAATGGCATCTGTACAAATGTATATAATTTCAGCCCTCTGGCTCTGGATGAAATCATATATTTGAACATCAAACAGACTTTGGGTTGTCTGATGCCAGTGGCAGATCATGGTATAGATATGACAAACTATAATATGATATACATAATACGCTTATGAAACTGAATATGTCACTTGTTCATCTGAGCACTAGTGGATCAGTAAGATCCACTGTATCAAATCAAACAGTCCCTCTTTTAACAAAGTGACACCCATGATATACTTTAAATGCATAGTATGCAAGCTCCATTGGGCACCAAACGAAACAAACACTACAACAGTATAACTGTTCTGTTACAGTTTCCTATAAGCTGCTTTTAAAACTTTGTGTACAGTGAAAAACACTAAAACACCACTTGACATTCAGATCTTAAAGGTTTCACATGCCAAACCAACCTTATATATTAATACAGCAGGTCTTAATTTGGTCTACATAGGCTTGTGCCACTAACTGATACATTTCAGCCTGGACAATGGCCATTGTTCTTGGCTGTGTTTGATTTAACAAAATAGGAAAGAGAGAGAGAGAGAGAAATAAACAGGGCTACTATTCATATTATAGAGCAATATTGTTTGTCGCTGAACAAATACAGCAGGGGAAGAACTATTCCATTATTCTCTGCCTTCAATAACTTCATATTCTTAATCAAATGGGCCTATTGTCTCAGGCCCTGGTCAGAGCGCGAGGAACACTACGGTGCATTGACAAGCCGCAGACAGATTATCTGGTTTGAATGGCTTTTCCAGACCAGCGAGAGGCTAACCAAACAATAGTCAACTTGTTGTAAGTGAAACAAATCCAATATTCACTGTGCACAGCTTCACAGCAAAGAATTCATGAGCAAACTCGTGTTTGTAAATGTTGAAATAGGTCCGTGTTGACTACTAGCCTCTGTTGTATCCAGTGTTGAAAACCCATTTTATTTATGACTGGATGGGATGAGCACCTAGAATAGAGTATTAATGGGGACAATTATGTGAAAAAATATATATATTAATAAAATGATACATTTCATATAAAAAATAAAAAAGAAAGGAAAAAATGTACTGACTTCAAACTTTTGAATGGGCGTGTATAATGTTACCAAAGTTTTTTAATTTGAATAAAAGCTGCTCTTTTTAACTTTTCATTCATCAAAGCATTCTTGAAAAAGTATAACATGCTCTAAAAAGAATTAAGAATTGGTTTACAATTCTTCATAAAATCATCAACACGATGGAAATATTAAATTTGTTCTTCTCCAGTTGATGTGTAACAGCTAATTTACATAATAGAAGCGATTGATCTTATTCCATTTTTGGAGAGATTTCAAACCTTTATTTTCTGTGTGAGGATCTTGAAAGGACGTTTTGTCAGTGTGTAATTTCAACTTTTCACTTCTGAGGTTCCTCCGCTATTGTACCATGGTCAAACTGTGTTTCATTTTTAGGTTAGGTTTAAGGGTAGTGGTCTGGTGTTGGGTTTCTGTTGAACCTCACATATACAAACACAGAATACAATTACAGCTTATATCAGGGGCCACCGTCCTGCAGTTTCCTTCCCACACCAATCAAGCACACCTGAAGCAGCTGATCGCTCCAATATCCTGCAAAGTTCAGCTCCAACACCCTTGTCTGGAAGTTTCTAGCAAAGTCACTGGAAGGCAAGCCTGTGACCTTGAGCCAAAAAAGCTAAAGGCTAATGCTAATGCTGTGGCTTTGTTGGTAAGCAGGGAAGAAGAACAGATGTTGTTTTTTAAATGGATGTCAATGTAGTAGGGTCTTCACTATGCTAAACAAACCACTTTTGTGAAGAAATAGCTAATCATTTAATGAATCAACAACCTATCAGCTAATATTCAACATATTTTCGCTAAACAATACTTTCGTTGGGAACTACATGTAGATTTTACATTCATTAAAAGTTTTTTTTTTTAGAGAAGGCAAAGTATGTGTAAAATATGTGTCAAATTACTATTTAATACTGTTTATTTTGATCATGTTGTTAAATCGCTTCCATGCAATAGCGAGGAGGCATTAAAAATGTTTTCTATGCAGTGACGTGAATCAATCATAACAGTGGATGATTACTGAAGCCTTAAAGGACCTGCCCTTTAAAGGAAAACTCCACTGTTTTTTCATATTCCACTATATTCTTCCTTAAAATTAGATGAAGTGATACGTACCTCTACTGTGTCAGTGCATGCACTCAATTGCTGTAGCACACGGCGACACTATGCTAGCATTTAGCTTAGCACCATTCATTCCTTAGGATCCAAACGGGGATGAATTTAGAAGCCACCAAACGCTTCCATGTTTTCCCCATTTTAAAGACGGTTACATAAGTAGGTACACAAGTAAGTATGGTGACATAAAATAAAATGTGGCTAAGCTAAATGCTAGCATAGTGGTGCCGTGTGCTTCAGCGGTTGAAAACTTATATTAACATTATAAGTAAACCACAAACAATTAAAAATAATCTATGACTCTTTTAAAATTGTTCACTAAGATGTCACTGTAGATTATTTTAGCACTATAGACAGTCTGGCTTCTACAAAATCCATCACAACTGAAGTCCCAATATTTGATTGAGTCCAATAAAAAGCTCTGAACTGAAGAGCGAGGCAGTGAGCGCCGGGGAGAGCAGGTGCTGAGTCAGAGAGTGCAGGAATGCCCGAGGAATGGGGAAGAAGCGTGAGAGCGAGTGTGTGTGAGTACGGCTGAGAGCCATCTGGGGAAGGAGGGGCGGAGACTCTCCAGGGATTGCGTGCGGACATCAAATGTTTACCTGTAACAAAGACAGAGGGGGAGGAGAGGAGAAATGGCTGTGGTTTACAGGAGTGGGCGGAGAAACAGAGCCTCCAGCATGAGCTTCGCACGCAACTTAACAATACTACCTTTATGAAGACCGCACACACACACACACACATACTCCTGCAGGAAGTCTTCCAGGATTTCATGTCAGTGGAATTTCAGTGGTAGTATTCTCTTATCACAACCACAGGTCACACAGTCAAATCAGTGCAGGAATACAAGAACGGGGGATTTGGGCTAACGCTCATGTTCACACATGAGGGTCTTTTTACATTTTTTTATCATATTTATATTTTCTAAAACTATTAAAATATGAAAAAGAAAAACAACTCTGGCCAAGAAAACAATTAATAATAAAACATAAATATCTGTTGTGAACACTGAAGCTAAATTAAATATATTTTTAAATAAAAAAAATATATTTATTTTCTACTTTGATATACCTACTTTCAAAAACAAACACATTTATTTTTATATATTAATATATAATATATGATGGGCAAAAATGTATTGGTTCAAAATATATTTAATAACATATTTATTATATATTTTAGCAAATATACAACCCGAATTCCGGAAAAGTTGGGACGTTTTTTAAATTTTAATAAAATGAAAACTAAAGGAATTTCAAATCACATGAGCCAATATTTTATTCACAATAGAACATAGATAACGTAGCAAATGTTTAAACTGAGAAATTTTACACTTTTATCCACTTAATTAGCTCATTTAAAATGTAATGCCTGCTACAGGTCTCAAAAAAGTTGGCACAGGGGCAACAAATGGCTAAAAAAGCAAGATTCAGCTGGGAGAACATCTAGTGATTAATTAAGTTAATTGATATCAGGTCTGTAACATGATTAGCTATAAAAGCTTTGTCTTAGAGAAGCAGAGTCTCTCAGAAGTAAAGATGGGCAGAGGCTCTCCAATCTGTGAAAGACTGCGTAAAAAATTGTGGAAAACTTTAAAAACAATGTTCCTCAACGTCAAATTGCAAAGGCTTTGCAAATCTCATCATCTACAGTGCATAACATCATCAAAAGATTCAGAGAAACTGGAGAAATCTCTGTGCGTAAGGGACAAGGCCGGAGACCTTTATTGGATGCCCGTGGTCTTCGAGCTCTCAGACGACACTGCATCACTCATCGGCATGATTGTGTCAATGACATTACTAAATGGGCCCAGGAATACTTTCAGAAACCACTGTCGGTAAACACAATCCGCCGTGCCATCAGCAGATGCCAACTAAAGCTCTATCATGCAAAAAGGAAGCCATATGTGAACATGGTCCAGAAGCGCCGTCGTGTCCTGTGGGCCAAGGCTCATTTAAATGGACTATTTCAAAGTAGAATAGTGTTTTATGGCCAGACGAGTCCAAATTTGACATTCTTGTTGGAAATCACGGACGCCGTGTCCTCCGGGCTAAAGAGGAGGGAGACCTTCCAGCATGTTATCAGCGTTCAGTTCAAAAGCCAGCATCTCTGATGGTATGGGGGTGCATACGGTATGGGCAGCTTGCATGTTTTGGAAGGCTCTGTGAATGCTGAAAGGTATATAAAGGTTTTAGAGCAACATATGCTTCCCTCCAAACAACGTCTATTTCAGGGAAGGCCTTGTTTATTTCAGCAGGACAATGCAAAACCACATACTGCAGCTATAACAACAGCATGGCTTCGTCGTAGAAGAGTCCGGGTGCTAACCTGGCCTGTCTGCAGTCCAGATCTTTCACCTATAGAGAACATTTGGCGCATCATTAAACGAAAAATACGTCAAAGACGACCACGAACTCTTCAGCAGCTGGAAATCTATATAAGGCAAGAATGGGACCAAATTCCAACAGCAAAACTCCAGCAACTCATAGCCTCAATGCCCAGACGTCTTCAAACTGTTTTGAAAAGAAAAGGAGATGCTACACCATGGTAAACATGCCCCGTCCCAACTATTTTGAGACCTGTAGCAGAAATCAAAATTGAAATGAGCTCATTTTGTGCATAAAATTGTAAACTTTCTCAGTTTAAACATTTGCTATGTTATCTATGTTCTATTGTGAATAAAATATTGGCTCATGTGATTTGAAAGTCTTTTAGTTTTCATTTTATTAAAATTTAAAAAACGTCCCAACTTTTCCGGAATTCGGGTTGTATTTGAAAGTATGGGATTATTTACACAAGCAATTTATGGCAACACTTTAGTTCCTTCAACTTTATTTCCAGACTCAAGGTCCATTAGCAAGAAACACACAATACAAACCAAAACAATACACTTTAAAAACCAATACTTTCTCATAGAGGACTGATATCTCACATCAGTAAGCCTAGCATTTGACAACAACATTATAACATTATTATGTGAATCGTCCAGCTGAAAAATACATTTCTACATCAAATTTCTCATTAAAGCTGGGAATGATTGTACTCTTGCCTTACAGAATAAATCACTTGCACTGCTCCATCTTGGGTTTTTTTTCAGCAGGAACCTCAAACAGTCATTGTACGCGACCTGAAGCTTACATAGGCTTTCTTTCTTTAACTTAACCCACAAAGGAGCAGCCGCGCCACACGGATACTTTTTCTACGTGTATTTACACTTTGATTTGAAAGAAAACAGCGTATCCTTGTGGCTCTCCATCATCGAATCAACTCTCATCACATGTTAATGTTTACAAATGTAACGAACTGCATATCTATACTTGCCATTAGTTAACTTTGTCTGATCCAAAAGTGGTCCTTGTCTGGGCCTACCAATTAAATCCCTGTGCCTAAAATGCTTCCTTTGCTTTTTTATGATATGCTGATACATACTTTTTCCACCCTGGCTTACTGTGATATTTCTTGTCAGGGCAAACAAAGATATGGTCTACTAGCCTCTTGCACAATTCTCACAATATCATCATAGATATCACGAAAGGCTGTACCATGGGAAATGTCAATACAAATCACATCTGTACACATGAATTCATCTCTGGGTAACACCGCCTTATTCAACCGAGTGTCCGTTTTCCTATAATATGTTTTAATATCTTTTATATACCATTTATCCATTTGGCCACATAAATCCCATCGGCTATTGTCATGCTATATGCAAATATCAGTTAACCTTTATGATGATGCTAATGCTTACAGATGGATATTTCTGTGGCGCATTCTCTTTATACCATGTGTCAGTTCTTGTCTCATCCTTGATAGTTTGTTGAATGGTAGTTCGTCGCATTGTATGTGCTTGTCAAACCATGTCCTGATTGAATAGATCTTTAATGGAGTTGACACCATGATCAATGAAGTGAACAAACAAAAGACAGTCATGAACAGCCGTGACAGATGTTTACACTAGTGTTGACACTAAAGTGACTTCACACTATTTCCATAGAAGCGGAGGTGAGTGCAGCACTATAAATAAAGCGTGTGTGCTGACAGGGAGTGTGTGTACACACGTGTGTGTGCATGATCCGGGCCGGGCTGGGCTCTCCTCCTCTCTGTGAGTTGCTCGTCTGCAGTCGGCGCTCGTCACAATGGCAGTCATTGTTCTAAAGGCAGGCCCCTGCGTGCTCACACCCTCCCCGACCTGAGCGGCAGACAGGTGTATCTCTGCTAGTCACGCACAGCCACGCTGCCAAACACAGCTCCACCGCGCTGGACATTCCTCCACATCCCACTGCAGGAGACTCTGCTCACATCATCAATAACCTTCAAATCATACAGTGGAAACAGGAGAAATCTTCGGAAATATCATTATTCTGTGACAACCCTCAAGAGAGAAACAAAGATAGTGCTTTAGTAGCATTAGGTTGTAGTTTCTTTTTTACCATTTTCATCAGTACTCCTGGTTTATTCATTTATTCCTTCAATGATATTTTTTCGCAGTCAAAAATGTGGGTTGCATGAGGGGACTTTCAAAAGATGTTCACAGGATTTGAAAAGTTTAGTTCACCCAAAAATGAAAATGAAGTCATTAATTACTCACCCTTGTGTCATTCCAAACCCATAAGACCTATCTTCAGAACACACATTAAGATATGGTGATGAAATCCCAGAGCTCTCTGATCCTCCATAGACAACAAGGATATTAGCAGCTTCACAGAGATAAACTGTGAAAATAACAGAATTATGAAACCCAACTATGGGTCAGATCAGTGTTGGTCCAGTAACATTAGCTTTGTTTCCATCCACTTATTTTCACTTATTTTTCATTACCAAATAAATTCCACTATGTGCATCAAAAAAGCCATGTGACTTTGCAAGATGAGACTAACCTCATTGCAAAGCATCTAAAATGTTTTGGTCATTCTGAAATGCCTGAGCAAAATCTGTCGTCAAAGTGTTTCAGGCATCCACCTCCAAAAGCATTTTTTTTAAGCGTTTTGTCTGTTTGCCTCTGAAGCACAAGTAATTTATGATTTGTGACCCTGGAACACAAAAGCAGTCATAATAACACAGACATATATAGCCAACAATACATTTTATGGGTAAAAATTATACGTTTTTCTTTTATGCCAAAAATGATTAGGATATAAAGTAAAGATCATGTTCCATGAAGATTTTTGGTAAATTTTCTGCAGTATATATATATATATATTTTTTTTTTTTTTTTTTTTTTTTGATTAGTAATATGCATGGCTTCATTTGGATAACTTTGAAGGAAATTTATTTGGCTCATTGGACGAAAGTGCTTAATTCTCAATATTCCACTTTTGCATACAAGTTAAATTCGCAACTTTGGATGGAAACATAGCTTTTGTGAAGTTTGATTCAGCTGAAAGCAGTTTGTATTTCAGCTTGAGACAGTTCAGCTTTGATTCAGCTCAGTAACAGTCTCGGTGTTGCAAGAAATGATTCAGCTGTAAAGCAGCTCTACAGAAGACAATAGTCCCATCATCCAGATCAATTCAGTCCAAGTTTTCCTCTCATCTGATTGGTCAGTCAGTGTGGCTAGATTGATCAATTACTGTATTTTAATCCCCAAATAAACAAGCCAAAAGATGACTGTGGCAAGGAACCCAAACTCCATCAGGTGACAGAAATGGAGGAAAAAAACAATTCAGGAGAAACCAGGTTCATTTTTAGGGACCAGATCTCCCCTGATCTAAATTAATGTCCATAGTGTGATACTGATAATATGATGAAATATATATCAGAGCAGCATTAGGTGAGAAGGAAGAGCTGTAGTCTAGCAGGTTGGAAAACATAAACATAGAGTTGACGTTCAGCCAATAGTAGACAACTGGTTTATCAATGATGAACAGCCTTCTTTATAAAACTGTGTTTGGTCCTGGCAAGATGCATTTTTACACTAATGTGTGTGCATAACACTTTACTACACCCACACTTATTCATTGACAAGCATTGTTTGTGTGAGCATCCCAGTCTGGGCCCTGTTCCCGATACAGGATGTGGTTTCTGGGTAAATTATTTATACACATATTGACTTGTGTTTTGACAGCTTGTATTAACTTTATGCTACATACAGGAAAATAGTATAATATACACTGTAGGGATCAACCGATATGTGTTTTTCAGGGCCGATGCAGATAACAGTTATTACAGATCAAGTAGACTGATAAACAATATTTTGAACTCATATATGTGTCCGGTGTAAAAATTTAAATTCATCTCAAAAACCTAACATTTTTTTTTAAATGATTTTAAATAATTCTTCGGCAAATTGCTTTTGAAAATTCTTCATATCGGCACCGATAATAGGTCAGGCCGATAGATCAAGTAGACTGATTAAAATGTATTATAGTTTACATTTATATTAAATGCAGTTAGATGAACTTGAGTGCTTTTGTAACCCACTTAAGTAGGACTAAAGTACATCTTTATGTGTAATTTCACAATAACATGTGGTGTCTTACAGTGTACTGCAGAATATACAGACATGCATTTAAAATAAACTAAAATATACCTCATCTTTTCTTCTGAAACTTGTAAAACACCAAGTAAAATATAATGCAACTGCACGTTTATAATGAAGTATATCAGTAAAATAAAAACATATGTAATCTCAGTTAAGTGTACTTAAATAGAGACACTTTCTTTACTGTTTCTTAACACACTTAAGTAGACTTTAAAAAGTGCAATTTAAAATAATGGAAAAAAAAATTATTATCATGTTTTAAAGAAGTACACTTATTTAGATGTGTTGACTAGCATCTAAATACTTGTAACATGTAAAATACTTGATTATAATTTTAAGTGGTACAGTATTTTTTAATTCACATTTGAAGTAAATGCAAGTTATTCAATACAACAGTTCTATTTCAGAAGAGCTTCCAGCACATGGATGGAAAGAGCTAAGGTCGATAGGTTGCCAACATGGCAAAACAACTTTAAGCTTTCTGACTAACATGATTGACACAACATGAGGTCATATTTATTTTTCAATGTGCAAAATTTCGGATGAAGAATTTGGATTTGCGTTTTGTTCTAACTATGAAATATATATTTTTCAAATCTGTTTTTATTACTTGAAATAGCATCAATTATAAAAATCAAGACAGATTTTTTAAGAAAATGTTTTTGGCGGGGGATGGGTGGGGTGTATTAAGAAAAACAGTGGCAACAGTGTAACACAATGGAAAATAGCAACAAAAAAAAAAGATTTTTTTTCTATTCAATTATGATTTTATTTTCAATTGAAATGCACATTTATAAAAAAAACTGATGCATCCAATCTTAATTTCCATCAACATATGCCATACGCACATACAGACACATAAGGAAGAGCCAACTATGCACTCTTCTTATTGCCCTTTCCCTGAAATTTTGCTGTAAACAATTTCTAAAAAGAATAAAAAATGTATTCATACAGAAATACAACTATACTACAGCTATACTACAATAAACACTTCAAATAAATAATTGCAATCATATTATTGAAGTTACTAACTAAAAAAATCCCAATGGGGAAATACATTAATTTATTTCAATTTACAGTTAAACTGAGTCCCCCTTGAGAAAAGATGTTCAGAAAGACCTGCCCTTTTAATTACCATTTTGCAATATATTGTATTTTTTCCCCCAGAATAACAAGGAAATAAGAAGAAATCAATAGCATGCAAAAACATGATTTCAGGTGTATACATGTATTTTTTTAATTAGTAGATGCAAATGGATTGAATGCATGTAATATGAACATAATATGCCCTGAGTAGGCTAGGTAAAGTATAAAACATGTTATACTTTGCTTTTGTTTTATACCGTGCATTATGTAAATAACCTGTTAGTCCTATGATAACACTCTGAGAGTCCTATTATTTATTTGTTGTGCAATCATTATGCATGGGTTTGTTCTCCTGTTTATTGTGAACGCTGCAAGCTATTGAATGGCATGTAATGTGCATCAGTCCTTCACAGAAAAGCAGAAGGAAAGAAAAGAGAAATGTGACTCAGGAATGCGAGACAGGAATGCCGTTGAGTTAGCGTGAAGGGGGTTTGACTGAACACAATGTCTTTGTGTTTTGGTTCAGGGCTCTAGTCACGCAAACCTGCAGCAGCTCCTATGGCCTGTAATTGACAGCCTTGCGTGCGGCTCAGGAACCGCTGGCTTCAGCTGGACTCCTGCCAGAAGAGCTGTTACTGTTAAAGCGAGTGCTGGATCGGGAACAAATTCACTTTGAACTGGTTCCTCTGCACCACTTCTACATATTTAGCCTTTGTCCGACGCAGCTAAAGGAAAGTGATTCTGCAGTTATCTCAGCATACTTTAAAACTTATAAAACTTCAACTACTGATTAATGGATATTGCATTTTATAATTTAAGTTTTTTTGGGATTATTAGCATTATCTGTTTACTGCCTTTAACAGATGATGCCATTTAGCCTTGTGCTCCAAACTGTGCAGTATTGTCAATAAATCATGCACATCTTCAATATCAGTTATTTTCAGTGAATTTGAAGTATTTAGGTGATTTTGATACCTGACTGATCCTTCTTCCCAAATCCACTCCTCAGTTTAGCGGTGGAGTGTAAAGGTGTGAACTGAAAGCGTGTCTGGAGCTGACGGAAGAACATTAACGAAACCATGATTCACTCTTTTGTGTGGTGTGACGAGTGCAGATCTTATCTGACTCACGCTCGGCTGCTCACACGCGATGCTGTCATTAACACGCACTCCAAAAACAACACATGCATCCAGAAGATGCTCAAACAGACGCCTATTCACAGTTCAGCCTAACAGTTAACATCTATGCTGGCATGCATTAAACGCCGTGAAATACACAATACAGTCTTGTTGTGATGTTAAACCAGTCTGCTGTGATTGGCAGGGAAGGAAAAAATAATAGGACATGTCCTAATAACAAATGCCCCACTCTGCCTCCCAATGCAGAATGAAGCTGTACCGTAGTTTTGACTATAGTCTGCCATGGATGTGCTGGCGTTAAGAATAACAGCACGGCTGCCTGTGTGATATCGTTGGTCATTAAACTGTACAAAACAAATGTGCCACTTTTAGGTGTTTTTACTGCTATGTACATACGTCAATAATAATAAAAGGGCAAAAAAGGCGAGGCATGTTTATTATATAGTTGATTTAAATTGCTTTCCAAAAAACAGTAATCATAAGAAATATAAAAATAAAAACGTGTACAATAAAAAACGGAGTAAAATGCATGTATTTTTTTAAGTATCAGCAGAAGAT